>NW_022589763.1:6172411-6263954 GCF_004348235.1 Phoca vitulina
CATCAAAAGGAATGAGATCTTGCCATTTGCAAGATCTCATTCCTTTTGATGGCTGCATAATATTCCATTGTATATATATACCACATCTTCTTTATCCATTCATCTGTTGATGGACATCTTGGCTCTTTCCACAGTTTGGCTATTGTGGACATTGCTGCTATAAACATCGGGGTGCACGTAGCCTTTCGGGTCCCTACTTTTGTATCTTTGGGGTAAATACCCAGTAGTTCAATATGCCCTCATTTGTACTTGGGCTCTGTTTGGTTGGCCAGTTCGCTGGCTGCCCCTTCTGACTCTCAAAGTTCTGAGGGATCTCTGTACCCAGCCAGCTGAAGTATGTACAATGCCCAAAATTTAAGTGAGCAGCTTCCTCACCATGTAGCCACCAACTGATACAGCATCTCTGGGTTTTTTTCTCAATTTCCTCCTCACTCGATGCCACCGGATAGTTTGCTCTGTGTGAATCCCCCCAGATGTTCGCCTTAACAGCAAGGCTTTGAAACTAGGTTCTGAAAGACAATGTAGTTTCATTAACAAGCAGCATGTTTTTTAAAACAGCAGTGAAACAGAAAACTGAACCAGTCTCTGACGTTCAGACCATGCGTCTGACTCCAGGCCAGGGCTGCTGGAGAAAAAAGGAAGAAAGGCACTTTCTGCACTCAACAGATTTTCAAGACCAAAACCCATACCCCGAAACAATCCACATATGTGGGCCTATGTGAAGAAGTACCTGGTTACAGGACAGAGACCCATGGATGCTATTTATTTCTTTACTTACTTTGAGGAAAACTGCACAAAATATCAGGGCAGACTTCGGAAAAGGTAGATTCCAAGTTGGGGTGTTTAAAAAAAATAGGATTTGGGTAGCCCAAGGAGAAAACGGGGGAACATTCAGGAAACAGTAAATATTGGGACACTTCCTCACCTTTAATTTCTGTTCCTTCACTGAATTATCTGGAACTGGACCACACTGGGTGGTTCTACCTACCTGGTACAAAATGTACCTGTGAGTCAAATACAAATGAACAGATACCCACCAGCCTACAGCTTTTCTTTGCTGAATGAATTGCTTTTCTTCGTTCTTAAAACTGATGGAAATAAACTATCATCTTTGCACCTGAAGAGGGCAATCCCAGGTCTCCTGGACAAGGTGTCCAAAGTGCCAATAATCAAGCGTGTTTCTCGATGGCCCAGGAGAGGAGGGACCACCTGCCACAGGATCACCTGGGGAGCTTGTTATGCATGTGGATTCCTGGATGCCATCCCAGGCCTGGTGAATGTGAATCTTGGACAGGGGCCAGAGAATATGCATGTTTAACAAGCTCCCTTGGGGATTCTTGTGCTGAAGGGAAGGACTACAGGTTTCAGTGTCTGGAGATGAGATCAACAACTATGGGGCCAGGTGTCACAAAATGCACCTCCAAGTTCCAGAGCAAGCAGAAATTGCTGGTGGGCCTTTAGAGAAAGGCTTAGGTTAAAGGAGTATTTGGAAGATCTCTACTAGGGTCTGCAAACAGTGTATCTTCTGTTTGACAGCTGCAATCAACCCTTTTGGATTTGCTGGCTACGTCCTAAGAAAAGACTGAGGGAAGGAGAAAGGGGCACCGGGAGGACAGAAAGGCACTCGAGCCAGCCATCTGCAGAGAATACAATAGGGAGTTTTTCCACTGTTATCTTTACAGCTTGGCCCTGCAGGGAAAGTCCTCTGCTGAATGCTCCACTCTCCTTGGGCTTGTGACAAGGGACATGCTGGTGGAATGGCCTGCTCATTAGCAGGCTGTTTTCCTGGGAGGCGAATGCCAAAGGAGTAGTTCAGAACATTGTCTTACAGCCATGCCAAGAGGCAGTCCACGAAGGTGCTGAGAAACCCAGCCTGGTGGCTTCTGTGTGGGAGGCAGGAGATGGTGATGCTGAAATGCGACCTCAAAAATGTCACGCTTCTTTGCTTTCCTCCGAAAAGGAGCTTCTCACAGGAATTATATTAGGAACACATGTTGGGGGAGAACTTTCAGTTGTGGGGTCTACTTTTGCAGACCAATCTGTGGAAGGTGGGTGTATGATTCTTGTATGGAAAAATTCAAAAGGAGCCTCTGTTCATTTTTTCACAGGTCAAACTGTTTTAAAGGGTGGTGACTTCATATGGCCTTCTCCTCTGTAGCTGCCCGTCCTTCTCCACCTGCTGTAAGGACACTCTCACTGGGTGTAAGGCCCACCCTCATCCTGCATGATTTCATCTGGATCTTTACCTTAATACCTGAAGTACATTTGCAAAGAGGCTGTTTCCAAATAAAGTCACATTCTGAGGTTCCACGTGGACGTGAACTGGGGGGGGGGGGGGGGGAGATGACTACTCAACCACTACAGGAAGGATGTGTGTTTCTGAAATAATTCACTGCATAAAAGGAAAACTTCTTGAGTTTAGGTATGACTGGCTTCTTCTTGTTTAAACATTTAGAAGAATTCACCAGCACATTTACCTGGACCTGGAGTTTTCTTTGAGGGAAAGTTTTAGTTATGGATTTCATTTCTTTAAAACATAGTACAATTCAAGTTTCCTATTTCTGTGTTTTCTCAGAAATTCATCGTTTCCACCTAAATACTGACGTCCATTGGCAAAAGATGATCTTCTTTTTAATGCCCGGCACAGGCGTCATTCTATCCTCTTTCCCATTCCTGAACTTGGTTTCTGATGTCTCCTTTTCTTTTCACGATTAGTCTTCCCAGGGATCTATAAATCTTAGGAGTGCTTTCAAAGAGCAAACTCTGCTTTTGAACTTTGGCTTTCTGGATCTTTCTGTGCTACACTTGTTTTCCACTTTATTAATTTCTCATCTTTGTTTTCTTCCCCTTTGAGTGAATTTGCTGTGTGAACTTCTGGAGATGTTTAGATCCTTGACTTCTGGCACTTCGCCTTTTCTGAAACAGCACGTGCATGTCACAGCAAACACGGTCTTCCATTCCTGGTCCTTAACCAATAACATACATTTTGATATGCCCCGTTTGCACTGCCATTCAATTATTTTCCAACTTCCATTGTAACGTTTTCTTTCACTCATGGACTGTTTAGAAGTCTCCGGCTTAATTTCTAAATGTTTGGCAATTTGCTAGTTGCCTGTTTATTGCAGATTTCTAACACACTTGCATTGTAGGCAAGTAACATACTCTGTAAGGTTTTAATCTCTTAAATTTGTTGGTACTTTATGAGTCAGTATAGGGTTGATTTTGGTAAGTTTTCTATGTGCACTTTGAAAATAACTGTACATTTTGCAGTTTGAGCTGTAGTGTTTTGTATATGTCAACTGAGACAAGTGTGTTAAACATGTTTCAATGTTCTCTGTTTCTGATTTTTTGTGTACTTACTCTTCCAGGTATGAAGAGAGGTATATTAGAATTTCACACACACAAAAAGGCAAACATCTCTGGTAGAGAATCGTGCTGGCTCTTCCTTGCCAGCACTGGGTGTAAACACAGTCCTGTCCTCAATTAGGAAAGGGCAAAGACCTGCTGAGTTGGTTTCCAGAATGTTGCATTACCAAGAGCAAGTCAGGGAAAGGGGCGGGGGGGAGGGGGAGGCACGCCTAGGAAGTGCTGACTCAGCAGACGGTGCCTGGGTTTGCCTCTGTGTTCAGTCACAGTCAAGGAAGGAACCTCAGATCTCAGTGTGTCTGAGAGCCACCAGCCTTCCCTCCGAAGGACGTGGACCAACCCAGGGGCAGGGAGTCACTGCACCACATTCCCCAAGCTGCCAATGAGCAGGCTAGAAGCCCAGGCCACACGATTCTCTCCCTGCCAGCTTCTAGCGCCTTCCAGCTCCTGGATCCTGCATGTCCCTGCCCCATAGCACCTCTGACTCACACCACAGCCTGCCCTAGTCCCCACGTAACTTACCTTCCCTCTTAGATTCTGGAGAGAACCCCTCAATAAGCATTTTCTTTCCGGATGCTCCTTTCAGCAGAGGTGGACGGTTTGGAACTTTGTTGTGGCATTTTATATATTTATTTAGTTATAAAAACTTAAATATATATCTATATACACACACACATATATAGATATAAACTAATGATAAATATAGGACATTTACTTTAGATCTCCTCTATATAATTACATAATAAAAATTATATGTTTATATAAATCACATTATGTATATATACATATATAATGTGTATGTAAATATCATATATAATGCATACAATATCTATAATTATTATAAATATATAATATTTGTAAGTCTTACTATAATTCTATAACATAATTATTGAAAACATATAAATTATGTTAATATAAATTATATATAAATTTACATACAAATTCTTATATTTATTCATATTTAGCCTATTAATTATTCATATAAATGTGTTGTATAAATTTACATATCTGTGTTAATTTAAATAATTGATTTTTATATTGTTATGATCCTTTATATAAAGATTAATCCATGCTGGATTATTGTCATGCCTTTTCTGCTGGTTTTAAAAGAAATTAAAACATTTTCATGGGCCATAGGCACTAGGCTTCCCACACTGAGAAGTCTGTGCTACTCCCAAGATTGTGAGGAAAGTATGATACTGTGTTCCAGGAAGTGAAATAAGTGGTTATTCTGCCTTTGAGGAGAGGAGACATAAACTCAGCAGGACAACGTGCAAGGCCCTGTGGGAACTCGGTAAATGTTTAATGATGATCCTTGATGTTATATATCTCCGTGCACTTATATGTGGCTCACTTTGAGATGTATTATATCCCCAAATCCAGGGAAATTAACTGAATTTCTGTAAGAGTTCATGTACACATGTCACCGACGACAAGTGGGGGAAAACCCTGGGGAATTTTGTCCTTCTCTGCAATAGGCAAGTGTGTTTGATATAGCTTGGTTTTGCCTCGTGAGGAATCATCCTGTTCCACAGCTGCTGACGCTATGCGCACGGGACTCTGTTTATATGCACAGTTTAGACTTAGGAGCAAATCCGGAAGATTTTATTCTTGTATTTCTGTAGGGATGTACGGAATCCAATAAAAAAATGTGAGATGGTGTGAAAAAAAATCCTCAATGGGTGATTACGTTCATTGCAAATGATTTATCACTGGCTGAAAACTGACTGATCTTCATCAGATGGGAACATAGTGTTTGCCAGGGCATTTTCTTACCGAGAAAGGTAAGGAAATGCAGGGGCAAGGGTTGTCTCTGAAATGAACATGAGGTCCTTCTACCACAAATATTTCTCCTTCATGTAGGTTTGGGAGAATAATTTCACATGATCAAAGAGAGAGAGAGAGAGAAAAGACCATGTTTTGGTTTCATGACTGAATTGTTTTTTTCCCAAACAGAAAATACTCAAATATTTTAGGAGAGCTACCTCATTTGAAACAAGAAGAAGGCTGGGTTGAAGTGGCAGAGTCCTAATATCCCTAATTATAGATGGGAGGGAGAGTAGTTTTTCACTTACCTTAATAAAACTGGCAACAACAATAAAACCACAGTGAGCCTACCCTATTCCCGTTATTACCTACTCTTCATTTCAAATGAGAAAACTACAGAATTTTCCATTAAAGGTCAAGGTTTTGCAGCATCATTCCTCATAAACACCTCATGTTGCCCATTAGTGGAGGATTTTGGAACTGTGGTTACAACCTGGCCTATAATTTCTTTGTTCATCTTTAACTACAATGTTGTCAGCCCCCGTGCTGGCTTATCCCGGGACAGAGTTACTCTTGGTTTCCATGATGGTTTATTTCTCATTCATGGAATGTCCTAGAGCTCATGTCCGGGTGACTTGGGCTGCCTACCATCTATGGCTTGGCCATCGTCAGTACATGGCTTCTGGAGTTGCCATGCTGATCTAGATCCAGCCAAGCAGGCAAGGTCACAGGAGGACTTCATGGGTCAGTCCCATGTATACATGACTTCTGCTCACATTTCAGTGACTGGAACTCAGTCATGTGATCACAGCCAACTGCAAGGAAGGCTGGGAAATGGAGTTCCCAGGAAGAAGAGGCTGGTTGTTGCTGCACCCAGGGTTGACTGGCAAAACGCCTTCTAAGCAAGAAGAAATAACGAAAAATAATACACTGTGTAAGTGAATCGTTCATCGTGCATTTGGAAAAAAAAAAATTTAGCTCTCCTTTGTCCATGACACTGGTGAATTATGGTTCTTTGTGGTGACCATTTGGGCAATCATGAGGTCTACTCTAGACTCATTTCTCAAACGATTTAAACAGAGGAGAGATCATCAGAAATGTATAGAAAGCATAATATTATTGCAGAAGCGTCAAATCATTTTTGAATTTTCAAAATGAAAATTCAAACTTTGCAAACAAATAATGCAACTGCATATTTCTATGAAGAAGGAAAAAAAATCTTGAACCTGACTTCACACCAAACTCACAAGTTAACACAAAATGCACTGTAAATGAAAGAGCTAAAACTATTAAATTTCCAGAACGGAAGAGAAAAATCTTTGGGAAACTGAATAAGGTGAGGATTTCTAAAGACATTGAAAGGCATAATTATTTTCTAAAATTTTATAAAACTGACGGTGTCGAGATTAAAATTTTTTGCTCTTTGAAATACACAGGTAAGGGGCACCTGGGTGGGTCAGTTGGTTAAATGTCTGACTCTTGGTTTCGGCTCAGTTCATGATCTCAGGGTTGTGATATCAAGCCCCATGTCGGGCTCGGCACTGGGCATGGCACCTACTTAAGATTCTCTCTCTCCCTCTCCTTCTGCTACTCCCCCCCCCTCCATGCTTGCTTTCTCTCTCTCAAAAAAACAAAACAAAACAAAATAAAATATGAAAGACACAGTTAAGAAAATGAAAAGGAAATTTTAGACTAGGAAATTTTTTGTAAAACATATCTGACTTATATCCAGAATATATAGGTAACTTTTATACTCAGTAATGGGAAGACAATCCCATTTTTTTAATGGGCAAAGTATTGGAATAGATATCTCAAAAGAGAAGATATAAACAACCAATATGAATATGAAAAGATGCTCAAAATCATTACACATCAGGGCAATCCAAATTAAAAATTCTTACATACTTACCAGGATTGCTAAAGTTAAAGAGACTGACAATAACAGGTACTGAGAAAATGCACAGCAAGTGGAACTCTCATACACTGCTGGTAGAAATGCAAAATGGCCCTTATAAAGTTAAATACACACTTATCACATGACCCAGTAATTGTACTTCTCGTTATTTAAAGGAAGTGAAAACACAGGTCCACACAAAGACCTGAATGGGAATATAGTGGCCTTATTCACAATCGCCAAAAACTGGAAACAAACCAAATATTATTCAACAGGTAGATCAACAAATGGTGACACACATCTATAAAACTGAATGCTTTTCAGGTATAAAAAGGAAAGAACCACTGACACATGCAAAAATACAGATGAACCTCAAGAGCATTATGCTAAGTGAAATAAGCCAGACGCAAAAGCCTCATACTATGTCCTTCCAATTATATGACATTTTAAAAAATGCCAAACTATGCACAGAAGGACTCCACACTTGGTTTAATGCTCTGCTGTTGCTATCTTTGAGTTCTGAAAAAAAGCGCTCCACATTTTCATTGTGCACTGGACCATGCAAGTTATGTAGCTGGTCCTGCTTGGTTTGGCCAGTGCAATGTTTTTTAAAATACGAGCAAATATAGATAGTTCTCACACTTAGGTATTCCCAAAGGGCCTGAGCATTCCCAATTTTCTTACACCCAGAGCTACTTCAAACATTAACATTAATTACTGCCTGATGCCAGAAGACGTTTGAGTTTTCCAAACTTGCAAAAGCATGTTGGCCACCTGCTCTCAGAAATCACTAAAAACAAAAACAAAAAATAAAGAAGGACATACACATAAGGAAGAATGCTTTACCCAAATTTACACTTACTCCCCTTCACTGTCTATTTCAGTGGGTTGAACTACAGCCGCATGTGCCAAGGCTTCTGTGAGATGTGAAAAGCTCAGCTTGTCATCCCCCAGGACTGTCATCCCCCAGGGTAAGTCCAAGTGTTCCAAGGACCAACTGAAATTTCTGCTTTCTGTCTGGATGTTGTGTGGGCACTCATCCGCAAAGGCCCTGGTGTGGTATGCTGAGAGAGAAAATGTAGTCTCCTATGCAGGAAAATCTCACTATTGTTGGTTTCTGAAAATCTGCCTTGTGGCAAATGGCTTCTTCATACCCCGCTGAGTCTCTGACTCCCTCTTCTGCAAGTTTTATATATAAAATGACCGACCACCCGTCCCGATACCCACAGAATCCCTGCAGTCAGCATAGGCTCGTGAAATAAAAAGAAACTGTGTTGTTAATTCCAAAGAACAATCAACACCTGGAAAAAACAAATCATTCTCAATGCTGTGAAAAATGCCTTGGCTATATTTAACAACAAAATGGAAGGGTTTGTATTCAAATTGGCAGAGCTAACTTCCTGCTGAAAGCCACAGGGTGATCCCCAGAGTGACATACATCCCTGTCAGTGAGAAGAGCCACTGACAATGGTATAAATGAGTTTCCATTAGTGCCAAAGATGGAAGCCATCAGGAAGGAAAACTGCACTGCCAATTGCTTAAACACAATTCCAAAGGCAATTTTTAGTGCTTGAGGAGCGGAGTGCTTTTTCATCAGGTGAGCTCTTTTGAATTGATGCCAAGATTGATGCAGCAATTTCGGTGGTAAATTCTGATAGCATTTCCAAATTATCTGATGTTGTTAGCAATACATTCTATGCAGCCTTGCCCCTCCACATCACAAAGCACTTCACAAGCAGCAACTCATTACTCCACCCCACACAACTGTGAGGTAGGTGGGTGGAAAGTTGTTACTTTCCTTGTTTCACAGATTTCTAAAGAATGTGAGGGTGCAACGGGTTGATGTGTTTTATTTTTGAAATCACAGAGTTGCTATAGTGCCGTCGCCAGTGATGGGGGGAGAGGAGCTATAACTGAACATATTTCCATTCAAGGCTCATCTCCTCATTCTTTGGATTCATGACAATTCAAGTCACATAGATAGCATTTTATAGTCCCCAGAAGAAGGGTGAGCAGGCCTGTCAGCCTCTGAAGACTGGCACCGGCAGACCTTGAAACCACGGCAAGGGGAAAAATTATATAAATATTCTTTATGCCTTTGAGGGAAAATGTGTGTGAGAAATAGAGAAATAAAGATTTCCCTATGTTCCAGTTGGTGTAGAGCAGACCTATGAATAATCTAAGAAGGTGAGACAGCACTGCATTACATAGCAGAAGGCAGATGGTAAGGTTGAAGTATATTATTAGAATGAGTGTGTATTCACAGATGTGCATGCACGTGTGAGTGTTGGCAGCCATTTAAACTTACTCTGTTATGGACTATCGAACTGATCCTTATTCCACAAAACACCTTCTTCCAAAAACATTAACTGAATGTGATAAATGATTTTTCCTCAAAAGCATTCTTTTCATTAAATAAGTCTTATCTTGTGTTCCAGTTGCTTTGGTAGCATAACAAACTATCCTGAATTTGTTCACAGTCTGCAGTGTGAACAGGGGTTGGTAGAGACAGCTCATTTCTGCTCCTCCCGGTCTTCCCTGGGGCACGTCAAAGTCTGGGGGCTGGAATACTCTGAAATCTTACTCATTTGTTTGCAGGTGCATGCTAAGTATTAGCAAAGATCTCAGCTAGGACTCTTGGTTGCACAACTTACCCCTGGTCTCTTCGTGTGGCGTGGGCTTCCTCACAATGTGGTGGCTGACTTCTAAGAGTGACTGCTCAGAAAGAGAGACGGAAGCCATGCTAGATTTTATGGCCTAGCCTAGGAAGCCACACGGCATCATTTCCACCACAGTCTATTTTTTGAGGTGGTCATAAAGCCCTACTCAGGTTCAGGGGAGAGGAAATAGATGCCACCTCCTGGTGAGGAACAACAAGGTGACCGAAGAGCACATGGAAAAAGAAAACTTGCTAGAATCCATCGTCTCCACCTTGCCAACTCACAGGATGGTTATCTATAACACATACTATTGCATCTCCAAGACACAAGTACTTGGAGACAACTGTGGAGCCACCAAAAGTGATAAAACATCACCCAAAGCTCCCTCAGCACCCACAAATCATAATAAAGCAGCCATATGAGGGGAAAAAATGTTATTTTCTCTATAGCCACCCTCAGCATTAGTATAAGGCAGTTCAATCTCAAATTCACCAGAAAACTAAGCATGCAAACAGATACTATTATCTCACAATATGCGTCCAATGTCTTTGTCCAAAGAAATTAAAATGAGATATTGCAGTTTGTTTACAAACCAATATTTCCTCTCTTGCATGCTGGCATTAAAGCAGCAGAGAATGATTTTTGATTTGTTATGTGCTAAATATTTTAATTACATTCTGAAGCAAGCAACATCCCAGAAAAGACAAATAGTCAAAGACAAAGGTAATTAATTCTTGAAGGTAACCATACTAATATATGCATTTTTCATAGTGGAAATTAATTATTCTCAAGACAACTGTCTTTTCCCTTGTAAATTAGGACATTTCTCCCCTAATTAGTTGAAATTGCCTGTAGGAGATTATCACCACTGAGCTATGGAATTTCCTTCAGCAGGTAATTCCAGTTATCGGAATGAGGAGTTTAAAATAGAAAGCAGAGTCTTGGCTGGGTTTGTTTCTGCTCAGTGGGGTGTAGAATAAAAAATATAACTGTCTATGATTAGGTAGGGATATGTACCCTGCACTCATGTGTTCAGTGGAAGTGTTCACTGGAATAACCTGGACAAGACAGCAATAGAAATGTGCTCATCATAATTTCTCATCATAATACCACACTCTACCATGCCAAAATAGTTTAGGCTAAGATTGAAGGGTTTCTTTTCCTGTGTGCTGAGATCGATCGCAAGAAAGAATTAGCCATGTGTTCACTCCCAAAATGTGCCATTTGGAATGTTGCTCAGATAACATTCAATCTAGAGCTATCTATCAGGTCTTCTTTCTGCTCCTGAAGGCAAGGCGTCACTTATCCTCCTTGAAAACCCCAGTTAGAGCAAAAGGATGAATAAGATAGCTTCAGTCCATTTGTAGAAACCAAATAACCCTTTGCCTACATTTTCTCAGCACTAATCACCACCTGTGGTGGACTCTGAAGCCCAATGAGTTGTCAATTCAGAGTTGGTTGATTCAGGAGAAGGAGAAGGAAAAAAAGAAGGGAAGGAGGGAAGCCAAGCCAATTTATTGGCATCATACAATATCTGAGGGCAGGAACCATATAGCTCTATGAAAGCAGATGGTAAGCTTAAAGTATGTTAGGATGAGTGTACATTCATATATGTGCATACATGCTTGTGTATTCATATATGTGCATGCAATGCTAAAATTGGGCTACACCCAGCCCAATTCTCAATGCATTACATGATAATAATAAATGTCCAGAGAATTAACAAATAGTGAATAAATGGCTGTCACTGTTGTCTGATTTTTTTTAAGCAACTGTTTTGGAATTCAACTATTCACTCATTCACCAACTACATACTAGGTGATTATAGACAGTCTCCAACTTACGATGGTTTGACACAACAATTTTTCTACCTCACAACAGTGCAAAAGAGATCCACATTCTGCAGAATCATACTTGGAATTTTGAATTTGGATCTTTCCCCAGGCTAGCAATATATGATACGATCCTCTCTCAAGATGCTGGGTGGTGGCAGCGAGTTACAGCTCCAGTCAACCATGAGATCATGAGGATAAACAACCAATACATTGATATACATTCTGTCTCCATATGGCCATTCTGTTTTTCACTTTCTGGACAGTATTCAATAAATTACATGAAATAGTCAACATTTTATTATAAAATAGGCTTTGTGTTAGGTAAGTTTGCCCAACTTGTGGCCTAATGTAAATCTTCTGAGCATGTTTAAGGTAGGCTAGGCTAAGCTATGATGTTCAGTAGGTTAGGCATATTAAATGGATTTTCAGCTTAGAATATTTTCAACTTACAATGGGTGGGCATCATCCCTGCCTCATGGAACATACATTTCAGTAGAATTATGTAGATTCTACTCAAAGTTATTTATAGAAACAGAGATCAAGTGTATGAATATTTATTTCAAACCAATTAGCTGTAACTTGTGTTCAAGTTGCTTGGCAGAATTTTCTCTCAAGTTGGTTTCAATGTAAAGACCCAGAGACTCCTGGAGCCAGTTCCAGTTTAAAAAATCTTTATATCTATTTTTTTTTTTAACAGGAAGTAATCTCTTGCAAAGCAAAGAGCAGAATGCTATAGCACCTGCAGGCTGTCTTCCTACATCAATCCTGCTGCAGGATAATGGAAGAAGATGAAGCTTTCAGATCCAAGGCTTTCCTTGCTGGAGCTGTATCAGGTTAAATGAATGTGGATAAAACCAAAAGAAAAACAGTATGTGTTGTATGATTCTGTTTATGTGGTTCAAGAACAGGTCACACTAACCAATGGTAATAGCAATCAGAACAATAGTTACCCTGATTTCAGGGACATGACTGAGAAAAGGGCATGAAGGAATGTTCCAGGGTGCTGGAAATATCCCATAAACATCATCTTGGGGGTGTTTACAAAGGTGTAGACATAGGAAAAGCCATCAGGCTGGTATACTTACAATCTGTGTATAAGTTATATCTTAGTGGATAAAATAAAGAATATGCAATGAAGATGGACTCTATGCACTGATATTTCCAGGATATACTACTGTTCAGTGAAAAAGCAAAGTGCAAAATAATACCTAAAGTATGTTATCCTTCATGTCTGAGGGAAGGGGATTAAGAATATATTCATGTATTTGTTCTTGGATGCAAAGGAAACATAGGTGAGATGAACAGAAATTCATGTGACTGGCTACCTAGAGGGGGTGGGTGGGCACGGAAAAAGGATGGGTTAGCGGAAATGGGGTAGAACAGATGGGGGGGGAGCAACACCTCTCTGTATATATCTTTTTGTATAGTTATGACATTTAGAACTAGGTTAATGTTTCACTTACTCAAAAAATTAATAAAAACTAAAATCAACCATGACAGTGGCAGTGATAGTGGGACAGGAACCCAACCTGGATCAAGCAGTACCAAATGAGCTTAACTCTATCACAAACAAATAACGTATTACACTGAAAAAAGGAAAGAACCGACCTAAGTAAATTTGGAAAACAGTAGTGTGACTAAATGCCGTAAGGTTGAAAAGACAAAAAGAAAGGTGCAGTTCAGTGCGACTACATGGCAAACACCTGGTTTGACTCAATTCAAGCCCAAGGCAGCCCCAGACTGGCCCACTAACAACAGGAACCAATCCCTACACGCAACAGGCAAAGAGAGCCATTGCAGATGACTGGACTGAAGGCAAACACTACTCAGCCACAACAGTAAGGTGCATGCAACACATACAGAAGACACCTCTGAAGTGACGGGTTCTGGTAAACAGGGGACATTGTACCACAGGGCACTACAGGACCTCTTCTTCAAAAAGCCACTACTATCAAGAATAGGACATAGAGCTGACATTCCTAACACAGAGAAACAGACAAAGAGAGTTAGATAAAATGAGAAGACAAAGGAATATGTCCCAACTGAGAGAAGAGGACAAAATCACACAAAGAGAGCTAAACAAAAGGGAGACAAGTAATATGCCTAATAGAGAATTTAAAGTAATGGTCCTAAAGATACTCACCGGACTTGAGAAAAGAGTGGAGGACACCAGTAAGACCTTCAATAAAGAGATAGAAAACATAAAAGAGAACCAGTCAGAGATGAAGAACTCAACTGAAATTTAAAATACACTAGATGGAATAGGGCGCCTGGGTGGCTCAGTGGTTAAGTGTCTGCCTTTGGCTCGGGTCATGATCCCAGAGTCCTGGGATCGAGCCCCGCATCGGGCTCCCTGCTCGGCAGGGAGCCTGCTTCTCCCTCTCCCACTCCCCCTGCTTGTGTTCCCTCTCTTGCTGTGTCTCTCTCTTTCAAATAAATAAAATCTTTAAAAAAAAATAAAATACACTAGATGGAATAAAGAGTAAACTGGAGGAAACAGAACAGATCAGCAACCTGGAGGACAGATTAATGGAAAGCAATCAAGCAGAACAGGAAAAGGAAAAAACAATAATAAAAAAATGGAACTAGACTCTATATGGACCTCAATGACACCATCAAGTGTAATGACATTCACATTATAAGGACCCCAGAAGGAGAAGAGAGGGAAAAGGAGGCAGAAATTTTATTTGAAGAAATAATAGCTGAAAACATCCTGAATCTGGGGAATAAAACAGAAATTCAGATACAGGAGGCACAGAGAGCCCCCAACAAAATCAACCCAAGGAGGTACACAGCAAGACACACAGTAATTAATGGAAAAAAGTAGTGATAAAGAGAATTTTTAAAACAGCAAGGGGGTACCTGTGTAGCTCAGTCAGTTAAGGGTCTTGGTTTTGGCTTGGGTCATGATCTCAAGGTTGTGGGATCGAGCCCCGTGTTGGGCAATGCACTCAGCAAAAGCTGTGCTAAGAGGGAAGTTTACAGCAACATAGGTCTACCTCAAGAAGCAAGAAAATTGTAAATAACAACCTAACCTTACAACTAAAGGAGCCAGAAAAAGAACAAACAAAACCCAAACCAGTAGAAAGGAGGAAATAATAAAGATTATAGCAGAAATACACAAAATAGAAACTTAAAAAAAAAAAACAATAGAACAATGAAACCAGGAGGTGGGCCTTTGAAAAAATCAACAAAATTGATAAACCTATAGCCAGACTCATTAGAAAAGAAAAAAGAGAGAGAAAGAGGACTCAAATAAACAATATCAGAAACAAAAGAGAAGAGATAACAACTGACACCACAGAAATACAGAGGAGTATCAGAGAATATTATGAAAAATTATATGCCAACAAATTGGACAACACAGAAGAAATGGATAAATTCCTAGAAACACAGGACTTCCCAAAACTGAATCAGGAAGAAACAGAAAATCTGAACAGACCCATTACCAGCACTGGAGTCAAATCACTAATCAAAACATTCACAACAAACAAAACTCCAGGACCAGATGGCTTCACAGGTGAATTCTACCAAACATTTAAAGAATAGTTAATACCTACTCTTCTCAAACTACTCCAAAAAATAGAGGAGGAAGGAAAGCTTCCAAATTCATTTTATGAGGCCAGCATTGTCCTGATACTGAAACCTGATAAAGACACCACAAAAAGGGGCGCCTGGGTGGCTCAGTTGGTTGGGCGACGGCCTTCGGCTCAGGTCATGATCCTGGAGTCCCAGGATCGAGTCCCGCATCAGGCTCCCTGCTCAGCGGGGAGTCTGCTCCTCCCTCTGACCCTCCCCCCTCTCATGCTCTCTCTCTCTATCTCATTCTCTCTCTCAAATAAATAAATAAAATATTTAAAAAATAATAATAATAATAAAGACACCACAAAAAAAAAGAGAACCAGAGGACAATATCCCTGATGAAAATAGATGCAAAAATCTTCAAATTTTATATTTGAAATACATATTTGAAATATATAAAATATTAGAAAACCAAATCCAACAATACTTTAAAAAAAATCATTTACCACAATCAAATGAGATTTATTCCTGGGATGCAAGGGAGGTTCAGTATCTGCAAATCAATCAACACATCACATCACATCAACAAGAGAAAGGATAGGGGCACCTGCCTGACTCAGTCAGTGGAGCATGAGACTCCAGGTCATGAGTTCAAGCCCCATGTTGGGCACGGAGCCTACTTAAAACAAAAACAAAAAAATAAGAGCAAGGATAAAAACTATATGATTATTTCAGGAGATGAAGAAAAAGCATTTGACAAAGCACAACGTACATTTATGATAAAAAATAAATAAAATAAAAAACCCTCAGCAAAGTAGATTTAGAGGGAATATACCTCAACATAATAAAGGCCATCTATGAAAAACCCACAGCTAACATCATATTCAATGGTGAAAAACAGAGTTTTTCCCCTAAGTTCAGGAACAGGACAAGGATGTCCACTCTCACCACTTTTGTACAACATAGTATTGGAAGTCCTAGCTAGAACAATCAGACAACAAAAAAAAATAAAAGGCATTCAAGTTGGTAAGGAAGAAGTAAAACTCTCACTATTTTCAGATGGCATAATACTATATATAAAAAACTCAAAAGACTCTTCCAAAAAAAAAAAAAAAAAAAACTACTAGAACTAGTTTTTTTGTTTTTTTGGTTTTTTTAAGATTTTATTTACTTATTTGACAGACAGAGATACAGTGAGAGGAGAGGGAACACAAGCAGGGGGGTAGTGGTAGAGGGAGAAGCAGGCTTTCTGCTGAGCAGGGAGCCCAACACGGGGCTCGATCCCAGAACCCTGGGACCATGACCTGAGCCGAAGGCAGACGCTTAACGACTGAGCCACCCAGGCGCCCCTAGAACTAGTTTTAATAACTAAAATATTATTAATAAAATTAATAATAAATGAATTCACTAAGTTTGCAGGATACAAAATCAAAATATAGAAATCCATTGCATTTCTGTACACCAATAATGAAGTAGCACAAACAGAAATTAAGAAAACAATCCCATTTACAATTGCACCAAAAATAATAAAATACCTGGGAATAAACTCAACCAAGGAAGTGAGAGACTTGAACTCTATAAAAACTATAAAACACTGATGAAAGATATTGAAGACAACATAAAGGAATGGAAAGATATTCTGTGCTCATGGACTGGGAAAACAAATATTGTTAAAATGTCCACACCACCCAAAACAATCTATACATTCAACGCAATCTGTATCAAAATACCAACAGCATTTTTCACAGAACTATAACAAATAATTCTAAAATTTGTACGGAACCACAAAAGACCCCGAACAGCCAAAGCAATCTTGAAAAAGAAGAACAAAACTGGAGTTACCACAATCCCAGATTTCAAGATCTAC
Organism: Phoca vitulina; assembly: GCF_004348235.1. NCBI lineage: Eukaryota > Metazoa > Chordata > Mammalia > Carnivora > Phocidae > Phoca > Phoca vitulina. The sequence goes on from NW_022589763.1 coordinate 6,189,323, forward strand.
TACAAGGCTGTAGTCAACAAAATAGTAAGCTACTGGCACAAAAACAGACACATAAATCCATGGAACAGAACAGGAAATCCAGAAATAAACCCATGATTATATAGTCAATTAACCTTCAATAAAGGAGGCAAGAATATGCAATGGGAAAAAGATATTCTCTTCAACAAATGGTTTTGGGAAAACTACATGCAAAAGCTGCATGCAAAAGAATGAAACTGGACCACTCTCTCGCATCATACACAAATATAGACTCAAAATATTTTTAAAGCCCCAAATGTGAGACCTGAAACCATAAAATCCTGGAAGAGAGCACAGGCCGTAATTTCTCTGACAAAGGCTGCAGCAACAATTTTCTGGATATGTCTCCTGAGGCAAGGGAAAGAAAAGCAAAAATAAACTACTGGGACTATATCAAAATAAACAGCTTCTGTGCAACAAAAGAAACAAACAACAAACTGAAAGACAACCTAGTCAAATGGGAAAAGATATTTGCAAATGACATAGCCAATAAAGGGTTAGTATCCAAAATATATAAAGAACTGACACAACTCAACACCAAAAAACACAAATAACCTAATTAAAAATGGGCAGGAAACATGAACATTTTCCCAAGAAGACATACAGACGGCTAACAGACACATGAAAAGATGTTCAACATCACTCATCATTAGAAAAATGCAAATCTAAAACCACAATGAGATACCACCTTATACCTGTCGGAATGGCTAAAATCAAAAATAAAAGAAACAACAAGTGTTGGTGAGGATGTGGAGAAAGGGGAACACCCATGCACTGTTGGTGGGAATGCAAACTGGTACAGCCACTCTGGTAAACACTATGGAGGTTCCTCAAAAACTTAAAAGTAGAATTATCATATGATCCAGTATTTGCATTACTGGGTATTTATCCAAAGAAAACAAAAACACTAATTAGAAAAGCTATATGCACCCCTATGTTTACTGCAGCATTATTTACAATAGCCAAGTTATGGAAGCAGCCCAAGTGTTCATCAATAGATGAATGGATAAAGAAGATGTGGTATATATACACAATTGAATATTACTCAGCCATAAAAATGAATGAAATCTTGTTATTTGCAATAACATAAATGGATCTAGGGAATATAATGCTAAGTGAAATAAGTCAGAAAAAGACAAATACCATATGATTTTACTCATATGTGGAATTTAGGAAACAAACAAAAACAGAACAAAGAAAAAAAGAGAGAAACCAAAAAACAGACTCTTAACTATAGAGAACAAACTGATGGTTACCAGAAGTGAGGTGGGTACAAGGATTTAGAGTGTATTTATTGGAATGAGCACTGAATAATGTACAGAATTCTTGAATCACTATAGTATAGACCTGGAACTAATATAACACTGTATGTTAACTATACTGGAATTTTTTTTAAGTGATGGAGGCACGTCAAACAGACACAGGAGCCTAGTTAAAAGATTTCCCAATGACCAAATTTGGGACAATTTCTGCAACAACAGCAACAGCCAAAAATACTGACAGTAATAAATTATAACCCACAGAAAAAAATTATTAGCCATGAATTCATTACCCATAAACCAAAGGGAGAAAAGATATAGCTCTTATTTATCAGAGTTCCAATTTAATAAATGAAGAAGGAATGAGGGAAATAGAAAATCACTATTTGCTTATACCATAGTAATATCTGTTCCAGAAGGAATAATCAATGAATGCTAAAATTAGTGTATTTTTAAAAATGTAATAAGAAATGAGATATCTCGGGGCATCTAGGTGGCTCAGTTGGTTAAGCGTCTGCGTTTGGCTCAGGTCAGGATCTCAGGGTCCTTGGATCGAGCCCCACGTCAGGCTCCCTGCTCAGTGGGGAGTCTGCTTCTCCCTCTGCCTCTCCCCCAGCTCCTGCTCTCTCTCTCTCAAATAAATAATTTTATATTTTTAAGATTTTATTTATTTATTTGACAGAGAGAGAGAGAGCACAAGCAGGGAGAGCGGCGGGCAGAGGCAGAGGGAGAAGCAGGCTCCCCGCTGAGCAGGGAGCCCGATGCGGGGCTCAATCCCAGGACCCTGGGATCATGACCTGAGCTGAAGGCAGACGCTTAACTGACTGAGCCTCCCAGTGGGTGCCCATTTTATTTATTTATTTTATATATTTTATTCCTGCCCATTTTATTTATTTATTCTCAAATAAATATTTTTTTAAATAAGATATCTGCAAGCTGTCAAAGTATCTCTTCGCAAGATTTCTTTCAATTTCAAAGGAAAAAAATGGTAACTTTAAAATGGAGAATCCTTGTACATACAACTTTAACCCAATGATCAAGGTTAATTTCACCAGTAATGAAACATACTGACATCATGTGTCCCCTTACATAATGCACTAAGAACACAGTATCAATTCTGTACTACCCTTGGAAAAAACACATAACCTAAATTTAATCATGAGGAAACGAGGAAAATATGAACTGAAAGGCACCCTACTTAACAACTGGCCAGTACACTGCACAAGTGTCAAAATAATGAAGCACAAAGAAAGATCCATAAACTGCTCCACATTGTAGAAAACTAAGGAAACACCACAACAATATACAAAATGTGATCCTGGACCAGAAAAGGACATTAGTGGGAAAATTACTGAAATCTGAACAAAGCCTCAAGGCTAGTTAATAGTAGTATACCCAATGTTAATTCCTTAGTTTTCACTATGGCACCGTGGCTGTGGAAGATACTAACATTTCATAAAGCTAGGTGAAGGTATATGGGAACATTTTACACTAGTACTGCAACACTGTTGTGACTCTCAAAGTATATGAAAATGAGAAGGTAAAACGTAATTTTTCTCTAACGTACATGGTTAACAGTTTTTGGAGAGGCCGGTGGAATATCAGAAAGGCACTCCCAAGTCAAATCCTGGATCTAGCCATGTGACTTCAAGGTAGTCACTTACATTGACTAACCCTGATTTAGTCCTCCAGCTGTTTGGTATTCACCATAATCTCCATTTTACAGATGATTCAGTTGAGGCAGTGACTATAAAGTGTTCACCACCCAATATACAGTATTATTATTATTACTACAATTTTGCAAGCAAAATTGCCCATTTCAATTATTTTTATTAAGAACTTCCACACCCTATGAGAATCAAGGGAAGAAACCAGGGATGCAGTGAGTGGAGAAGAAAAGGAAGAAGATAGAGGAAGGTGGAAGGTCTAAAGAGAGAAGGAGCTAAAAGAAGGATTGCCTCTTCACTGTAATAAAAGCTAATTTTCATTATCATGAACAGTAAGCCACTGAACAAAATATAATGTAGAAACTACATTCCTTTTTTTTCCTTTTCATACTGGGATTTTCAAAAAATATATCTTCACACTAATACAGTTAACAGAGTAATGATTAATGTAAAAATTGGATTCTGCATGATATTTAATTACTGTTTCCTCATTACTAATCAATCATGGTAACTGATAATGATAAGGACAAACCAATTTTCCTCTAGAGGCCACCCAAAATGTAACCTCTAACCTGATACTATCCATAGAAACTAGGGTCACCCTGCCCAGGGTAGCACTTACTATCTGGAAGCAAATTTAGATCAACAGATGATAGACAGATAGATGGCTAGGTAGATGATGGATGGATGGATGGATCACCACTGCATGTATGCATGCATATTATCATTGGAAGAGTCAGATAAAATTCTTGGGTAGAGTCATACCCAACTAATATAAGTGTGACCCATCACCCTGATCAAAATTACTATATTAGAAACATTCATGCATTCACTCATGTAGTTACAAAGCATATCTTCATTTTAAATACTCAGTGTGTACCAGGTCTAAAAACAAGGAGCAAGGGGCGCCTGGGTGGCTCAGTCATTAAGCATCTGCCTTCTGCTCAGGTCATGGTCCCAGGGTCCTGGGATCGAGCCCCACATCAGGCTCCCTGCTCAGCGGAAAGCCTGCTTCTCCCTCTCCCACCCCCTGCTTGTGTTCCCTCTCTCGCTGTGTCTCTCTCTGTCAAATAAATAAATAAAATCTTTTAAAAAATAAATAAATAAAAACAAGGAGCAAAACCAATTCCCTGTTCCATTAAGATTACATTCTAACGGAGAAGACCAAGAAATAAATAAAAATATATATTATAGCAAGTTGAGATGAGCACTATGAAAGAAAAGGAAGCACACTAAGGGGAGAGAGCCTGCAGAGAGAAGCTACCTGAGCTACAGTGGTCAGGAAAGTCCTCCTTGGAGAATAAAGAGCTGTGTGAATATCTGGGGGAAAGAATTCCAAGTCAAGGGTACTGCAAGTGCAAAGGCTTGAGGAGTAGACTAAGCGTGGTGAGCCTGACAAAGAAAGAGAAAGGCATGCTGCTGGCTCATGTTGAGAGAAGAAGAGAACAGTAGATGAGATAGTCAGTGGCCCCATCACTCTGGGTCTAGCAGGCCAAGGGATGCCATATACATCACCAGGGGAGGTACACATGCATATCATGGAAAGACTCAGATAAAATTCCTGGGTAGGCTCGCTCAGGAACTTGAACCAACCCATGGGGAGGCAGCCTCCTGCTTTATCTGTGGAGTCCACAGGTTCCCGAAGCCCAAGGCAGCCCGGAAATAGGAGTGCACAGGGCTCTAAACCTTGGCAGAGGCAGAAACTCTTGGTTGACTGAGACTCTCTCTAGGTGCAGCGTTTTTTTTTTTTTCCCTTGCTCTGTATTTCTGGCTTTTTATGTTTGACTTTCTTATGTTACTTTCAGACAACACATCTCTGTTTGTGTAAAAGGTTCAGAGTCAGATAGAATGGAAAAACATAGCTTCCTCTGTTTATTTATAGGCCCAGCTCTTTTAAGGCACTGATGCTCACAGATCTCCATCCTTACCTTCAAGTGGCAAAGGGAAATGAGGTTGGAGCCAAGCCTACCTCCCAAAGCGTCCAAAAGTTATTTAAAGCTATTTTGGAGCCAAGGACATTTTCCTGAATTCGTTCCAGGCTAGCATGAAGATGCTGGTGCATGATATTTCTGCAAAATATGCAGGTTCAGAAATTGACAGACTTTACATTGACGTCAACTATGAAGAATCATTTGCGAATCTTTGTTACAGAAAGCTCCTATCTACAAGCCAAAAATAATAGCATAAAGAATAATAATAAAACAAAGGTGGCATGAAACTTCTCCTGAAGAGGGCCAAATTTTAGTTCGATAGCAGTGACTCTTGGAACTCAAAAGGAAAATAAATTCCTACCCATACAATCTGCATTGTTCCTCTCCTCCTCATGCTAATTTTATCTCACACCTCAAATACATAGTCATTTTTTTTCCTATTACAAGTGCAAGGTGTTCATTCTAAAAATAAGTTGTCTGCATTTGATTCCATAACCAGTTTCTTCCTAATGATTGCTATTTTTTAAGACTGTTGCTTTACCTGAAGCTATAGTAAAGAATTCGAAATATTCTCTTCCAAAATTCTTTGAGATGTGTGTGTGTATGTGCGTGTACACACAGTCTTCACGACATGAACATTTGCTGCCCACCAACTCTGTTCAAATATATAATCAAATATTTCTATGAGGAAAAATAATAATCAAACTTGTTTGCTGCATGCGGATCAAGAGCTAGAAATTTCTTTTTTACCCCTAATCAAGGGCCATGCACAACTAAGAACCTCATCAGATCCAAATGCCACTCAATCAGCTAGTGTTTTTAAAAACGGGGCTGTACATACAAACTCACCTGGTAATTCACTGGACAACACAATATAAAACGTTCAGGCATACAAGTATTTTTGGAATGTTTTGGTTCCACTGGTTGACTAGTTACCTGGAAGAAGAACCAGAGTAAGAGGTAGAAAATACAGGAGGGAAAAGAAGGGAGGAGAGAGTAGAGAACAGGGGTTAAGCCCAAGCTCACATCAGAAGCCCCACACAGATTACTGGGCCCACTGCCACAGTTCTGATTCTGGAGGTCGACGTTGAAACCTGAGACTACATTTCTAACAAGCTCCCAGAGTATGGTGATCCTGACCCGCTGACCCAACTCTAAGCTGTAATGAGAAAGACTAGAGGGATGAAAACAGGAGGGAGGGAAAGATGGAGGGGGAACTGAAGAGGGCAATGCAGGGTGAGGCAGGGGACAGCGTGGGAATCCATCACCACCCTGGTCCACAGAGAGGACCAGGGCAGAGCACAACATCAACTCAAGCAGACCGTGTGATGTGGTGATCCTGCCCCTTCAGCATCCTGGGCTCAGTAATTAACTCAGTCCTGGCCAGTGAGAAGGCCATGGGACAAGTGAGGCTTCTAGGAAAGCTGCCCATTGGCCCCTCTGTCCCTTTCTCCTTCTTCCTACCCAGACAGAAACTTGAGCCAGGAGATGTCACAGCCATTCTGTAGCCATGTAACCATGAAGACAAAGGCATCCTCCCATGCCAGGTGGTGCAAAAGATGGCGCTGATGGCATCATGAAGCTACAGTCCTGATGTCCTGCTCCCAGTCGTCATAATGAGCAAGGCAAGAACCATCCCTCTCAATTCAAACATCTGACTGTTGGGTTTTCCCAATCCCAGCTAATACGAAACTAGCCAGCTGCTAATTATTAGGTGCCTGCCACTGTATGCCTACTGTCCATGGATTCTCTCAAATCATAATGATTTAGTTTGCACAAAACTTGTGAGTGCTCTGTGATGGTGCACCTAGAAACGTGTTAAGCTCCTACCTGATTCCAGGTAGCACAATGGTCCTGTACAAGCAATAACCACAGTTTGTGGTGGAGGAACCCAAAACGGCCTCCAAACCAAACCAGGTGGATGGAAGGACCAAGAAGGCTTTCTGGAGGCAGAGACCTCTGAGCTCAATATTAAAGGATGAATACGAATTGAGCACATCGTGAATGCTTTTAATGATTTCTCTTTGAATGTAATGGAAAACCACAACTCAAGGGGAGAGAGCGAGGAAAATGTTCTCTGGACTATGGCAACAACAGAACAAGACGTGGCCAACTAAATGCACACACAAGCAGATGATGGGTGGATGGTGGTAAGGAAACACATGTCTTGTCTGCATTGGCAAGTCAATCACAATGAGCAAATCCTTGCCTCTCAAACTCACTACCACGTTGGGCCAGAGTCAGGCAGACCTCATGGGAAAAGTGACCCTGAGACCATCCTTCTGCCAGTAAGAAGCTACTAATCTGACCTCCCTGCCATGACCCATGAGAGCAGGAAGGGATTCCCACTAGGAAGGAAACCCCTGCAAACAATCTAGGGGGTTGAAATTTTCATTTCAAAGTCCTTGGGTTGAGGTTGTCCTAAAAGAGTGGTGATAACCAACAAGGAAGCTTGGAGAAGAAAGATGCAGAGCTCCCTGGTTAATGCAGAAATGAGTAGAGACAGTCCCATCTAGGACCCCAAGAACATCTGTTGCAGGATTTCTCTGTCTCTATTGCCCACAGTTCTTGGTCATGCTGCTTTGAAGAATGAAGAGGTAGACCAGACAGAGAGTGGTGGGCAGCAAAGCAAAGTTTATTGAGCAAAAGTATAAAGCTCCCGGAGAAGTAGGGGGAGTCCGAGAGGGTTGCCCCTAGAGTTTCTAAGTTTAGGGGGTTTTATGAACTCTTTTGCAGAACTATCTTAAGCAATAAGGGTGTGCTGAATTGTGCCAATCAGGGCTTTGGTCACATATCTGTCTACCTATTAGGCTAATGTCCATGTGCTGATGGTCTTTTTTTTTTTTTTTTTTTTTTTTGCTGACTTCTGGGGGCTTAGGTCTTAACTACCCCTTGCCCATGATATTGACAAATCCTTTTGTGATTAATTGCCTTATTTTAGGACGTTTTGCAGAAGTCATTTCTGCTGCAAAGCAGAATGTTAGTGCAGTCCTAAGCTGCAAAATAGGAATGTCAGTGCTGTTTGATCTTAGCTGTCCTGACTCCATATTTTCTTGTGTGGGACCCTGGCCCTGACTACCTAACTGTCCAACTCACTCCTAATACATGGCCCTTCTCAGGGTGAAACGGTGCCCACCTCATTGTTCATCTGAGACTTGGCTGATTCATTAGGCTTTTAAGTCATTTAAAGTAGAATTCTTCACCAGCCCATACATTACTAAACAACATATATCCAAAGATTATTTCATTATGATAAATGATTCTTTTACAACCATTTTCTTAGATTTTATTTATTTATTTGTCAGAGAGAGACAGAGAGAGATCACAAGCAGGGGGAGCAGCAGAGGGAGAGGGAGAAGCAGGCTCCCCAATGAGCAAGGAGCCCGAGGCAGGACTCAATCCCAACACTGTCCGAAGGCAGACGCTTAAATGACTGAGCCACCCAGGCATCCCCTTTTATAACCATTTTAATGTGGATGGCTACCAAACAGAATAAGCCTTTGGATGGGAAGTCCAGGGACATATCCTACCAAAAATTATACAAAAATTTTAAAAACAATACAAATACAAAAAAGAATACAAATTATACAAAATACAAAGCAATTTCCAGCCCCGATGGGGGCCCAGTGCCCATAGAGCAGTAAATTCTTAACTCTTTGCCCTGCTGCTTTCATGCTGTTACTATTTTGTTAACTACATCTTTCAAATTAATTGCTTTTCTTAAATACAAGTGAAATGGATGCATGCCAATGAAAGAGTAACAGCTGAGTAAAAGGCTGAAGATTTTGAATGTCCTTTCTGCAAATATTAGGACTGAATTTGGGCATCAGCTGGGAGAAAATAACTATTTGTAAATAACACCAAAATGTTTTTCCAATATAAGGTTGAGAAAACCGTGCAAAGCTCTGCCCTGTGATACTTTTGAAAGCAAAGATCTTATGCCCACAACAGAGACTTAGGTATAGACTTTAGTAACTGTCTGAGCATCATGTTGTGGTTTTGAACCTTAAAAATGAGAGAAACAATTTAGAGATTTATATTGCACTTCATCCCCACAACTATGTTACTAGATTGCATCAAATCCTGGGGGAGAATAGATCGACCTTCCCCTACACTGGCACACTGTAAAACAAGCAAAGGACTTTGAAAACTGTTAAAAATTTTTCTTGATAAACTAGGATTCCTTACCTGGCACTGTATTCAAGTTATGTGAGAAAACTTTGTTCGTGCCCTGAACACCTGATCTCCAATATTCGTTACCGGCTGTCTCATCCAAAAGAGCATCAGTCACCCTGAGGAGCTGGGGCAGGTTGGGTAGATGTGTTATTTATTTGCCTGTCTGTCTATCTGAGGACCCAGAGACAAGTTCTAAGAAAAATGAGATACTAAAAAGTAAGGAAGTGGGCTTTCATATTTCACATTTAAATTTTAAAGTTCTAAATAACATAATTATTTTCTACCATTGACATCATTTACAGTATGCTGGGAACCAAGATAAATGCTTTACATATATTATGATTCTCAATCCTTAGAAAACCTGGTAAAATCAGCATTGTTGCCCCTGTCTTTAAAGACGAACAAACTCAAAAGACACAGAGAGGTTAATTCCTTGCCCAAGATCACACAGCCAACAATGGAAAAAATGCGAATGCAAACCCAGCTGTGTTTGATTCTAAAGTTTTGGCTTTTAATTGACATTTTATACTGTTTCTCATCATTTTCACCTTGGGTCGGCAAACTCCTGCCCACGGGCCAAAGACAGTGCACACAATATGATGGGGGTGTTGGGAGGAGGAGAGGGATTGCTCTGATTCTTCCTAGCAAAGAGCCCATCAGCCACAGCTAGTTAACTAAAGGCTCAATTACCCACCCCTCAGACTCTGTAAAGGAGCAAAGAGATCTATTATATGCAGAAAATCCTCCTCCTAATGAAATCATTAGCTTCAAGAGGAAAAGGAGTTGTAATTTAAACTTTGAAAGCCAGGAGTATCTGATGGCTCATGGCATTACAAGATTCTATTCTGCTTCTGAGAGAAAAAAAAAATTCTGTTACCCTGTTTTAAGTGTCAGATGAAAACTGTGTCACCCAACACATTCTAGAAATTAATGTGGTTTTTTTTGGGGGGGGAGCTTTTTTTCAACCCACGTCATAATGTACGCCTTGCCAAGTGAGCTCTCTCTCTCTCTTCAATAATATTCAAAGCTCAAGCAAAGCAACAGGACAGGGGCAGCTCTGTCCCTGAAAGAAGCAGCCAGGCATGTTTTATTACCAAGAGAGAAAGGAAAAACAAAAGAATATTTTGTGCAACAAAATTAAGTTGTGAAAGATCCCAATGTTACACATCAGGAGACTCTTATTTGTAGGTGGAATTACAAACAAAACAAAACAAAGAGATCAATTCGTGCTTCGGCTTCCAGAGCCATTCAGTTGTTCTCTTGTAAAAGGTATTGATCTGGGCTCACAGCTACAGCAATCACACGTCCATTACAGCCAGCATTTATGGCTGAAAGTTCTGCTCCATCTTTCCCAAAGCCCGCTCCCCAAAAAGTACCATATGAAATAACCCTGGTATCAGGAGGGCACAAACAGCTTTCCTGATAAAAGGTAAAATGGTGCTGTGCACCTCCAACACTCTTTGCAGACAGACTCCCGAGCTCCCCGCCTCTTCGCGCCCCTGACCCCTTTCTGGTGCCATTACAGCATCACAGCTCCACGTCCTGTCTCACAAGGACCAAATCCCAAATGTGGCGTAAATGCGCCTGGCCGTGGAACAGCATGCCCAAAGTTAAACAGGGAAACATCTTCAGTACATTTTATTTTTTTAAAGATTTATTTATTTGAGAGAGAGAGAGAGCCTGAGCTGGGGGAGAGGCAGATGGAGAGGGAGAGGCAGACTCCCCACTGAGCAGGGAGCCCAATGCGGGGCTCCATCCCAGGACCCCAAGATCACGACCTGAACCGAACACAGACGCTGAACTGACTGAGCCACCCCGGGCACCCCTCGGTTCGTTTTAAAGAAATCTTCCAAATGGCACTTGCAGTCTTCTAATGTGGCATATAGTTCACTTACTTGTTATTGCCATGCACTGTCTCTCTCTCTCTCTGCTATCACACAGATCCACAATCCTTGAGGATTTCTGTATCTTATACTCACTGATAAATCTATCCCAAGTGATAGCACTGGGCCTGGGAATTCCTGGCGATAGGTGCTCCATAAATATGTGTTGAGTCAATATGTGTTAAATGTGTGGACACTTCCCATTTTTAGTGTACATATTTTTAGTAGTGCTGCTTATCATCAGAATACGTATTTGTGCCCCTCTGGGGAATGATGACAGCTAAGATTGCAAAAAGGAAATAGGAGAAATAAAGGGCCTGCTGCTAATATCAAGAAAATAGGTCATCCTCCATCCATGTAACAGAATAATAGATGACTAAGTGAAAATGATCAAGGTCAGATCTCAAGGACAAAGGCGGGGATTTTCGGGTCTTGTGCTATCTTCATGCAGACCATATCTGGGATCAGTGGAATCTTGTATCAGCCCCACAGAGGCAGGTACACCTGGCATGATCATTCATTTCTGTACAAGTTTACAGAATTGACCCCTCCATATTCTTTGGGTTTTGAGACCGTAACTTTCTTTACTTAATAGGACACCGCTCATAGTATAGGCATTGTGAAGAACATGCTAGCAAAATGGGTTAAATGCTGGGGGACTGTCCTGTTTGTGTTTCTGAGTCTAATGATGACATCCTCATCTTCACATCCTTAATTCCTCATTGCCCCCAGGATAAGAGCTGATTTCTTTGTGGGGCAAACTTTCTCAGTTCTCTAGAACATTCTGCAGCCATCCATCTCCATATCTGACTTTTCAAACCCTACCCCCTTCCAGCTTCCTTCTCCCATGGATCTTTAAATATGCGGCTCCAACCCAATCTTCATGAAAAACTGAAAGAAAAGCACCATTCAGTATGTTAGATTTTCATGACCCCTAAGGTCACTCAATAACGATTGATTTTTTTAAAAATGAGCAAAAGCTACGTATCAGGCACTGGGTTTTAAAAGAAAAAGAAAAAGAAAAAGGTAAAGAGGGAGAGAAAAGCTTTTATTTCAATTATTTCACTTTATTCTTCTTTTATTTTTTTTTTTAAGTAGGCTCCATGCTGGGCTTGGAACCCAACATGGGGCTTAAACTCACCAACCTGAGACCAAGACCTGAGCTGAGACCAAGAGTCAGTCGCTTAACCAACTGAGTCACGCAGGCGCTCTGAATTATTTCACTTTAATACTCAAAAAATTCCATCAACATGCATATGAAGCAACTAGCACTCAATAAGTATAAGTGCACTTCACCCAAGAGCAGACAAGGATGGCAAATAAACACAGGAAAAGATTTCAGCATCTTTAGCCATTACAAAAATACAAATTAAAATCACAATGAAATACACTATTAAATGGGTAATTTTTTTAAAGATTTTCTTTATTTATTTGAGAGAGGGAGAACACGGGGGGGGAGGGGTGGAGGGAGAAAGAGAGAGAGAGAGAGAGAAGCAGACGCCCCGCTGAGCAGGAAGCCCGACGCAGGGCTCAATCCCAGGTCCCAGAGATCATGACCTGAGTTGAAGGCAGATGCTTAACCGACTGAGCCACCCAGGCTGCCCTAAATGGGTAAAAAATTTTTTAAATGACAATACCCACTGCTAAGTGCAGGAGTGAACCAACTGGGGGCGCCTGGGTGGCTCAGTCGGTTGGGGGACTGCCTTCGGCTCAGGTCATGATCCCAGGGTCCTGGGATCGAGCCCCGCATCGGGCTCCCTCCTCCGCGGGGAGCCTGTTTCTCCCTGTCCCACTCCCCCCTGCTTGTGTTCCCTCTCTTGCTGTGTCTCTGTCAAATAAATAAATAAAATCTTTAAAAAAAAAAAAAAGAGTGAACGAACCAGGACTCTCCTATATTGCTCTGGTAGGAACGTAAACAGCACAGCAACTTTGGAAACCAATTAGGCAGTTTTTTATAAAGTTGAACACGCACTTAGCATATGACGCAGCAATCACACCCCTAATATGTATACATTTTTCATAATCGCCAAGCCTGGAAAAAATCCAGTGTTCTTCAACCGACGGGTGGATAAACAAGCTATTGTAAGTATATGCATACAAGGATAACACTATCCAGCAATAAAAACAAAAGGGCTATGGATGCACACAAAGAACTGGATGAGTCTTGAAGGCATAATGCTAAGGGAAAGAAGGCAGACAGCAAAGCCTCCATATGTATTCGTTTATAGGAGATTTTGGAAAAGGCAAAACTACAGACAGAAATCAGATCAGTGGCTTCCAGAAACTGGGACAGGGAGGAGCACTGAGTACAAGGGCATGAGAGCACTTCAGGGAGAGGGGGAAACAGAACCACTCTAGCAGGATTGTGATGGGGATCACAAGGCTACACACGGCTAGCAAAACTCACCAAACTGTACCCTTAAAATGCGTGCATTCCACTGGATATAAAGTATACATCAGTAAAGCTTAGCATAAAAAATAATTAATCAATCAGTAGAAAGAAACACGAGTACCCTGTCATGAAATCATCACGCTGCAGCTTGTAGCTGCAATACATGTTTATTTATAAATGATCTGCAGTACCCACAGCAGTAAGTGATGTCTCACGGCACAGCTATGTACTTAGGAAAATATCTCTCATTAATGAACTTGGACATAAAATCATATTTCCCAGAGTTTTCTTGATAATTTTATTTTTTTTTTCTTTCTTTATTTCCTTTTTTGCTCAACTTGTCAGACCTGATGGGGACAATGCTGTGATGTCACAATATGACAAAGAACAAATACAAGCTAACCGTTTCTTGGGGTTCACTTGTGCATGAAGGATTACTCTTGACTTCAGTAGGTTGTGTCTTTTCAGACATCTTTTTAAGCTATTTAAAAATGTTTTGGGGTTAGTTTTACATAAACTCAATGATGGCATCTCTAGATTCACTTACCCACATGTGGGTAAGGTGCAATACATGCCAGTATGTTGGGTATTTTCCCCGCAGACTATCTCTCATCTTGCTTCTGACTTGGGATAGCTACCACTGCAGCTTGAATGTGAGCACCAGTATTGATCTGTATATCTAATGCAGACTTTCTGATACCAATATTTACTTTTTATTCTTAAAAATGTTCTAATACTTTCTTCCCATGTGCAACAAATTGTTACAAACATCCTCTTTGGAGATTTACATTCATCCACTTTAGAAAGCCCTACTCTGGTTGGCTTCTTCTCCCGAATGTACTTAAAGATCTTGTACAGATTCAATTTCTTTGCCAAGTCTTATACATCTTATTGGACCCATCAAATCTGACATGCATTAGTCATGTATCTGACTATCCTTTTCCCATTTATCTTTCCATTTATTGAAAGCCATCTTTTTTTTTTTCCCTGCTATTATCAGTCTAGGACATTTCTTAAGAATAACATCTAAAGAAAATTCTGCAGTGTATTTTTCAGGGATTTCCAGAAACAACTGTGAATGGTCTGCAAGCCTTTTATGGGTAATTAATGTCCTTAGCCCCCACCTTTCCAGGCTAGGAGTTTCTTCAGTTTCCTTTCTTGAACACTTAATGGAGTGTCAGGGTTATGGCCCTCCCCTTGGTTTGATGACCTTCATTGTGTTGTGCTCATTAAAACTTAGGGACTCTCCCACAGTCAGCTCCTAAGAGGCCCTATTTGCCACTTCCCATTGCTGTGTTTAATCTTTAAGTTTTCTGTTTAATTTCTAAGATGTTTTGCTGTAACTTTGAACCTATAAGTATAAAGCAGGGTTTTTCAACTCATCAGTATCGATATTTGGGGCCGGATGCTTTTGTATTGTCAAGAGCCATCTTGTGCATTGTAGGGTGCTGAACAGCTCTCCTGGCCTCTGCTTACAAGATGCCAACAGCTCCCCTCCACCCAGCTGTGCTAACCAAAAATGTCTCCACGATACTGCCGAACGTCTCCTGGGAGGTGTGATGACCCCCAGCTGAGAACCGTTACTATGAAGTGACCCACTCCATTTAAAAGAAGACCCTTGGCACCCACAGCTTGTGCTGCTGAGAATAATGAGATGAGAATAATGGCGCCATTAAATTTGCCAGCAAATTGCAAGTAACACTCAGCAGCCAAAAAGTTTCTTAGCAAAAAGGAAGTACTCATTTTCCTAGAGAAGGCTAAGAAATTCTTCCTTCCCAACAAAGGGAAGTGGTAGGAGATCATTGCAGGTATTTACTCTACTTCTCCAGAGAAGTGTTCTCCTAAAGAAGTGCCATCCCTCACACAGATGAGCTCGCCTTCACCTCCACCTGCAGGGACAAGGCAGGCCGCATCAAAACCCTTCATGTTTCCCCCGTTTGAACAGTGGGGGTAATAATGCCAGTGCCCACCTCGTAGAGGCAAGAAGAGGATTACGTGAGTTAACATGGGTGGAGCATCTGAAACAGTGCTACTTCGTAGAAGCTGCCTTTATAAGGAGTAGCTCTTAACATCATTACAGCCAGAAACTACCATCACTCATTCACTTTTTCATGGTCTCATTTCCTATCAGCTAGTATTTACAGACATTCCCTCCAGACATTCTGCTAAAGCAGTGTCACTGTTCCCAAGAAAGTTATAGGCTGTAAGGAGACGATGATGATGAAAGTGCAAACAAGATGACAAGGCACCAGAGGGGGGCACCCAAGTGTGTCTAGAGGAATCAGGGAGGGCTTCCTGGAGGAAGTGAGAGTTGAGCTGAGACCTGCATGACAACAGGGTATTTTCCAGGGGGCAAGAAGAATGGAAGGGATTTCACTCAGAGATAAAAAAAAAAAAAAAGACTGAAAGTCCAAGGGCACAAGGCAATGTGACTTTTTTAGGAAATCAAAATCACTGTCCGTGAAAATGTAATGAGGGAATTTGTGGAAAATGAGACTGAAGAGCAAGCTAGGGCCAACTCATGACAAGCCTTGCATGGAAAGTATAGCCTTTCCCAGAATGCACGGAGAGCACAAATGTCATGGGATGTTAACAGTTGATGTGTGGGAGGCACAGGGTCAACCAAGACCATGGGAAATACTAGGTCAAACCTAAATGAGTTCTTGACTTCAGGATCTCCCGAAACATTTAAAATGCCAAAGGTGGTTATGGGTTTCCAAAAAGAAAAACTACTGTAAGCAACAATTCCCATACAGAGCAGAACTCTGAAAGAGATCCAGACTGGGAAATATCACTGAGCAAACAAGAAGATATCAGAGACTGTTTAGATAAAGGAATTTCATTGTCAGATCTCCACATGAGACATGTAACTCTAACTCGACCATGGATGGATCAAATGGAATGGGAGTAAGCTGGAAAGCAGGAAAGAAACAGGGAGAGAGACCCCTGCAATATTCCAAAAGGGATAACAACAGACCCAGTCAAGGCCGAGGGCAGCAGACAGGAGAGGGTGGAATGCCTTGGAGTAGTATTAAGAGGCAGGAATGATGTGTGGTGGGTAAGGACGGAGTCATGAGATAGAGGGGGAAGTACAGAAAGATCACCAAATTTCCACCTGAAGCAGGAGGTGACATGGCAGAACCATTCACTAAGAAAGAAATCATAGGGGCACCTGGGTGGCTCAGATGGTTAAGCGTCTGCCTTCGGCTCAGGTCATGATCTCAGGGTCCTGGGATCGAGTCCCGCATCGGGTTCCCTGCTCAGTGCAGAGCCTGCTTCTCCCTCTCCCTCTGCCACTCCCTCTGCTTGTGCTCTTCTGTCTATCTCTCTGTCAAATAAATAAATAAAATCTTTAAAAAAAAAAAAAAAAAAGAAAGAAATCATAGGAAGAAGAAACTGGTTGGAGGAGGAAGTGAAGCAGTAGTGTTCTACCGCATGGAGTCTGAGGTAGCTGCGAACTCTGGAGTCTTGACCTCAGGCTACAGATAGAAAGTGAGGAGCCACTGAGAGAGAAGTGCCCTGAAACCACCGGCATGCACAGCGCTGGCTGGAGAGAGTGTGCAGAGAAAAAGGAGACGTGCAGCATACACCATTTCCAGGACGGACAGGAGGAGGAGCCTGCAAAACATGTCGGTGATGAGGTGAGGTGAGAGAGCACAGTGTGCTGTCATGTGCACAGGTACTTACAAAGGAGCGAAGGGCTTCAGACAGAGAGAGGTGAAGCTAGGGAGGAACATTGGAGATCCCACACCGGCTGCCCTGACAACACCCCTCCCGAGCAACAAGTGTGGGAGCTCTCGTTCAGCCGCTCTCAAACTTGAGTGTGCATCAGGATCACCTGGAGGCTTCTGCAAACCCACACTGGGGGGCCCGCCCCCAGAATTTCCGATTCACTAGGTCCCGACTGATGCCGATGCTGCTGGAGAACACAGCTCTAGGAAAAGGAATCCTGAACTTTCTTTAGAAATGAGGGTTGGGGACGGGCGCCTGGGTGGCTCGGTTGGTTAGGCGACTGCCTTCGGCTCAGGCCATGATCCCGGAGTCCCGGGATCGAGTCCCACATCGGGCTCCCTGCTCGGCGGGGAGTCTGCTTCTCCCTCTAACCCTACCCCCTCTTGCGCTCGCTCTCTCACTCTCTCTCTCTCTCAAATAAATAAAAATCTTTTTAAAAAAAAATGTTTAAAATAAAAAAAAAAAAGAAATGAGGTTGGGAAAAACACAAATGTTTCATCTTTTGCTCTCTTGCGCCCTCTGATTCCAGAAGATGGGAGTACTTCATTTTATTGCCTTCTTATTCCAGTTTCACAAGCCCAAATCTACCACATTTCACCAAACATAGCAGGGATGACACAACATAAGACACATTGTTTATTTAGGTAATGCTAAGAAGGAGAAAGGGATACCAATAATAATGAGATGTGGTTGACTGTAAGAAGCACTCTGATTTTAGAAATATGAAATCCTGCAAAAATGTACATTTTGGAACTGATAAAACGTGGCCAAGCTTCTCTTCTGGGGCCATCTTGGAAAAGTCTGGGCAGTGCCCCAGCAGGAAATATGATTCTACATCTCCCCTGCTTTTTATCTTGTACTATACACAACATATCAACATATACCTACTGGATCCAAGGGCTTTGCTCCTCTTAAGTAATTGGGTCCTTCACCTGTGCCCCTCAAAAGCATCTAATCCCACATTCCCCCGGTTCTTCAGAAGTCCTCAAAACTCACATACCAATGTGCAAGGACATTTCATAATGAGTCCTACATTTCCCACATTTACTGAGGACTATCAGTAGCTACACCCAGAATGTTCTAGCCCAGATAGCCTACTACAGAGAAGATCCATTCAAGAAAGTCCATTGCCAGGGCGCCTGGGTGGCTCAGTTGGTTAAGCAACTGCCTTCAGCTCAGGTCATGATCCCAGGGTCCTGGGATCGAGTCCCACATCGGGCTCCCGGCTCAGCGGGGAGTCTGCTTCTCCCTCTGACCCTCTCCCCTCTCATGCTGTTTCTTTCCTGCTCACTCTCTAATAAATAAATAAATAAATAAATAAATAAATAAATTTAAAAAAAAAAAAAAAGAAAGTCCATTGCCATAACTGGCAAAAGTTCAAAGAAAAAGAACACCCTCACACTACTTTTTTCTCCTCATCACTGGGAGAAATCCTCCAAGTTGTATATATGATTAATTCATTATGTCTTATAAGTAATGGCTACCATTTATTAGAACCTAACTGCATGATAGATGTTTCTACCTGTACGTACTTTCCCAAAAGAACCACTCTAGGTAGATATTTTTAATGTGAATATAATTCTCAGATGGTGGTAGACCCAAGATTCAACAGACAATAAAGCATTAATTTCCAGAGCATACTATTTTTGTATACAAGCTATCTGAATACTTACTTCCCTAGCCTGACCCTGGCCAGTGTCCACAGACAAAATACCTCAGCAAAGCCAAAAGCACAAGTGACCCTTTCACCTTTTGTGGTACCAAAAAAAAAAAAAAAAAAAAAAGTCTCTCATTCCAGCGTGTAAGAAACTCCAGAGAAAGTCAAATAGTTATCTCTATTCTTTCAGGGGTCTCACAATACTGCTCTTGCTCTTGTGACAATTCTGCTTCCCCTTTTTGTACCCCTTGGCTCTCAGACGTGCAAGCTGAAGGTAATCTGTCAACTTCTAAGGGACATCCCAAAGCCAGGTATTTCTGGTGGTGTTATGCTATAATAAATAACCACACTTTTATCTCCAGCACGCCCTTGTAAGATGGGACACTTTGCATATGTTTGACAAAACATAAAAATGGCTACACAGTCTGAGAAACAGAGCTGGCCATGACCCTATCTGCGGAGACCCTTTTAGGGTCTAACCCTGAAGCCACACTTCCTCCCAGGAGACCCACACCTAGAAGCAGCCACAGCTAGAATGTTCTTACCCAGGGAGCTCCTTACAGAGAGGGCCAATCCATGACACACCATTAACACAGCAGACAAAAGGTCAACCAAAACAGATGCTTTATACAAACAGTCGCCACCATGAAGTCTTTTTCCTTAGGAGGGTGCTTTGAAATGACAGGCGGGAAACCTGATCCCTACCTGAATGTCCCAAGAGAGAGTCCAATAGTAGCAACTCTTCCAAGAGGGTCAAAATTGCCTGTTATTTTTAAAACCTGAAACTTAAAATAATTCCAGACCCCCTCAGCCACATGTTGCAAAAACTGCCAGATAAGTTATACACATGGAACTGATTCCAACAATCCACCAAAGAAGGGGGCTGGTGGGGGGAGTCTCTCAAATTTGGCAATGTCAATTTCCATATGGAAAGAATTACTGGAACTAGGCAGAGATGGAGGGAGTGGGGAGGAGGTGGTGGGCAAGGCTGGTGATGATTCCAATGAGCTGAACCGTTTTGCACTATCAAGCATGCAGCACCAAATGTTGTCAGAGCTGGAGTCGCTTCACGTGCTTGAAGGAAGACTCCGGGAAAAGCTTATTTCTTCCTTTAAAGGTAGTTTCACACATTTGGGGTTTTTGTGGTTGTTCTTGCTCTGGCTCTTGTTACGTATGTAAGGGCTTTTTTTAACCTCTCCCAAATCTGAGAGTAATCAGTCTTTTGTATTAGAGCTCTGGTATTTGGCAAAGGCATCATTATTAATAGTTTGAGTCTGAGCTACCTGCAGGATTTCAGCTCTCACACATGTGGGAAAATTCTGACCCAACATCTGTTTTCCAGTAAGATCCTGTTCTGACAAAATTTGATAAGTACATTTGTGTTGCCCCCAGGTGTTGGAAGGTCAAGCGACAGATCCAAGGTCACGCAGAAAACGAGGCTCCCTTTTAATTACCTGGATTCTTCCTGGATGGTTTCAAAAGTAAATGGTGTTCCAGGAAACCAGAGAAGAATGAAGTCATTGCAAGAATACCCAAGTTTCATGGGTTTGGTTGGTTGGAAGATACTTCTAAATAAAGCATCATCCCTACAGTCTGCTTCTGAGTTTAGATACAGCTTTTCAGATTCTCTCTGAAATTCTGTAAAATTGTGCAGCTCACTGAAATCATCCCTAGCCTTCCCCAGTTCACCGCAATTGCCAAATCTATTTACAAAAAGCTGATGGTATCGAAATCCTCGATATTCAACATGTGGTCTAAGGACAAGCAGGAGCAGAAGCTCCTGGGAGCTTGTCAGAAATGCAAAATCCTTCTCCCCTACCTCTGACAACCATAAACTTCATTTTAACAAGTTTCCCAGGTGATCTGTATGCACCGATCAAACCAGTGGACAACAAACTATAGGTGTGCAAACCAAATCTGGTACCGCCCATTTCTGTAAATAAAGTTTTACTGAGACACAGCCAGGGCCATCCATTTGTCTATGCTTACTCTCACACTGTAACGGCAGAATTGAGAAGCTGCAGATATGTACTCCCTGGTGCTTTACAGAAAATGCTTACTGACCCTTGATCCAAACCTTGTTGTTGGGGGGAAAAGGCAAAGATGCCAGACCCCTAGACCTCTGGAAAGCACAGCAGGAAGGCACCATAACAATAAAGGAGGCAGTCTTTTTTTTTTTTTTTTTGATAAGAGATCTGCTTGGCCCATGAAGCACTGAAAATCATGAGGGAAATTTCTAGACCTCTTTCAAGTTAACTTCCCCAATGTCCATCACCATTTTTTGCCCCCGGGAATGGCCAAAGAAATGCAGTGTGTGTCCTTATGAAATTGACAGGCAGAGAAAATGTAGTTAGTGTGAACCTAACACAGCACCAGCTGTGTAATTCATGAATGCATTAGAAGGACACAATTGTTAAATACAGGGTTCGGTTCATTTAAGGTATACGTGATAGGGTTAAAGAGAAACCCCTAGAGAAGTAGCAGGTGGGAAGCTTTTAACGGAAGCCACCACTGCTGCTTTGGAAGGTCTGATGGACAGACCCCGTCTCTCCACATCTTCCTTCTTTTCCCCTCCCTCTGCCTTTGCCCAACACCTGATTTTAAAGTCTACCCCCTGCACTGCCGGGATTGCAAGACCTCTGATGAGATGCCACCTACGGTTCTGGCAGAAGTGAGAAGACTTTCAAAAGGAGCCCCAGCTCCAGGGCCTGCCCAACGTCACTCTCAGAGAAGAAACCTGGCCAACACTGAACATACAGGGTCCTGCTTAGAAGAGCAGCAGCTGAGGGACGCCTGGGTGGCTCAGTCGGTTAAGCGTCTGTCTGCCTTCGGCTCAGGTCATGATCTTAGGGTCCTAGGATCAAGCCCCATGTTAGGCTCCCTGCTAAGTCGGGGAGTCTGCTTCTCCCTCTCCCTCTCCCTCTGCCTCTCCCCCAGCTCCTGCTCACTCTCTCTCTCTCTCAAATAAATAAAATCTTTAAAAGAGAAGAGCAGCAGCTGAGGGACTAAAGGGGGCAAGTCCTAAGGAAGAGATCCCGGTGACACTGGGGCTGAGACACTTGCATACCCACAGGCATGGTGCCCTCCAGGCACCTCACCACCCAACATCACAGCCCACGCTACCCCACAGGGCTTGGTGTCTTTGCTTATACACTAATGATCTGCCAGGAGGTTAGCCTTTAGCAAACTAGGCGTGATCCATCCTAACGTACAGTTTTGGTTATTCTCAAGTAATCACTTGCCTTAGAAAAATCATGAGTACTAAAAAAATTTAATTTAAAAATCTAAAACTTTTAGAGTAGAAGACTCACAGAACTCACACCACAACTTGGATGAGCAGCAAAAGCACTTGGTGGTAATCCGTAAGTAATCACACCTCCCTCCCATACACGCTCTCTCCTCTCACCCCCACTGAATGGGCAAGAAAAGAAAGTTAACTTTGTGTCCAATCCAGAGCAAAGCAGAGTCCTATCTAATAATCTATGCCAGTGGTTCCCAAGGCGTGGTTCCCAGCACCCCCTGGGAGCATGTGGCAAATGCAGAGTCTCAGGCCCCACCCCAGACCTGCTGAATCAGAAACCCCAAGGGTGGGGCCCTGCAGTCTGTGTTTCACAAGGCCTCCAGATGATTCTGATGCATACTCAAGTTTGAGAATCATTGACGAGAAAATCCCTTCAAGTAAGCAAAGGTACATTCTACTAGATAGCATGTTCCTCCCTTTGATTTTCTCTCCCCTCAGTGTGCGTGTGTGTGTGTGTGTGTGTGTGTGTGTAGAAAAAGTTTGGAGGCTCTGGGGATCTTATATCAGCAAATGAAGGGCCAGATCCATGGGTGTCTGTCCTCTGCCCTCCAATGTCCCGAGTGGTATCTCTCATCCACCTGGTGTTGCTTTCTCAGCAGACATTTGAAGCTCAAACGTTACTCAGAGCATCAGCTGGCAAACTTTGTCAGCAAAGGGTCAGAGAGTAAGCATTCTCAGCTTTGACAGCCATATAGCCTTGGTCACAACAACTCAATTCTGCTGTGTACAAGGAGCCACATACAGTATGTGAATGGATGAGCGTGGCTGTGTTCCAACAAAACTCTATCTGTAAAAACAGGTAATGGACCAGTGTGGCTCACATGCTGTAGTTTGCTGAACCCTGAGTTACAGTAACATGAGCTGCCGTAACAAATAAGCCCACGTCTCCATAGCTTCTTGGAAGTTTACTCTCGTTCCTGTAACAATCCAATGCAGTCCAGTATTCCTAGTTGTCAGAAGAGTTTCCTCCAAGGATGATCTGGACACCAGGATCCGTCCTCCTTGTTCTACTCTCCCTGACCTCTTCCCAAAGGGACACTTATATCCCATCCACAGGGATTAGTCACTACACCCCACCTCAAGGCAAACTAGTCTGAAGACGGACACCCACTTCCCAGCAACATCGCCATACTCTGGAAGGGGAAGCATGGATTTTGGTGACTATTTAGTCATTCCTTTCACAAAGGGTGAAACAGGGTGGTGGCTGGAGGAAGATAAGATGTTAAGGAAGAGCTTTTATAAGATGAATTTGAAGTGCATGTTTCTATAGGTGAAAGCGACCAATTTACAAGGACAGATGAGTAAGTATAGAACCGGAGAGGAAAAAGCACCACTTAAATATGTGTGTATCAGTCTTCCATCATTTATCAACATGTACATAATTTTTTTTTATCTCTCAGGTGGACTGGTTGCTGGAAGACACTGTGGCCTGAGGGAAGGAAGGTAAAGTCCCAAACTGAGAGGAGGGGAGGCTGCAGAGCACTAAGATGGACCCCTTGGCCTCCATCTCTGCCTGAAGTAAAACCTGCGCCACATATTGGCGTCAACATACTAATCAGCTTCATAGGAAGCTGGATTCAGAGTCTGTAGAGAAGTGAGATAAAGTCTTCATGGCCTGTAAACAGACACTCCTTTTCAGACCTTCACATTTGGAATCTTGGTACAGTTCTATGTACCAAAGGCCCTTGCCAAATGAGACTCTGGATGCATGACAAGTTGTATTTTGAAAAAAATCATATTTGAATTGCACAAGTTCAAATATACCAGTAATAAGCCAAAGTGCCTGTCTCCTGGAGAGGTGGAGAGACAGAAGGGTCAGGAAGGGAGATCATAAAATAAACAAATCACCGCTATGAAAATTTATATGGCTCACCCCACCTCTTAAATGAGAGTTCAAAATAGAAATGCTTACTCCTTAACATTGGTTATTATAACAAGACGTGTCTAATTCGTGAGTTTGCTGGATACCATTATCCAGCCATGCTGTGTACTTTTCCATGATAGATTTGAAACATCCACAGATTCATTTGTTGCCTCCTCCTACACACCAGATACGTGAGAGAAAATCTCATTTAGATGATGTTTTGTCTAGAGCAGCTTCATAATAAGGCAGATGCAAAGGACGCAGTTTCAAACACTCACATCCAAAAGCACAGAGTTCATTACCTGAAACTGGGGAAACAAGACAGAGATGGGTCCCATTTGTGCTCATGCAGGCCGCAAGCACAAAGTTCTGCCTGCTTAGCTAGCCAGCCACCCCGGGCAAAGCTCCTCCCCACCAGCACCGCCCCGGGTACCACCAGGAGCAGGGTGGGTGACCAGGCAGGGGCTGTGGAAGGAGCCTGACCACCTTGCAGAGCGCCATCCTCACACAGGCCAGCCTGGGGCAGCTGGAGACGACAAGCACAATGCCCATGCGGCTGCAGTGTCCACACAGTGTAGGAAGTCCCAGCCGGAGCAGAGAAACTAAAACACGGGATCCTTCGCAGGAGACAGTACCGGACATTCCCAGGGGGCCAAAAAAACCAACCAACCAACCAACCAACCAATACGAACAAAAACTTTAGTTCTATACATCATTTTCCCTGCACTTTTTGTTTCTCAGCTTTTCATTAAAAGTGCCCTCTTTTGCAGAAAAATAGTGACAAAAATTCGGTATACTTTAGAACAGTGTTTAAAAGAGAAAAGAGGGCCCAAATGGATTTTGGCTTTTGTAAAATCTGACTTTTCTCAAAAGTAACTCACTGCAGTTTGGACAGGGCAGATTTTTTGTAGTCTTTGACTGTAAAGCGTATTCCCACTTTGCTGACAGTGGACTTACATGAATATTTTCAAGTTTATAAAGGTTATATGTACATAAGAAAGTAGAGGGGCACCCGGCTGGCTCAGTCGGTGGAGTATGCAACTCTTGAACTCAGGGTTGTGAGTTCAAGCCCCATGTTCAGTGTGCAGATTACTTAAAAATTTAAAAAAAGGAAGGGAAGGAAGGAAGAAAGGGAGGGAGGGAGGGAGGGAGGGAGGGGAGTACATTCTTAAATACTATCAAAAATTGATACCTGGCTGGCTCCATTGGTAGAGAATGTAATGCCTGATCTCAGGGTTGTGAGCTCAAGACCCACACTGAGGGGCACCTGGGTGGCTCAGTCATTAAGCGTCTGCCTTCGGCTCAGGTCATGATCCCAGGGTGCTGGGATCGAGCCCCGCATCGGGCTCCCTGCTCGGCGGGAAGCCTGCTTCTCCCTCTCCCACTCCCCCTGCTTGTGTTCCCTCTCTCGCTGTCTCTCTCTCTGTCAAATAAATAAATAAAATCTTTAAAAACAAAAAAAAAAAAAAAAAGACCCACACTGGGCATAGAACTTACTTTAAAAAAAAAAAAAAATTGATTCCTTTTTAAATAGAATTAAGGAATCTTCCTGCCTCGTCAATTTTTTCAAGGTGCTTCCTAATTTTGCTCCTCCTTCCATGGCTATAAAATTTGAAGGCAACAAAAACTAATTCTAGAAGAAAACTGTAGGTGAAATTTAAAGCAAGTAACATGAAAAAACTTCATATTCATTAGCTAATACAGAAATGGACAAAAAATAAATAACATGGGGGGGAACCACGAATCAGGAAGAATGCTTAGTTCTCTTACAAAGGAATCACATTCTTGATAATACTCATCAACAACGCCACCATATTATTCGTCATTTTAAAAGTATGCACACAACTCCACTGCCATTGTATTAGTTTCCCAGGACTGCTGTAACAAAGGAGCACAAACTAGATGGCCAAAAAAAACCCCAGAAATTTACTCTTTCCCATTTCCGGAGGTCAGAAGTCCAAGATCAAGGTGTTGGCAAGGTTAGTTCCTGCCACCTAGTCTCAGCCTCATGCATAAGGCTCTCCCACAAACGCCTGCTTTGGTTCTGCTGTCCCACCCCACCCCTTTTTACCCCAAATCCCCCTTTGCATTTCCACCGCACTGAGCCTTTGTCCAAGCTACTCCTCGACTTGAAATTCTTGACTCTTCTTCACCTACTAAAATTCTTCAAGGGTCAGTTCAAAGACCTGTCCTCTGAGGAGACCTTTCCCACCCACCGCCCCAGGATTCTGTCCTTTTCAGCTCTCTGCTCTCTTGACCTCCCGTGCAGCGCTGGGATGGCTTGGGTTATGGTTACCATCGGTTTTCCTGACCACTACAGAGGTTCCCTCAGGCCACAGCTCTGTAACCCCATAAAGCTGAGCTCGCAGCGAGCACTCAAGAAAATACCTACTGGCTAACTGAATGAAGCAACAGATGAATGTTGCTATGAAGAGTCTAATGTGGTTACTAAGCTCACTCAAATCATGACACTTTCTAAGAAAAATATTCATGATTTTTTTTTCCCTCAGTTCTTGGTCTATGCACTGAGGGAGGATTCATCAGGACAAATCAACAGATTAATAAAAATAGCCAACTGATATCCAAATGGAAAGGGACCACACCCCTTACAACGACTATGGATCTAAAACTACGCATTTTTAGGATAGCTGTATTCTGGAGTGTGTGTTATCAACAGGTGTTTCCATGACAATACAAGTTCACGTGACAACAACCGGCACATAGCTGGAGGAAAAATGTCAAAACATGACAGGTTACACCTAGAATTCCTTTGATACTAAAGAGGTTTTATCAAGTTCTTGGAATTTATAAATATCACCAATCTTTGAAATGCTGGATGGGGAAGACAGTCATCCTACACTTTTCCTGCTTCTCTCTGCCTGCCGTGCCCTACCTAGTCTTGCCTGTCTTGCAAAATCTGCAATGTTTCAAACTGCACCTTCTTTCTGATGCCATCCAGCCTGGAGGATCACCTGCCTTGCCCAAAACAATTTTCTGGTGCTTAAAAGCTACTCCCCTAATTCACTGCTTCTAATTCTCAGATGTCTTGTTCATGTACTTCTGTTGCAAATGCCTCAACTTGATTGCAAGCTCCTTGAAGACAGAGACTACATCATGGGTCTTCATATCTCTGTAGAATTTCTCAGGCATCTGTATCTCTCCATACTCTGAAATGTTTCCAACTTCAGCTAAAAGTAAAAAGTACAAGCCTGAAGTTTTCAACACCGTTAAGATCTCTCTCCGCACCCCACAGGCTTAAAGGACTGCTGAGCAAGTTAGACTGTAAATCTGAGACAGCAGAGCCATTTCTCCACTGCCTAGCAGAGCTAGCTAGTCCAGGTCAACAGCACTGAAGACAAAAGAACACCACGATAAACACCATTAAATGCGCAGGCTGAAATTTGCCACTAAAGCAAAGAAAAGCTTTCCAATGACAAAGTTACTTTAAAATCCTGTTTTTATTTCTGACATATAATTATTACTATATAAGCTGGGCTGAGTGAATTTATACTTTTTTTGAAATATAGTCAAGAAAAATTACAACTGTAATATTAAGTGTAAATATTTGGAAGGATTAGGGGTGCCAAGCATTCTACTCTAGTACAATATACTGAAAAATTGGTTGTAATAGTACCGCACTCAAATGTGAAGACTACATTTATTATTCATTTGTGTATATATACGTATAGATCTGTATCTATGTATTACAAAGTACGTGTGTGTATATATACATGTACGCACGCAAATATATGCTTTGGTTGTTTTGCTTACTTATTTAAGATCAGTTTTATTGTTTGGCTTATTAGAGTTTGGGCAGTGGCTTCATTTCCCACTTTTATAAAATCCCACCTCTATAAAAGCCTTAAGTCTTTGAGAAATTCCAGCTAGGCTTTCCATAGTTGAACCTCTTACTCCCACAGTCTTATAAAGTGTTTTGGGTGGGGTTTTTTGTTTTTTCATTTTTAATATTTGGAGTTGTCTCTGTCCTCACGTTCCTTCTATGGGATCCAGTTCCCCACCACCACCACCACCTTACAGAGTGAGGAGCCAAGCCAGTCAGGGTTTATCCATCCTTGTTGCATGGGTTCATGGCCTTCCAGAAAAGGTGTCCATGTATTGAGTTTGAGCCATAAGATAAATGAAAAATGCTAGTGATGATTGGTGACAATTTCAGATTTATATCAAGAAGCCCACAATGTCTTTCGTTGGTGTGACAAGGTAAAGTTAAAAAGAACACAAGGAATACCACAAAGCAATGCAAAAAACAGCTATGAATACATTAAAGGTGCAAGAAATGAAGAAGTCCTCTGAAGGAGAAGTACCATGTCTGATGAAAGAGGAGGTTATGTTTAGGCAGGCAACCTTGAAATCAAGAGAACCAACCACGTACCCTTCCCACGTGTAACGTAACCTTTGCTAGCATCAACAGGAACTCAAATTATCTCTGATTTTTGTTGTAACCATCATTCCTGACTTCAACGCTTTCCATTAGAGAAGCATGGTGAACCCAAGTTATAAAATCAAGAATGCTTCCCTCAATATGCATCTGGCTTTACATGGCTTCCCCAGGTCTCTCTAGACTGGAGACATGCAATACTTAATACGGTACACAAAATCTTGATGTGGCTTTTTCCCCAGATGCACAGTTAACCTTCCCTTTTAGCCAAATCTCACCTGAAGGCTTCTGTGCCATGAGGAGAGAGCCTTTCCCATGCTCTGGATGGTTCAGCAGCCCAGCTCCTCCCCAAGGGCCTCCCACCTAGGAAAATGCAGGAGCAATGCAGAAGAGCCAGCTTCTGGTACAGGAGCTCTGTGTCCAAGCTCAGCCCCGTGTTCCAGCAGTGTCAAGTTCCCTGGTTCTCCAGCTCATTTGGGCTCCACGTTTCATCTCCCCCGAATCACTTCCTGTGCCATTTGCTGACAAGCCATTTTGGACCAGTCTCAGCACATCCTGGGCAGGAGTCTGGCATCTGTGCCTGCCCCCCTCCCCCAGCATTGCCTGTCACCACCGCAGCTGAGGGGCATTTACTCTCCTTCCAGCCTAGCCCAAAAAGCCCTGCCACATGGGGCCAATTCCAGGACAGATGGGAAGGGACGCTCTGCAGCTGCCCAAGGAGAAATCATCACGGCTTTGAGCCTGGAGTGATCAGCAACCGGCATGCCCATCCTTTCAGACTTCAGCTTCTGTACACTCCGATGATCTCTTCTTACAGCAGAAAAGCCCTGTGGTTTGGGGAAAAACAGTACGACAGCAACACATGCACACTTCTCTTTCCAACTAACTTCCAGAAAAGTATGGAAGCCCTCTGGGTCCCAGAAATGATGAATGTGTATTTATGTTCCATTTCAGTAGGTTGACCTTCCATTTGATTCTGACTTCTAATAGCTTTAGGATAATAGGGAGAATTTTCAAACTCTACCCTTAGCAGGAAGGTAGACAGCTCCACTCTGGGGCACGTGTGTGTCTGAAGTCCGGTGCATCTTCAAAGAGATCCTAGGAAGAAATCACTCTTGATCCCCTGGGACCTGGCACTACACATGGCTGTGTTCGCAGCCCCCTTTGTTCCTAGAAACCCCAGGATTCCTGAATAAACAGCTGAAGAGTTTCTCTCACAGTAGATCATTTATCACTTGTAACAATTTAGAATACCTAAAGTCAGCTTTAGAAAATAATTTTGTTTCATTTTTGAATTTGAAAGAGTGGCAAACCTTTGATGAATCTCCTCAAATCACTAACTTCAAAATCATCTTGTCTCTTTCAGAAAGAATCACCCCCTTAACTATACAAACAAACATGCAGGGTTTACACAGATGTTGATGGCAGCACTATTCAGAATAGCCAAAATGTGGGAAAAACCCAAATGTCTAGTGAAGGATGAGTGGATACACAAATTGCAATGTATATATACAATAGAATATTATCTAGCCATAGAAACCACAAAATATTGATACAGTGTGGATGAAAACCCTGATGTTCAGGGAGAGATGCTCAGTGAGAGAAGCCAGACACATAAGGATAAATATTGTGTGGTTCCATTTACATGAAAGACCCAGAAGACGCAAATCCACAGAGACAGAAAGTAAATGGGTAGTTGCCAGGGCTGAGGGGAGGGGAAAACATAGAGTCATAGCATTTAATTTTGGAGTGATGAAAATGTTTTGGAACTACATAAAGGTTGCACAATCTTTCAAATATACTAAATACCACTGAACTGTTCACTTTAAAATGATTAGTTTTATTTTATGTAAATTTCACCCCCAATTTTTTTAAATTCATGATTTAAAAGGTATGAAATAGATTTTGCTACATTATCTTTGTTCTAAGAGAATTTATGTTTTCTTTTTTTATTTTTTATTTTTTAAAGATTTTATTTATTTATTTGACAGAGAGAGACACAGTGAGAGAGGGAACACAAGCAGGGGGAGTGGGAGGAGAAGCAGGCTTCCCGCCGAGCAGGGAGCCCGATGTGGGGCCCGATGTGGGGCTCCATGTGGGGCTCCATCCCAGGACCCTTGGATCATGACCTGAGCCGAAGGCAGACGCTTAACGACTGAGCCACCCAGGCGCCCCTATGTTTTCTTTTTTGGGAGAAACTGTTCTACACAACCTTATGCTGTGTCACCTTTTTAAATGCCTCTCAGAGGATTCTAAAAATAAGTGATTCTAAGGGGGGAAAAGATCCCTACTCTATGGATCTAACACTCAAAAGGCAAAAACAGTTGCAGTTTACCCAAAATCAAATAAAGGAAACAGAGATTAAGGTGCACACGTGGGAGCTGCCTGGGTGGCTCAGTCAGTTAAGTGTCTGCCATCGGCTCAGGTAATGATCCTGGGGTTCTGGGATCGAGCCCAGCATTGGGCTCCCTGCTCAGCAGGGAGTCTGCCTCTCCCTCCCCCTTTGCTGCTCCCCTGCTTGTGCTCTCTCTGTCAAATAAATGAATAAAATCTTAAAAAAAAAAAAAAAAAAGATGCATAGGTGGGCTATTATAGGTGGATTAAAGCAGAGGGATTTG
The DNA here is from genome assembly GCF_004348235.1 of Phoca vitulina. Lineage (NCBI taxonomy): Eukaryota > Metazoa > Chordata > Mammalia > Carnivora > Phocidae > Phoca > Phoca vitulina. The sequence continues at coordinate 6,220,217 of NW_022589763.1, forward strand.
AGTTTTACCAGATAAAGAAAATTATATGAAACTATAGTCCCAGCTACTGAAAAAACAGTCTGTGGAGACCAGCAGCAGCAGCATCACCTGAGAACTTCTTAGAAATACAGGATCTCAGCCCCACCCAGAACTATAGGATCAAAATCTGCCTTTTAGCACAATCCCCATGCAGCCCCATTATCCAGAAGCAGTCCACAGCCCCTCTCCATGACGTTGTATTATTTTTTGTTTTCATTTTAATTCCAGTGTAGTAAACATACAGTGTTATATTAGTTTCAGGTGTACAATATAGTGATTCAACACTTCCATACAACACCTGGTGCTCAGCACGACACGTGCCCTCCTTCGTCCCCATGACCTTTTTCACCCATCCCCACACCCACCTCCCCTCTGGTAACCATCAGTGTGTTCTCTGTAATTAAGTCTGTTTCTTGGTTGTCTCTTTCTCTCTTCTTTTTCCTCCTCTGTTTGTTTGTTTCTTAAATTCCACATATAAGTGAAATAATATGTTATTTTTCTTTCTCTGACTGACTTATTTAGCTTAGCATTATACCCTTGAGATCCACCCATGTTGTTACAAATGGCAAGATTTCATTGTTTTTTGATAGCCAAATTATGGAAGCAGCCCAAGTGTCCATTGACTGATGAATGAATAAAGAAGATGTGGTATAGATACACAATGGAATATTATTCAGAAGTTGTGTTATTTTTGCATTCAACAAAAAGGCCTCTATGTCCTCCAAAAGGCGTCTTCACAAACCTGGCAGCACCCGGCTCCTCCCCTCCCTCCAAGCCACCTAAGACTGTTCTATGCTGCACCTCACCCCCCTCACCAGACCCTACAAGGGGCAAGATTCTGTCAAGCAGAGCTACACAACCTAGGGACCTGCACAGAATTTTCTAATCTAATCTTTACCAACCAACCAAGATTTTCTTCTCCCTAAAAGCACTTCTTTTTCCTCTGTCTTCCCCCACTGATGAACAGACCAGTTAGTTCTACTTCCATCTCTTACAATTCTCACAGGCAGAGTTAAAAGGATTTCCTGATGGATTGGGGTGGGCTGGAGGGAAAGACAGACAGAAGGCTTCAGGGCCCTCGCTACTAGAAGGATGGCATTTCCATGATGACATGGAAAAAGCAGTAGGAAAGGCAAGTCTGGTACAGAACACCCAGTACACAAAGCAATGCTAGAATTAGGTATGTGTGCTGCCCTATAAGAGTTTCCACTCATGGAAACTGCCCCTGTGCCCTTTCTCACAGCAGATTCTGTGTATTCTGGATCAAATGGATCACATGTTTGCATACATGCGCAAACCCATAAATGTGGGAGTGTGCAACTGGATTATTGCATTAGAAGACCCTTGGGGCTGCTTTTGGTGGCAGGGACTCTGAATGCCTGTGCTGAGCATCAGGTGCATACAGTAAGACAAATGCTTAGCCCTCTGCAATCACATGATCTGACACTCAAGAAGATTACCCATAATCTAGTGTTTCCTTATATCAAGAAGTAAATCTACTGACATCTAGAGAAACAAAGTGCTACATCTTGAGAAAAAACAAAACTCAGTTCCTGCTTCAGTAGAATAGATGCAATAATCATGTGTATGTGTATATGTACACATATATTATGAAATTATATATATGTGTGTACATATATATACATTAATATATACCTATATTATGAAATTACATTACATACAATAATTATGTAACATGTAATCATATATTTATATACAAATTATATATAATATTTAAATATAATCATTGCATTTATTAAAATTTTATAATTATAAAAATAATATAACTATTATATTGCATGTAACAGTCATAGAATTTTTTTTTTTTTTAAAGACTTTATTTATTTATTTGACAAAGAGAGACACAGCGAGAGGGGGAACACAAGCAGGGGGAGTGGGAGAGGAAGAGAAGCAGGCTTCCCCCTGAGCAGGGAGACTGATGTGGGACTCGATCCCAGGACCCTGGGATCATGACCTGAGCCAAAGGCAGACGCTTAACGACTGAGCCACCCAGGCGCCCCAAGTCATAGAATTTTATTAATATTAATTTTAATATAAAAGTATGTTAATGATCATCCACATTTATACATACTCTATAATACACATTACATATTATAGAATATAATTATATACCTTACGTAGTATAAATTATGTCTATATTTTATGTAACAATCATTACATTTCACAATTATATATAATATATATTATAAAATATATATACTACCTGTGTGGTCATTAATATATTTTACTAGTATATACAATAGCCTTAAAAATTACCAAACCAGGGGCGCCTGGGTGGCTCAGTCGTTAAGTGTCTGCCTTCGGCTCAGGTCATGATCCCAGGGTCCTGGGATCGAGCCCCGAGTCTGGCTCCCTGCTCAGCAGGGAGCCTGCTTCTCCCTCTCCCTCTCCCCCTGCTTGTGTTCCCTCTCTCGCTGTCTCTCTCTCTCTGTCAAATAAATAAATAAAATCTTTAAAAAAAAATTACCAAGGGGCGCCTGGGTGGCTCAGTTGTTGGGTGTCTGCCTTCAGCTCAGGTCATGATCTCAGGGTCCTGGGATCGAGCCCCGCATCGGGCTCCCTGCTCCGCGGGAAGCCTGCTTCTCCCTCTCCCACTCCCCTGCTTGTGTTCCCTTTCTCGCTGTGCCTCTCTCTGTCAAATAAATAAATAAAACTTGAAAATAAATAAATAAAAATTAAAAAAAATTACCAAACCATAACAGGTATATAGGTCCCAAATTAATTCGTGACCCATCATAGGCAGTCTGCCCTCTTAAGCCCCAGGCTAACATGGCACTATCCTCAGTGGACATTATGACCTCATTCTTGAACTGGCTCGCATTCCTCAACTGCCCCCATCATTCCCTTTAGCTCACAGAAACATGTACCCACCATCCACTTTTACATCCTTTAAATGTACTTTTTGTGCTATTAGTCATCCATTAACTTGAAAGTTTAAAAAGATGCAAGGAAAACTGGATGGAGAATTCATCTGCGCATCATGAATGGCTCTCAAAGACAGAACCCAGTGTAGAAGAGAGACGATCAACTAGCAGATGAGGACCGGGACACACACCACTAGATGTGCTGGCGACCATGAGGTCTGGAGTGAGGGCATGATTTTGGATGACCAGACACACACCAAGACCAAGTGTGAGTGAATGGTCCCTAAAATAGGAATGGCTTCTCCACAGGGACCATTTTCTCGAGTATATCCTATCTTCGCAAGCTGAACACGTGTTCGTCAGGGTCGGATAACTGTTGTCCCAAACAGTCCTTCTGGTTCCTCACAATAAACATTCCTCTGTTGCTCACACCACATTCCAACGTCCGAGTTTGTGCTCTGACAGCACTGCTGTGCACCCCTCCCTCTTCTGTCTTGTGACTCGTCCAAATTCTGGGCCTCCAGAGAACTCGCTGTGCAGATACACCACGGGAAAAAGAGAGAGGGCATGGAGCATTGCCCATGAGGCTGTTTGGGGCTAGGACAGGAGGTGACGTATGTCACTTCAGCCCCATTGCACTGAGCAGAACTCGGGCACATGGCTACCCCACATGCCCGGGAAACTAGGAAATATGGCCTAGCTGAGTGCTTAGGAGGAAACAGGTACAGTGAGCCTCTGCCACAGACTACAAGCTAGGGACCACAAACACGGGTAGACCATGTAGAAAACAGTCATGGAGTAAAGGCCTTTTAAGAAATGGTTTGACCCGGTTAAGGAATGTCTTTAGAACTACCACCATCCTCTTAACCCTGGGCTTAAATTACAAACAACAACAATAATAATTAGGTTGGGGGGATAAACTAAAACCAGCAAAACACACACTAGGAAATATAGGATGAATTGGAGTTAACTACTCTATAGATGTAGTGTTAGCTACCAATCCCATCAAAGACAAAAAGGGGAAACTTTAGCTCCAAGTGCCTAGGCAAGTATGCCTGATTTGATCTCGATTCAGACCCGCTTTGTCTTTTAATATCCTGCTTCTCCCAGCATTGTCCTTATTGCCAGGGGTTGGCAAACTACAGCCCACAGTAACATCCTGTTAACTACCTGTTTTGATATGGTCCAAAAGCTAAAAATGGCTTTTACATTTTCAAATGGCTGAACAAAATCACAAGAACCACAAAACATCAAGGCCCATTAAAATTGAAGGAAACTGAAATTTCACTGTCCATACATGAAGTGTTAGAGGAACACAGCCTCATTCATCCGTTTACATGTTGTCTGTAGCTGCTTTTGTAAGACAAGAGCAGAGCTGAAACCTCTCAACAGACTGTATGGCTCACAAAGCTGAAAATATTTACTATCTGGCCCTTCCTGGTAAAAGTTTACCAACCCCTGGTTGAAGCCAAGCTGGCTACTCTCCGCTGTTAAAAACGGTCGTCAAATACACAATGTTTTCACTTCGCAGGATGCGGTATGTTCCGCATTCAAGCTTTTCAGTGTTTCTGCTGAAACCAAGTACCAGGTTGGCAATTCCTCATCGACTTCCCTTGCTCTTGCTGTTCTTATTCATCACCCCAGACTACACAGGAAGCTCAGGATATGGAGCAGCTTCAGCGCTCAGGAAGGACAGGAAGCCCCCTCTGCTTTTCTATGCATGAACTGGGAAGAGTTTGTTAAACCTCAAAAGTTTTAAGCAGAAAAAGAAATGCTCAGGCTTCTGAATGATCTGGAAGATGTCCAACCATTTCTCCCAAGCGCTGTCCTCCATGACTATTTTCTACATCTCATTTATAAACACCACTGCTCCCAGCTATAGCAGCTGGGATTCAAAACGACTTCCTTTGCCGGTAATTTATCAACTCCCTATTTTATACACACCCTACATCAGCTTCCTAGGGCTGCCATAACAAAGTGAAAGCCAGCATTACTCAAGTCTGTCTGAATTCAAAGCCCAAAATAATTCCCACTAGCCCATCTTTCCAGCACTTTTTCTACCCTAGGATAAAAGGTCATGAATCCATTTATTCCCTCCTCCTTCCCCACCACTATACAGAGATCTACTGGTTCTATCCTACACTTTCTGATCTAGGGGTCCTTTTCCCCCACCCAAATAAAGTGTCTACTTTCCCCCTTCAATGTTCATCACATCCAGATTCTAATTCCTAAACTCAACTTTGTTTCTCATTTACTCTTATTTATAGTTGACATAACTAGACTGAGCAATACTGCAACTAATAAAAACTATTAATACATATTTGCATCTGCTAAAGTTTCATAATTTATCATATTTTTTTCTTACTGGGTTGAACCCACAGCCTGCCCAGCAGACTCCTCCAAGCTGCCCCGATTCCTGGGCTTGCTTCGACGGCAGCACCATTATTGCCCCTTGCAGGCCCGCTACAACTTCCCCAGGCTGCTTGGCAACTCAACTTCCCATATCAAATTAGTTATATAGGGGCGCCTGGGTGGCTCAGTCGTTGAGCGTCTGCCTTCGGCTCAGGTCATGATCCCAGGGCCCTGGGATCGAGCCCCGCATCGGGCTCCCTGCTTGGCCGGAGGCCTGCTTCTCCCTCTCCCACTCCCCCTGCTTGCCTGCTTGTGTTCCCTCTCTCGCTGGGTCTCTCTGTCAAATAAATAAATATAATCTTTTAAAAAAAAAAAAATTAGTTATATAACCCTGCTTTAGGCAACTTTTGTTGTTCTTGGTAAGTGACTATAATTGGATGAAGCCACATATTTTTCATGAATATTAGGTCATTTTTGCTCCTCCAGCCATAATTTACAAGGGGCCTACCAAAAACTAATCTCTCAGTTTTGCAAGTTTCCACAACGCCTACATCAATGGTCGATTACTTGATATGAACAGTAAATAAAATCCTCAAAGCCTCAAGGTATTTCCACCCCAAAATTTATTATTATTAAGTAAATACACTACCTACCGCACCTCACCTGCAAAGTCATGAGCCAACTCCTATTAAGTAAAGTTACAAATTCTATTATAAAGTGATTACTCCTTTAGGGAAGGAAGAGAAAAAAAGGCAACACTAGCTGCTAAAATTCAGAAACTGGAAGTAATGCAAATAGCTACCAAATGGTCGTCAGGTAAAACAAAGACCAAACATTTTGTAATTTAGCCAAGATCCTAATCCAAGTTAACTCATAACAATGAATTAATGGCACAGATGGTTGTCATGGTGACCTCATTTTGGCTTTACAGAAGCTAGATGTCAGATGACGCCAATGAGACGTGACATTGGAATATTGTTGAAATAATGAACAGTGGGCATATGTTAGATTCCTGGCATCTCTGACCTTCTTAAATTTAAACTATCTTTTGAATCCATCTGAAAATATTCAAGATAGCACTTAGGCATCTTGATTTATGCTAGCAAGTTGATTGTCTTTCCCTTCTCTTAGCAAAGCTAAGCACATTTGAATATACCGAACGGTTTAACCACCTCAACAGATTTCTGATCAAAGCAAGTGTGAAATAATGTTCCCAGCTTTGTACAGCAAAATTCTTTATGCAAGTAAATCAACAATACGGAGGGGAGATAATGCAATTCAAAGGGCGTGAAGACAGGGCTTATAGAAGAGGCATTTGCTAATATTATCATGTGAAATTGTTTCTTTTGTTTTCTTAAGTCTCAGCTGGGAGGCAGCATGAACGGAAACAATGTTCTCCCAGTGTAGCACGGTATTTAAGATGCTTTGGAGAATGAAATTATTTTCTAATCATGAAATCCACTAGACTGTGGAACAGCCTAAGAGAACTCACAGGATGCCAGCAGGTTTGGGTCATTTTGAAGTTAACACACTGGGGAGTATGGGGTGCCCTGCATTAACTCGCCTGAGGCCACTGCTGGAACTAAAGCAAGTGAGCAGTCCTGGGATGAGAGAGAGGACCCAGGAGTCCTACTTCCTGGCCTCCTGGTTTAGCAGCTAATGCAGATAGAACTGCTGAGGAGCTTGCCAAATCAGGGAGGTGACACATGCTGGGGAAGAGTAAGGAAAGTCTGGAGATGATAGCAGAATTAAAAATCTTCACTTGCAAAAATCTTCTAAGCCTAGACTCTCAAAAGAAAGGTGCTGATCATGAATAATTATAATCCTGACTTTACCCTGCGGTAAACTGCAAGACTTTCACCCTGATGGCGGAGAGGTGAAGCACTGATAATCAAATGAATGGGCAATCTAGATACTCTACTGCATGTCCTCCCCTCAAGGGTGAGTACCTATGTTTTTCCTCTTGCTCAACTCTATGGTCCCAGGCTGGGATCATAGCATGGGAGGAAAGAATGAGGCCTCAGGGTCTGCAAAGGGTGTAGAGTTCGCCTTGGAGCCACAGATCCCAACTTCAGCCCAAAAGGAATCGGCGGCAAGGCCTGGAGGGCTCTTCAAACACAGAGGGCAGCACCACCTGATTCAATGTACCTTTCTAACAACCTCCCCTCCCCTTCCCATCTTTCCAGAACCAGCATTTAATTAAATCAGCCATGGGGAAGGTCTGTGATTCTGATTATGAGCTCACCCTTAGATGCTACCTTTCGATTCACAGTCTCTGGTGTTTTGTTTCTACACATTTTCTTTAAAACCTGTCTGATTACCACACATTTGAGATTGAGATGGGAGGGAAGCTGCCTAGGTAAGAATCTCAGCTTCCTGGTTACTGTGTGGCCTGGGGGACGTCTTTTAACTTCTCCGAGGTTCAGTGAATGGAGAGAACCTTAGTAAGGACATCAAGGCGGGGCAGAGAATGAAATGGAGAGAAGCTCAATAAGGACATCATGGGGGCTAAGAATGAAGTGTGAAGGTGCAAGCAGAGCACTGACAGTAGCTGGTGTACAAAGCATCCAAGAAATGTGAAGGCTTTTATTCTCATCCCTACCAGCCTATAATATGACTCATATACCCAGCCAACCCCAATAAATTGACCTCAGGGGGCTGCAATTCTTTAAGGCACTCAAATCAGCCTCTGCTGTGTTTCCATGGCTCTATCCCAGCCAGATACATAGTTTGGAGCCTCTTTGGTTCAGATGATACTAAGCAGAAGTACAGAAAATATTATGCTTTTAGGTTTAGGAAAAAGACTTAGTAAGAAATTGAAAAAAAGTATGGGAATAAATGTAAGAAAAGCTTGAGCAGTAAATGTTATATCTACAGGAAAAACATGGTTATGTATTGAGAAAATACTATACCACATTTTCACCTGTGTGAGGGATGCCTAGAAGAAACAGGGATTTATAACCATTTGATTATTTTTTAAAGGATGTATGGAGAGAAAGAAGGACAGAGGTAGAAGGAGGGAGGGGAGAGAGAGAGGAAAGGAGAGAGAAACAGAGAGCGAGGCAAGAAAGGAGAGGGAAAAGAAGGAAAGGAAGCGAAGGAAAAAGAAAAAATACCTTAAAGCATCAGGTGGTCTTTATTTACAGACCACACAGACCATGGTGGCGTGGAGCAGTTATGTTTTGTCCAATGCACCATTATGCTGTTGTTCCCACAGTCTGAACAGCAATCTGAGACCTGGGGGCCTGGAGACACACGGGCCCAGAAGCACCTCCATGCTAGGAGCTGCTGCCCTTCCCAGGAGCCCTGGACAGGATTCTCCTGCTGCCCTTCCCAGGAGCCTTGGACACCTTCTGTTAGCTGAGCCCTACTCCCTGGTCTCCAGGCAACAGACTCCTCCCTTCTAGAGTAGGGACACGACTGCTCCCAGGACTGCTACTCCTATTCTGTGCAGTTAGGTTTAAATAACCTCTCTCTTCCATGATCAGTATGCTCCTCCTGACCCATTAACTGTGAAACTGCAATCTACCATTTGGAGACTCAAAATCCTTTCTGATTACATACAAACATTACAGTGAAAAGCAACAGTGGGAAAAGAAACAAAAGCCAAAGTACCAGAGAGCTTACCACAGGTTATGTATTGTGACTAAACATAAACACAGAAACATAGATGCACGCACGCACATGCATACACACCAGCACGTATGTGCGTGTACATGTGTGTGCCGCACATCTACGTATACGCATGCAATCACACAAGCAGGCGCACACACACACACACAGGCACACTGTTAAATTAAACAAACAAGGAAGCCATTAGACCGAGGTGGCTCAGATGGCCTAGCAGCCTGAGTAAGCAAAACAAAACCTCAGCCTGCAAATACCGCAAAGTTACAAAATCAAAACCTAAGGACAACCAATCGCAAACAGCCAACTAGGCTTGAAGCAGTAGCCAATCAATAATTTCCTTGCTTTGCTCCTACCTTTTCTTTTTAAAAGTCTCTCCCTGAGCGAACTGTCAGTGGCGCTCTCCTAACTATTTCCAGCTTGGCTACACCTGATTTTGCTCAAATAAACCCTTAAAATTTTTAACAGCCCTCAGTTTGTCTTTTAAGCACACGTGCACACACAGACACACATGCACATGTATATATACGACCTCACATGTTAATGTGGTAAACTCTTCCTCAACAACTAAGGAACTGAATGAGCTGCAGATGTCAAAGGCTTCTTGCAAGGCAGAGGTCACTTTTTAAAATAATGAGCTAGGCAACAACACTCTAAAGACTGAGACTTTGAACTCAGTTCTCCAGTATCCTCCAATCGCTGGTGGCTGCCCTGCAATGAGCCCCTGGGGGTGGGGGAGACACCTGTCATGTGTTCTCTCATCCCAGTGACGGCCTGGCCTTCTCAAGTTCTTATGAAGCACGAGGAAACTTTCCATAACCGGAGAGTGAGTCAGAGAAAAGTGGTGGCCACTGCATCTTCCGTATTTTCCACTAGCATGCTGACCGTAAGTTAGCATATAAACCCAAACCTCGTGTATTCCAAGGTTTGCCACTGGACCAAAGGGACCAGTCCTGTGCTCCCTGAGCCAAAACTAGAACAATGAAAGAAAATTAGATCAGTTCAGAGAGCAGTGAACAGGGACCTCCTCTCCTCCTCTCTGCTCTTTACCCCAGGAACCAGTTCCTCCTGCAGGTAGGCAGGTGCCCAGGGGGGGCCCAGGTGTGGGGAAGAGTGGGAAGGACGAGGAGAGTACGTTCTATTACCTTATTCCCCATCTGCAGACCAGAGTCAGCACCACTGGAGGTAAGCAAAGAATTCATCATTAAAAGGCTGCAGGATGCCTGAGGGGATCAAATCCCTCGTAAGCCCACTGCCTTGCTCCTCTCCCTTCAAGTCTTTACTCTTATGTAAACGTATTCCCAAAACAAAGGCCGCTGTGCTTCCCGTAAGAGGACACCGGTGAACCTGCCCGCAGTCTTCCAGCTGCCTGGGTGCTTCAGCAAACATCTTTAACATCCTTATTAAAACCTGTATCCGCGGGGTCCAAACAGAAGGACACTGGGAGTGAGGCCGGGTCCCCTGGGAGACAGCTGAGCAGGGGGCCTTCAGAAGTACTCCTCTTCCTGATTTCTATCAGACCATTTTAAGTAATCGGACAAATCAGTTTGTAAACGAAACCTAATTTTCAGAGTCAAAAGGTTTTAAGCCAATGAGACAATGAGAAAGCTCTGTCTATGTAGTTTTGGTGTCCAACGTCCATCATTCCGTGAAGTTTCCAGTGATTTTAACACCCATTTTTGTTCCACATCTTCAAAAGTTAGTAAGATGAACCTTAGTTCATGAGAGGTTAACATTAATAAAAACATCAACAGAAAGGGAAAAAAAGCCAACACACGGAAGCATTGCATTTTCAAAATCGTGTGTGTGTGTGTGTGTGTGTGTGTGTGTGTGTAAAATCCTTTGGGGCAATACACTGTTTCTGTACTTTCTCACTTCAGGGATGACAGAAAAGATTATAGTTCACTTTCCTGTTGTCTGCCCAAGGAATAATTCACTGTATTTTAACAATAATCAATAATCACAATGAAAAGACAGTTTGTACTAACTGTACAAGGTAAAAATTCAGAGTGACATTGGTGTAGTAAATGACCCCGTTTTTGTTTTAATCATAGTAAGTGAATGTCCCAGCTAAGACACTGTGATTGGATTAGGTTAGATATCAGTTGAGGTTCATCAGGCTCCGTTTCTATCTGCAACGCATTGTGAGCTACTGACCTGTCCCTTACAAACACATTAATGCAGGGGCGCCTGGGGGGCTCAGTCCTTAAGCGTCTGCCTTCGGCTCAGGTCATGATCCCAGGGTCCTGGGATCGAGCCCCACATCGGGCTCCCTGCTCGGCGGGAAGCCTGCTTCTCCCTCTCCCGCTCCCCCTGCTTGCGTTCCCTCTCTCGCTCTCTCTCTCTGTCAAATAAATAAATAAAATCTTTAAAAAAAAAAAAAAAAACACATTAATGCAATTATTTAATGCAATGCAATCAATATATCACAATCAGGACAAAAACAGAACAGAATGGAGGAGGCGCCAATAATGAACGCTCACAATTACCTTCTATCTCCCACCTCACAAAGGTGCACACACTTGCAGATTAGAAAATGCCCAGCGCCCCATGGAGCCAGGCCAGATGCTCACCCACTCAAGCTGCCTCACCCATATAGACCTTACCTGCAAATCTGTCACCGTCGCAGATGAAAACACACAATTTCTCACCTAACACCTGTACCTCTGCATTTTGCTTCCTGGGCAGGGCTTTAATAGTATATCTTTGCAAGTATAAAGGAAACAAATCTCACCTTCAAAAGCACACAGCAGAACGAAGGAGACAGAATACTCAATTCCAGCAGTCTCCATGGCTCCCCCAAAAACAGCAGCCCGCTGCACCCTTCCAGGGTCTCAGATAAGGTCGGTGAGGCAGACGTTGGGCTCCTTGATAACTTCCTAGAGCTAACTTTCCCATTTTTTTAAATTCGATTACGTTTATCAATTGCATCTTAAAATACTACTTTGCCTTTTTTCTCTGAGTTCTCACACCACTTTGATGTTTCCAAATTAATAAATACTGAAAAGTACTTAAGTACTCAACAAGTCCTGAGAAGTACTTATTCAGGTCCCAGATGGGAAATATGATATGAGCACTTTCGTAGCGCAAACATCATCGTAGCCCAGCAAAAGGGCAGGGGGCTTTGCAGCAATTTCTGGTGGCCGTGGCTGGGCCCCGAACTATTACGTATTAGTTTCTTTTTTTTTCTTTTTTTTTTTTTTTTAAAGGTTTTATTTATTCATTTGAGAGAGAATGAGATAGAGAGCATGAGAGCGGGGAGGGTCAGAGGGAGAAGCAGACTCCCCGCTGAGCAGGGAGCCCGATGCGGGACTCGATCCCGGGACTCCAGGATCATGACCTGAGCCAAAGGCAGTCGCTCAACCAACTGAGCCACCCAGGCGCCCACGTATTAGTTTCTGCTGCTCTCTAACAAATGACATGAAAACTTAGTGTAAAACAATGATGATCATGACTTACCGCACTTTCGACGGACCAGGGATTTGGGAACAGCCTACCCGGGTAGTTCTGGCTCAGGGTGAGGTTGCCATCAAGATGTCCACCAGAGCTGTGGTCATCTGAAGCCTTGATGGGTGGCTGGAAGATCCAATTCCAAGACGGGGTGTGGACAGAGCCAGTAATTTGGTGATGGCTGTTGTCAGGAGGCCTCCGTTCTTCACCACAAAGACGTCTTCGTGAGACTCCTTAGCTGGGTTCATAGCACAGGACAACTGCCTTCCGCAGAGCGAGGGATCCGAGAGAGAGCAAGGCGCAGGGGCAACGCCTTCCAAGACCTCTCCTCCAAAGTGACAAGACCCCAGCATTTCCATAATGCTCTATCAGTCCTAATGCTGTACCGGTCAGTCCTCAGCAAAGTGGAGAAAACTGCCCAGGATCTGACTGTCAAGAGGGAAGACCTACTGGGCACCATCTTGGAGGCTGACCACCCCACGGTTTCCCAGAAAACAATGATGAGAACCGCCAGAAACCCATGGTCGTGCTGGAACCTTGATGGAAAAAGTAGGGTCAAGACCGAGTCTTGGGCTTAGAAACCGGCTCACGGTGCACCAACCAGGAAGACCACCAGCGCCAATCTGCACATCCAAAGGTGCGCGGCAGACAGAGCGCACGTGAGATAAGGAAGACAGGACAGACCAAAGGCCATCCCATCCTCCAATCAATGGCTGAGACAGCTAGAGATGCCAAGCCAGAGGGGCGCTTGCAGTCAAAGGGCAGCACTGTCCTCCCAAACGGGGCACTCAGCCTGGGGCCAGATCCCAGGCAGCAGCGGGAATCCACGGAAGTGAAACCAGCCGACTGCCCTCGGGCGACGCTCCTCCGCAGCCCTCACGCCGAGGGCGGCAGGGGCGCCCGCAAGAGCCCAGTTCTGTGCGTGTCTTCAAAGCTAGGTGTTTGCAGCCTCCTCTCTCAGAGGCAGGTGTACAAAGTTGGGGGGCGCACCATGTGGGGCCGCACCCCTCCCTCCGCCCCGCGAGGGGGCAGCGCCACGTTGGAGAGTTGCGGCTACCCGGAGTCCCCTCCTCCGGGGCCGGTCTCCCCGCAGTGCTTCCCCCAAGTCCAGGGGCGTTGGAGGACTCGGCTCCCCCTGGCGGCGGGGCTACCGTGACGGCGGGGAGCGGCGGGGAAGCCCCAAGCGCAGCGCCGCCTTCTGAGGAGCAGGCGGCCCTGGAGCGGCGAGGGAGCCTGCGGGCGCCGAGGCTGCTGGGAGATGAGGCGGGCCCCGCCCCGCCGCGGAGGCTGCCGGGAGCTGGGGGGAGGGGCCGCCCCGCCCCGCCGCGGAGGCTGCCGGGATCTGAAGGGGGCCGCCCAACCACCGCCACCTGCTGGTTCCTGGCCGCACCTGGAGCGGGAGCCTTGCTACTGTTTCTCATGTCATGCCCTGGGCCTGGCTCGCGTTCACTGAAGGGCTGCTGGTTCTGGAATTCCCGGGGACGTGCACTGGTTTGGGCCACATGGTCGCTGTCACTCAAGGCATGGTATCTGTGTTCAAGGCAGAGGTAGAGGGAAGAGCTTAGCGTGCACATCCTCCATCCCCTTCATCAAGAAAGCAAAAACTCTCCTTGCAAGCGCCGAGAACATGTCCATGCATGGCTAACTACCCAACGAGAGAGAAGACCGACCTCAGCTACTACAAGAGAAGTGGACAAGGGAGAAAGGGGGCAAGGACGACATCAGCATTCGTCATATACCAGGGTCGTCCGCAAACCCCTCATTCGTCTCTTTTTTCAGGACATGCGGCTTTCTCACGATTACACACCAATACAACTTCCCCAAAGCATATCTTCCAGATCAATAGTTCTTCAAGTTCCATCATGGGAAAAGAAAAAAAAAAAAAAAAGATTTTATGGAGAAAAAAGGAGGTTAATATTTCCCCCATTTGACATGCACAAAGGAAAATGTTAAAAAAAAGAAAAAGTCTCTAAGAAAACTTTGGACTCCACGTGGCACATACTGAACATTCCAGATTCCATCTCCTCCTTCATTCTTAGGAAGAGAAGGGTTAGTTTACCACCATAATGTGCTCTGTTAAAATACCCATCTTTCCAGAAGCTGCAGGTAGCCTTGGGATATCATTCCAGCTAATGAAACCTAAGTAGGAGACTCCTAGACTTGGGGGAAAGTTTTAGCTTTCCTGATGAAGGCATCTTTCCTCCCTCCACCCCTCCTTCCCTCCATCCTTCCTAACCCCTTTCCTTTCATCCTTCCATCCCTCCTTCACTCCATTCCTCCTTTCTTCTTTGAGCCTAAAACATACACATTTGGGGAAGCCATCTTGCAAGAAGGAGGCAATGAGCATGAGGATTAAAAGTACAAGCTGAAGACAAGAGAGGAAGAAGAGTCTGGGATGCTGGGGAGACTGTGAAGTCACTGCATCAGCCTTGGACTGTGTCTGGATCTTTTGTAATGTGAGAAGAGATTAATTCCTACTTGGTTAAAACTGTGAGTCAGCTTTGTCACATGCAGCCAAATCCCACCATAACTGATATGATTAGCCCAGTTTTGCCCAGACTCATTTGGACACAGAAACTCTTTTTCCCTGTAGAATCATTAACCACACCCCACAGAATTGTTCCGTTGAGCATATTTTAGGAAAGACTGACCTGTTAGCATCTGAACAGATTTAAGTGGGAGAAGGAGGGCAGCTCCCTACCATGATGTTATAAGAGCCCCTGTGCTACTCCTTGGGTGGGTGGAGGGGGTGCCAGGGAGAAGGGAATGAGTTTTAATGGAATGTTTCCATAATTGAAAATAACCCAAAGAATGAGAATCAGAAATCCTGGAAGCATTACGTCAAAAGTGTATTAGTCACTTTTATCTTCAGAACACAAATATGTTCAATATTATACCCCACTGTGAAATTTATAATCTAGTTTTCATTACTAATTTGCACTACTTTGACAAGAGTTATAATTTAAAACATCTTCCACGAATGAAATATACTTCCCAGCTGGTTGCCACTCCTGCCTTCTTCCACCTACAGTAATTCAAAACAAGCACCAGCTCTTTATGATTATTATTTTATAAATCCCAATAGCATGTAAGTCGGAGAGGTAGTGTGCATTTGCTGAGAAGGAAATTAGGGCTTCAGCGCTGTCCTGGAGCCGTGCTGTCCCAGAGTGTAGCCACTGACCACGGGCAGCTTCTGAGTACTTGAAACACGGCTAGCCTGAATTGAGAGGTGCAATAAGTGTAAAATCCACACAGGATTTGGAAGATTTGGAATGGGAAAAAAAGAATGTAAAATACCCATTAGTAACTTATTTATTTATCATGTGCCGAAATGATATTATTTTTGATGTATTGGATCATTTGCATATATTATTAATTTTGTCTGTTTTTTATCACATTACTTTTTTTAATGACACTGCTAGAAAATTTAAAATTACCACTATGGGGGCCCCCTGGGTGGCTCAGTCGTTGGGCGTCTGCCTTCGGCTCGGGTCGTGATCCCAGGGTCCTGGGGTCGAGCCCCGCATCGGGCTCCCTGCTCGGCCAGGAGCCTGCTTCTCCCTCTCCCACTCCGCCTGCTTGTGTTCCCTCTCTGGCTGTCTCTCTCTCTCTCTGTCAAATAAATAAAATAAAAATCTTTAAAAAAAATAAAATTACCACTATGGCTGGTATTGAGGCAGGCATTCTATTTCTATTAGATGTGTTCTAGACACTCTTTTCCCATTACTGTTTTGTGACCCTTTGAGGGAGGCTTTGGGCTTCAGTTTCCCCACCGATGGGGCAGGGGGGGTGATTGCTCCCAGTTTTAGATCTATGAACTGTAATAAAAGTTGTGCATTTCCTCTTTCCCTTTTTTGTCTCTTAAGAAAAACAGTCACTTGAATATTTTCCGGGGGAGAACACTGACCTTGGAGTCAGAAAGCCCAGTTTGAGTCCTGTTTCTGCCAACTCCCTGGCCAGGTGACTTTGAGTAAGTTGCTAATTTTTTAGTATCAGTTTCACATGGGAAGAACCCATATTTGAAGTGTTTGAAAGAAAATCCTACCTGAATGTGAAGCTGGCTCTCAGTAGACACATGGTTGTCTTGAAAGTGAGGGTGTTTATTTACAGACACAGAAAACAGTATATGAGAAGAAATATTTTAAATAATGGAGGAGCATTTCCCCAGCAGCTTGCAGCCCACAGCCTAAAGTATAGAAGTACATAAAATGCCTCCCACAATGTCCACATTAGTTATTTTCAATCATTCTGCTGAAGGCTGAAGCGATTAGCCCTTAGGTTCCCAGCAGGAAAGGAATCTCAGTAAGACAACAAATATCTGCCAGGTGCTATTCAGGAACTGAGAATACAGCTGGAAAACAAAAAAATCAGACATGACTCCTTCCTCCCATGGTGCTTATTTTTCTGCAACTCCAGAAGTTCCAGTATTGTACAGATCTGTGCCATCACAATGAGGAACAAAAGCAGTGAACAACAGGTACACAGGTATCATATTTTCTATAAACACAACAGAAAGTTTCCTCTCTGTGAAAGTTAGAACTTTGGAGAAATTACATGCAAAATGTCTAAGAATTCTGCAATGAGTTTAAGTCCTGTGACATAAGTAAGTGGCAAGTCAGGGATGGGTAAATATAGGATGACTAAGAAGACAAAAGAGGTCAGATGAGAACAGATACCCAGAGCGATGCTAGAAGCCAAATGAGAGAAAAGTCTAGGGCTGCCGAAGCAGAGAGCATCGGTAGGGCCTGGGGCAATGTCCTGAACTTGGGCTTTCGCGTGGGTTTTCAGACCTTGGGCAGCACTGTGCCCAGCGTCCAGATTTGCAGGTTCAGCTCAGGAACCAACAAGTCACATCCAAAGCCACTCTCTAGCTATAACTGGATAGTCTTCCTAGAATTCTTTATACATTTATACTTTATCTGTTATTAAGCCACTGACCCTGTATGTACTGTCATCCTTAGGTCACTCAAGGAATCACCCTCTTGTGTCTATAAAGAATCAAGTTACCATCACTGACTCTTACGTTTTACAGAATACTGGTTCCTGGGACAGCTGTCATCAGGTGCACACAGTGTCCTGACCACTTGGAAGGAGAACGGTGCCCAGACCAGCCCTTTCCCGATCTCGTTTCTTCATTCATTTAATACATATGTATTGCACGTCTATGTTATGGGTTGGATTGCATCTCCCTGGAATTCGCATGTTGAAATCCTAACCCCCAGTACCTCAGAATGTGACTCTGTTTGGAAATAGGTCCATTTCAAATGTAATTAGTTAAGGGAGGGTGAGGCCATCTGAGGGTGGGGGAGACTAATCCAATGTGACTTTATAAAAGGGCGAAGTTCAGAGACAGACTCGCACACAGGGAGAACGCCATGGGAGGACTGGAGTTCGGCAACAAGCCAAGGAACTACCAGATGCAGGAGAGAGGCCTAGAACGGAGTCTTCCCTAGAGCCTTCAGAGGGAGCCTGGCCCTTGATCTCAGACTTCCAGCCTCAAGACTGGGAGATCCTCAGTTTCCGTTGTCTAACTGCCCCAGTGTGGGTGCCCTGGGCAGCAGCCCTCGCCGACTAACACAGCCTGCTGAGTGCCAGGTCTGCTCTGACGGCTGAACCCGCCCCACCGGGTCCTTGCCCCACAGAGCTTAGGTACTGGACAACCGAGCTGGGAGTGAATAAGATGACTTCAGATGGTGACCAAGGACAGCCCTTACACACACTGCGTTATAGATTCTTCTTTATTTTACCACTCACACAACTGTGAGCATATAAAGGCTTAAATCAAACGTGAATAGCTGTGGTGCCAGTCTGCATTCCATTCCAGGAATGAATGGCCAGTGGGCATTCCGAATGAATGGGCATTCCGAATCCCCCGTTACAGAACCTCATACTTACAATTTAATCCTACTTCCATTTTTCTTCCTCGATGCACATGGTCACTATCCAGTACGATGCCTTTTAATCAGCAATATTTCTCCTATATTCCTTCTATGTAATATAACGTTATATCTTTGCAGTACAAGTCCATAAAACCTCACCTGACATATAACCTACTGAGGCAGGTTGGAAAAAATAATTCTTTTCATTGTATATCATTGGGCATTTTTTAAAACTTTAAGAAGAGTAGAGAATTATGGGGCGCCTGGGTGGCTCAGTCGTTAAGCATCTGCCTTCGGCTCAGGTCATGATCCCGGGGTCCTGGGATCGAGCCCCACATCGGGTTCCCTGTTCGGCGGGAGGCCTGCTTCTCCCTCTCCCACTCCCCCTTGCCTGCTTGTGTTCCCTCTCTCATCATGTCTCTATCTGTCAAATAAATAAATAAAATCTTTAAAAAAAAAAAAAGAAGAGTAGAGAATTATATGAATGAAAAGAAAAGTAGAAAGTTGGGATGATTTATGGACCACTATGCTGACAATCCCAAAAGGAATGTGTATGTTATACAAACTAATAAATGGATAAAAGATATTATCAAGAAAGTACAGAACAGGTTTCGTGGGTGAAGATGCTTGAGGAGTCTTTTATGGCTTAATCTGAACACAGAACTTTAAAATGTGTAATATAGTCAATGTCAAACTGAAAAAAAAAATTTTTTTTTGATAATACAGTTTGACCATTCATATATTCCTATTGCCTCAAATACTTCTTTACCAGAAAAATAAGTTTTCTGTGTATGTTGACAGATACCAGAGAGATGATATATAGATAGATAGATGATAGATAGATAAGATAGATAGATAGATAGATAGATAGATAGATAGATAGATAGATGATAGATACAGATACACATAATTGTATCCTAGGAAATCAGGTGGAGAAACCTTCTGGATTACCTAGTCAGTTAGGGTTTGTTTTTGTTTTTTCAGTTAGTTTCTGAAACTGTCTTCCCCAAGTCCTAATGTGCCTCTTTTCTCTGGTGGGGCATCTGTCACTTTGTCAGGACAAGTCCTCACTGTTCTTCATGGTACAGAGCTGTCCCAGCACTGCAGGTGTTCGGCATTCCTGGACCCTGCCCACTGTACCTTCCAACCCTCAGTCATTAGGATGACACAAACCCCTCCTACACACTTCTGAGCTCTCATCTTGATCAGTGATTGCTACCAAGCTAGCCAGCAGGTTTTTCCAGTCTGCCCAATGCTGCCCTGCTCAGTGTCGCAGAAAAATCTGGATTGGGTGGCACTGCATAAAAATGCATTGTTTTCAGGGCACCTGGGTGGCCCAGCTGGTTGCGTATCTGACTCTTGGTTTCAGCCCAGGTCATGATCTCAGGGTTGTGCAGTCGAGCCCCATGTCTGGCTCTGCACTCAGCCCAGAGTCTGCAGCTCGTGCTCTAAGTAAGTAAGTAAGTAAATAAATAAATAAATAAATAAATCTTTTAAATAAATGCATTGTTCTCCCATCAGCATTGTACCCAAATGCCTGGCCCTCTTGAATAATGGGAATATTTGCCAGCAACTGGGCACACATTTCCACATGGCTACACAGCTCCCCTCCACTGCACCTGGCTTGCTTCCCTCTTTAAGGCATCTTTGTGGCCTCTAGCACATCTAGCTTGACACCTAATTCCCAGATTCTGCCTTTAGAGCTGCAGTTGACCACTGATGCCTGGGTCCCCGGCAACGGGACTTTTTAAAGCTCTCCAGGTGATTAGAAAGTGCAGCCAGGGCGGAAGAACCCTGCTCAAAGTGTGTGCTGTGGCTCTGGTTAGTCCAAGGGTCCATGGACAGACAGCATCAGCATCCCCCAGGGGCCTGTTGGAAATGCAGAGCCTCAGGTCCTGGCCTTGAGGAGACTGTAATGAGATCCGCTGGTGATCTGTAAACATATTATAACACCACTGATGTAAGCTGGTTACTCCAGTGACTTTAAGCAGCACCTCCACGTGGATGACTCCCAGGCAAACCTTCCCTGATACTGTATACTATGTTTATACTATGATTACATAAAACTGCTGTGACTTTCCATACAGGCTTCCTGCCGGCTCTGACTTGGGGAGCTGTGCTTATAATTTGGAGTCTGCAGGTTTTCTCCATTTCTCAGATTCACTGAAAATGTGTCTTGTAGGTTGCTATTGTTTTCCTTGTATCTGCCTAAGTTTTCTAGAAGATAATTCAGAACTAAACTACCACCATGTTCCTACAGAAACAAAAATCACTTTTTGGACTTTAAAAAAAATAATTTATGATTTATTACCTCTGTTTCCTGTTGTTTTTTTTTTTTTCCTCTTTCTGGAGCTCCTACTGTTTATATATGGGACATCCTAGAGTGGTCTAATTTTCTTATTCTTTCCTGTTCTCCATTTCCTAGTCTTCTTTTCTCTACTTTCTGGAGATTTCCTTAATTTCATTTTCGGTAGTAAGCTCTTCCCATGCTTACCCATATCGCCTTGGCACATACGTTTTCATGTCTCCAAGGCTGTTTTCCAACTGCCAACACCTAACAACTGTCGACCTGGGGACTTTCTATGGTGACAGTATTCCACTGGGATCTTATGAGCAGCAAGCTATAAATACCGAGGAATTATTCTGCCTCCAACTAATAACTGATTGACTCTTTCCACTCAGCATATTTCCTTGGAGATACATCCATGTTGCTGTATCAATAGTCTGTTCCTTTTTATTGCCTAGTACTATTCCATCATATGGATGGATCACAGTTGGCTTAACCATTCACCTGTTGAAGGACACCTGACATTGTTTTCACTTTGGAGCTATTACAAGTAAAGCTACCATGAATATTCATATATGGATCTATGTGTGAACATAAGTTTCATCTGTCTGGGACAAAAGCCCACATGGGCGATTACTAGGTCATGCAGTATTTGCATGTTTCGTGGTGCCTGGTTTTTGAGCTAGAGGGCTTTGGACTTCACCCAAGAGCAATGGAAACTGTTCACAAACTTTGGGACAGATAGGATGCAATCAGACTATTACGGATGAAAAGTAACAACCTCATGCAATATGGAAACTAAATTGGACATGAAGAGTTCAAGCAACACTGTAATCATGAGTAGAAGGATAAAGGGCATGAACAGAAGGAGAGTCAATACGAGTAGACAGGAGACATGGATCCAGGGGGCAAAGTTCTTTGGAATTTTACAGGGTTAATTCCATAGTTGGAAAAGGATACCCGTGTAAAATATGACCCTTTGGACTTTTTCCATCCCCAGGAGGATATTTGAGGAGAAATATAAACAAAGCAAAGCAGAAAAGAAACTTGTGCTTAAATTTATTTTTAATTAATGTGTCCATTTAAAATTAAAAACTATTCCTATAAACAAAACGATGGCTTAAATCATAGCTGAGAGAAAAATCTCCACCTCATTTTTTTCCCTGTCTGCAGCCTCTGTGTACTGCTTTTAATAAAATAAAACATGATGTGCTTCTGTGGGTAAATTATGATTTTCCCCTAATATATTCTAATTCAAACTATTTTCAGAGAGCCCAATCTGAAAATTGCTCCCATATCTATAAAAAGCACATGTATTTTGAGAAATAAAAGATGAGAAACAAGAAGAAAAAGATACTTTAAAAAAAAAATTCTGCAGCCTGTCTGGTTACAGCTTGAGCCAAGAATCTGATGTCCTGAGAAAATAATTCTTTCCGACAGTTTTAGAAAAGGAAGAACCCAGATAAAAATAAGCCTCTAGCAAATGGAGCCTGGACAAGAATCCATCCCCCAAAAAAAAATCCAATTAAAAATATATATTATCTCACTTGCATATCTTATTTTGGGGTATTTTAAAGACAAATTATTATTAAATCCTTTCAAAGAATTGTCCAACTTTACCATAACCCCCATCTCTTTGCAGTTTCTTATTACAGTGGTAAAGTTGGGGGTGGGTGGTGGCTTATTTTGTTTTGTTCTATTTTGTTTCTTCACGACAAATCCTGAGAGGTGGAGAGCAGCCCCACCATGCCATTTTTCAAATTTGGGTGTTCAGGAAAGCCAGTTTCAATAAAGAAAAAAACAAAACAAGCAAAACCAACAAGGAAACAGGAAACCTGCAAAGATACATTGGTCCTCAGTTTTGCAAAGCCAGGGGGATAAAACCATGGATGAAATGTGGTTACATGAAACAACTATGAGTAGCCCCAGTCGAAGACACTGTGGACCCCTGAATCTGGGTATTGCTTTCCCCGTCTGAATCTTTATTCTCCAACTGCCTCTTTCTCCAGTCTGTTCCTCCGTTCTACTGCACAAGGAATTCAGGGTTCTGTTCCAAGGATGACTTTAACGAGATGTTAGGCCAAACTTCATGTGGTAGAGCCACCTCAAAACTCTGAAACCACTTCTCATGAGGCTGTATCAGGTACATCTCCTAATACTCCAGAGCAGGCAGTGTGCGGTTTTCTGCCATATTTAAAGACCTCAACATACTCCTTTCAAGGCTCCCAATGGTGGAGAGACTTTATGGAATCAGATACACACCAGAGTCCTCTAACTCGCTTGTAAATCCTAAATTTCCCAGACTCTTTTTCACGTGAACACGTTCATTATTGAACCATAGCACATACAAATGTATTCTGTTTCTAATGACCTGTTTCCGTGAATTACTATTATAGGTGTTAAGGTCCTTATGTATGCATAACCTCCAGCCAAGCAAAGGAGAAAAAGGGTAATTCCAAGCTTAAGAATGATTGGATACATGAAAGCTTTTAAATCTTTATCTATTAAAGAAGGAAGTGTCTTTAAAACTGATGTTTTGGCCAAAAGCAGAGCACATTCATGGTTTTCAGATTTGCTGTATTTGAACTCATCTTTTTGAACCTTCAATCATTTTTCTCTTTATGTTTAAGTAGATCATGTCCAATACTGGTATTTTACTAAACACATTCTCAAATGTTAGTTAAAGCATATAAATACATGCACCATGGTAGCCAACCTCCAAAATGGCCCCCAGTGATGCTCACCAACTGGAATTCATACCCTTGCATAGTCCACTCCCACACTGAACCAGGACTGGCCCTGCACCCAGAGAATACAGCAGAAATGATAGTGTGTGATTTCTAAGCCTAAGTCATAAAAGCCATCAAAGCTTCCCCTTTGGTCTTTTGCATCACCCACTCTGTGAAATGCCTTCCGCCACGCTGTGAGGATACTCAAGCATGAAGAGGCCAGGTAGAAAGGGATTAACTTGTCAGGCAAGTGAGGGAGCTGCCTTGAAAGTAGATCCCAGCCCTAGTTAAGCCTTCAGACAACTGCAGCCCCGGTCAACAACTGACTGCAACCTCCTGAGAGAACCAGAGCCACAACCACTCAGCTAAGCCACTTCCAAATTCCCCATCCATAGAAACCCAAGAGGTAAGAAATTATTACCATTGTTTTAAGCCCGCTACATTTTGGGGGTAATTTGTTACAAAGCCATAGTAATTTGAACACACACATATATACATAAAGAGCACAAATTATCCAGAAAAGGACTCAGCTCCAACTGGAAAAATTTTTTTCAAGGTGTCAACCCTTCCAGCAGATCAGATAAAATACTTTTTTTACTGATAGTCTTTAAAGTATCAAAAAACCAAACATGGATATTTTGTACATCAATTATAGTTTTTCTTCTTAGGGCCACTACACCTCTTCCTACAAGGTTTCTTTTTCTGATTATGCTCTAATAAAGGAAGTAGAGATGGTCTCTGTCACTCTCCAGAATTTTCCATGAATGTCTACATCTGTTGCCAGCAACCCATGTGAGTTATGAAATTACATGAAATATAATCGAATTGACAAAAAATATTAATCAAACTGAGACTATGTTGAGTATGATTTATTTTTTTTCTACAAAAGAAAGCTTCATAACTTAATTGAGATCAAGGGAAAATATTGAGATAAAATTTTAAATGGTCTATCAAATATTTGCATTGGAGAAGGGTTAAATTCGTGTTTTTTCTTTACTCTGTGCATGTAACAGACTGAATATTAAAAGGCACATTATGAATAAGACTATACCGGATACGCCAAGCCCTCTGATTTTTAAGAAACAAATTATTTCTCTCTTTATAGAGTCCTACCAACCAGACTTGTTGTACCTTGCTACATGTTTCCAATCTTGCTGTATCTATGCCAAGATGAAATTCTTATGACATTAGCCAATGTCTTTTAGCCAAATGTATCAAATTATATTCATGGAATCAAATGTATGAGAGCTCACAGATAAGTGGAATAACTCAGTTCATGAAATTATATGGGCAAATCCAATATTCAGATGGCCTCTAAAGGGAACACAGCCTGCCATGCACAATAAAATTTAAAACAAAAATTAAGAAGACTCTCCCAGTGTAGCAGGGAGTTTCCCAAGCATGGAAAACTGCCTTCTGTATTCTGGGTAATTACCCAAAATATAAAATGTCTATTTAATAGTCCTTTCTTCAGCCAGACATTTCTATACCCACAGCCATCACCTTCTCATTCCCAAGTCTACTCTCTAATTTTATAAGGAAATATCCTGGGTCGGGGCAGGGAGGGAGGGGGAGAGGAAGAAAATTTAGTCAGTAGCTATCTTGCCTCCTTGTTTTTCTGGATTTTATTCTTTACATCACGGGAAAAGAAATGTCACAAATTGGCTTTTTGTTTGCCCCCCCCTTTTTTTTTAATGTTCACCGAGCACTATTTTTTAAGATTTATTTATTTGAGAGAGAGAGAGCAGGAGTGGGAGGAGCAGAGGGAGAGAGAGAGAGAATCCCAAGCAGACTCCGTGCTGAGCCTGGCACAGGGCTCGATCTCACGACCCTGAGATCATGACCTGAGCCGAAACCAAGAGTTGGACACTTAACAGAAAGTGCCACCCAGGTGCCCCTACTGAACGCCTTCTCTGACAATTGCCGATCTAAGCATTCAACTATTCCATTAGTATTACTCATTTAATCCCCAGTGACCATGTGGGGTGTCCTGCCTTTCACAATGAGAAAAGAGAGTCTGAGAGAGAGTAAAGAAAGTCTGCCCCAGCTACACAGGTAGTCTAAGGCAGGACAGGGAATCAAAACCATGAAGTCTGAGACCAAAGCCTATACCCTTAAACACTACTCTATATCCATGGTTATTTTAATGAATAAAACCAGCCACCAAAGGCACCTGTTCTCAGTGGCTTTATAACAAGCTATTTTATCATCTATTCTATGGGGTGGAACGGAGTAGAATTTGCAAGAAACCTGGAAATCCCCTGCACAGGTGTTGTATACCTTACACAGAGTCCCTCAGACATTCCAGAAACCTAACAAAGATGTCAGTGACAGTAGTACGTGTGATTCATATACAAAGAAGTACAACGAAAGGGGGTTTTCTTGACTTACAGGACTGTGAGTGAAAACCCAAGTACTTGTCTAATTAAACTACTGCAAGAGATTCTCAAAGCAGAGTGCCGTCAAGAGAATGTGTGTAGTCACAGATTTGGACTGATGGACTGAGGTCAAATTAAGCATCATCAAGACAGCCTTACTTATTTTAGTCCTATGTATTCCAGCATTAAGTATTATACTGGGGCGCCTGGGTGGCTCAGTCGTTGAGCATCTGCCTTCAGCTCAGGTCATGATCCCAGGGTCCTGGGATCGAGCTCCACATCGGGCTCCCTGCTCGCCGGGAAGCCTGCTTCTCCCTCTCCCGCTCCCCCTTCTTGTGTTACCTCTCGCTATCTCTCTCTCTGTTGAAAAATAAATTAAAAAAATCTTTTAAAAAAAAGATCAATATTAAAAAAAAAAAGTATTACACTGTGCATGTTCTTGACCAGTTTTCAGAGGAAAGACACACAGTGGCCAATTCAAAATTAGAACCAATTCCTAAAATATAAATCAATCCAAGGAAATTGGTAGCAAATATATAACTAGGGAAAACTTAGCAGTTTGTACATTGGGAAAGTGAGCTTGCTTTGCTAATGGCAAGCTGTCTGCTGGAAACTCCTATGGTCGTGGAAGAGTAAACAGTAAGTTCATTTCCTTTCGTGCTAGGGACTCAGTAATTCATTACTAGAAAGCTTTATAAAAACTCACAGTGAAAGGAATTCTAATGAATGTAAGGAGTTAATATGATTGCTGAGGAATTATCAAATCACCATTCTGGGCTGTATGGATGAGGGAGTCTAAGTGAGATCAATACACCTAAGCATAAAATTGACAAATCCTGAACTGCTTGCCAAGGTAAAGTGCCCTTAGGTGAATATCAATAATGATGATGATAACATTATTAAAAATATCATCTGGGGTTTATGTACATTCTTTGAAAAAAATTACTTTCTGAGAAATCGTCACTGGATCATATTTAACTCTAATAGAGCATTACAGTAGATTTTTGACCTGTCTGGCTTTCTTTTCCCCAAGATATCCAGTCCAGTATGCAAAAATTGAATTTGGAATCTTAAAAACAAAAGTTATCGTTGAGTCTTTAAAGAGCCCTAATGCAGTCATCTCCGTTTTAAAATGATGGTTCTGAAGGTGAGACAAGTTGCCTGCATTACCCAAGGTCCTACCTTTATTGTGTTCATGTCTTTGTCGATTCACTCAGCAAATGCAGTGTAAGCCGGCAATCATGCTGAGCAAAGGTGTTACTCAGCCTGCACAGATTGAATTAGTTAGGTTGTATGTGTTACTCAATGGCAAAGCTAATATTAGGTCCAGATCTTCTGACTTCAAGTCAAAGATGTACAGAAAAAACAAAAAGGTACCTATGTCCACTCAAGCGGGTAACCAATGGAGACAGTCTTCATCCCTGATGGTAATATCTACAGCCAAAATACCATCACCCTAGCTGCCATCACGGAGGCCTAATTTATTCCAACAGCCATGGGGAGGTCCAGTAATTTCAAAAACACTTAACAGTGAGTTCTGGAAAGGTAAAAGCTATGCCTCGTTTTCTTCAAACCAATAGCAGGTGGCATAGAAGTCAGTAACAGACGGGAGTATGTGCTCAGTGAAGACTGCTTGAACGAGCCAAGGAACGTGTGTTGGAAGGTTTCTGTTGCAGTTGTATGTCATTCTGCAGGCACTCCTCATCCTTTTTGACAATGACCTTAGGGAAGAGAAAGGGGAAATGAGACTAAGAGTGGCAAAAGCAGAGGTAAAAATGGCCAATATTCAGAGATGGACAACCGTCCAAAACAGGCGCACAAGCACTCTTGTTGAAAGGCAGCCGTATTGGTGGAATTAGAGACATAAAAAGAGATGAGAAGTCGAAGGCTGACGGAAAAGGAAGCACACAGTAATGCCATAATCACTGACCCTGCGGATCTCCGCACATTAGGGCGCTTACAGACTAAAAAAGTTAGACCAACACAGGCACGCAGAACGCAGATTCTAAGGAAAACAACTCGTTCCAGCTGGGACTCAGAGCATCACTACTCATTATTGGCATCCATGTTAAAGACAAATAGGAAGAAATGAGGCTAAAAAATAGCACTCACAATAATTCAGTAGCACATTGAATACAAGTAATGTTGACGCTCTTCATGAACAGAAGTCATACCTTCGTTTTTCACCAGCTGTTTTCCCTACCATCCCTTCCCTGAATGGCTGTGTGGGTCTAACTCTTTCAATCGGTAAGCTCCTAATGTGCAGAGATCAGCAATACCTATGAATGGAAACACGTGTTGGGAGTAAAGAAAAGTAACAGGTGGATGGGAAAATTAAATTAGACATCTTGGGGATTTAAAAAAAAAGTCACTGAAATTCAAAGACAGAAACTGCTTTCTGCGGCACACAGCCAAGAAATGAAATTGCAGTTAGAAGTTTGCATCAGACCAGAACAAGGAAGCAAAGAGTTAAAAATTAGTTTAAGCAAAGGAATATCGAGAGGGTCCAACGCATATCAAACTGGAACTCTAGCAGAAGGAAAAGGAATTGAAAAAGTGAAGAAAGTCTTTCACAGCCCAGATCATTCCTGAATCATCCTGGAAATCTTTCGTAGCTCAACAAATTTCTTAAAGTGAATCAATGGGAATTTGTAAGTGTGGGTTTCCATGTTTCTGTGCTCTTTTCCTGAATGACTAACCTCTACATAACTCTTCAGACTGCAAAGCTTTCTTCACTTATAGTCACACTTAATCCTCTCAATAGCCCTGTGACATGGGTATCATTAAACTCATTTCTCATATGAGAAAACTAAAACTCCATATAGAAACTTTCCCACAACCCCACAGCGAGAAAAGAACAGAGCCAGGGTAAGTACAATGGCGTTAAAATGTGTCCACAAATTTTTTTTGATATTTCTCTCTTCAAAAGGTGGAGCCCAGTTTCCCTTCCCTTGAGTGGTGATTTGCTTCTGACAAATAGAATGTGAAATGAACATATGTGATTTTCTTTTTTTTTTTTAAGATTTATTTATTTATTTGAGAGAGCGAGAATGAGAGAGAGAGAGAGAGAGAGTACATAAGCGGGGGAGGGTTAGAGGGAGAAGCACACTCCCTGCCGAGCAGGGAGCCCGATGTGGGACTCGATCCAGGGACTCCAGGATCATGACCTGAGCCAAAGGCAGTCGCTTAACCAACTGAGCCACCCAGGCGCGCCACATGTGATTTTCAAGACAAAGTCATAGAAGGCAATAAGGCATCCATCTTGCTCTCTCCTGGATCACTCACTCTGATGGAAAGCAACTGCCACGTGGTAAAGATACTCCAGCAGCCTATTCAACAAGTCCACTTGGTGAGGAAGAGGCTTTCTGCCAAAACGCAGAAAAAAAACACTCGCCTTCTACCAAGAGCCATGTGAGTGAGCCACCTTCCAGCCTCAATTAAGGCTTTGGATGACTTCAGCCAGGGTTGAAATCTTCACTGCAATCTCATGAGACACCTTGAGTCAGAACCACCTAAGTTGCTCCCAAATTCCTACCCCCAGAAACTATGAGATAGATAATAAACACTTGTTTTAAGCTACTAGGGAGTGATTTGTTCTATAGCTATCGGATAACTGGATACACCAGGAAATACACCCAGAGGTCTTGACCCAGAAGCCTGTGCCCTTTTACTTCACACCACTACTTTTTCTATGACTTCTTGTGCAAAATCAAAATATTTTGGCCCACTCAACTTACGTTTCCCTGTCCCTTCAATCTGTGCTGATTATGTCTCCTTTTTCTGGACCTATTTATAGTAGTTCCTATCTTCTTGAAACACCAGTCTCCCCTTGTAGACAATAAGGGCCACAAGAACAGGAGATGGACCAGTTTTGGCCACCAGTGCATCCCCAGGACCAAATTTAGTGTCCAGTAAGTAGTAAGTACTCAATAAATATTTTTGGATAAATAAATATCCAAAGCACATATGATAGAACCAACTGCCACTGGAACTTTATTCTCATTTTATCTTGAACCAAAGGGAAATACATTCTACATCTAAGAAGGAAGAGGGCATTCTGCTGAGGTTACCATTTTTTTATTGATCCAAGCTCCCTGTTAGAAGTGTGTTTTATTCTGATAAAGGAAATACTTTGAAGAACAGGATATATGACTGTTTTTCAACGACATCCAAAAATCCCCAGGGCATGTAAAAATAAGAATATTTTCCTAATCAAAAGCGCCTTGTTCAATCCTCCATGAGTTTTTTCACTTCCTTTCCAGACCGACCGGAGGTTTCGGGCAGCAGGCCCTCAGACAGGAGTGGCCGGGTCTGCCGCTGACCTCATCCCAGCCCCAGCTGCAGAGGGGGGCTGGAAGCATCGGTTACAGACAACATTTTTATGGGCAAGTTAGTTATTTGTTTGCACATGAACAGTAAATCAACATGTAGTAGTAGGTTGCGATGGCTTTTGATTTTGTGGGTAATGCCTAGCCACCCAGATTTTATTTCACAGCCAGGAAAAAAAAATAATAATAATACTATGTGAGAGGAACAAAATGCAGGAAACATCTATCAGACATGACTGAAATAAGAAATCCAAGAAACAAATAATGGTGCTAACAGCAATGCAGCTTAGATCAAAGACCAGACATTTTTATAGTAACCACTAAAACGGGATGCAACATCACATGTACATTTTTAATCCAGTCCTCGCTCCTTTCTTCGGCATTTTATCATCCCAACCACTGCTGCCCGCTAGATCTTCCTGCAACGAGGGAAATGTTCTGGGCTATCTAACACAGGACCCCTAGCCATGTGTGGTTGCTGAGCACTGGAAATGTGGCTAGGTAGCAGGACTGAGAACTGAGTGTTTAATTTCATTTTAATTAGTAATTTATTACTTATAATAACTTTATAATTTTTAAAAAAAGATTTTATTTAATTGAGAGAGAGACAGAGATAGCAAGAGAGAGCATGAGCGGGGAGGAGAGGGAGAAGCAGGCTTCCCGCTGAGCAGGGAGCCCGATGCAGGGCTCGATCCCAGGACCCCGGGATCATGACCTGAGCCGAAGGCAGGTGCTTAACTGACTGAGCCAGCCCGGCGCCCCAGGAACTTTGATTAGTTTAAATTTAAATAGCTACATGTGTCTAGAAGATATGGGATCGAGCAGCACAGCTCCAGAACTCTTTCCCACAGAGTCTTGAAATATGGGTGCTCTCAGGCTACTGGAGGAACTTAGGTTAAGACAGGCTGAACAGCATTACAGTTTGCCAAAGACAGCAAGAAACTCAAAGCTCAAAAAACTCAAGCTATTTTTAAAAACTGCTAGGGAACCCTACTGTTCCACTATTTTCTGGAGTTTCTGAGGATCAGCTCCCAACGTGAGATGTGAGAGAAGAAAGAGCAAAGAAGAAAGCCCACCCAAGTTCTGCAACCGAAGTTCCTGTCCCAACAGAGAGAGAGGGTTCGGTCCGTTCTACAATAGAGCCCAGTAGCATGCACCTTCGGGGTGAAATGGGGCAGCAAAGTGAAGCAAGGGGCTGCCTACAATAGAGATCACTTTCAATTCACAAAGGAGGTCTAGCTGGAATGCAACAAAGCCCTCAGAGGGTGAGATGGCCTGAGTGAGATGCCCAACGAGCATACCGGCTCTCTCTCATCGTTTCCTTCTGTTTGGGGAGCAAGTGCAAACTCTGGGACCTGTGGAGGAAGCAGCAGCCAGCCCCTGTCCCAGCCTTCCTCCAGTTACGTAGAGACCTCATTTCTCACTGCCCCCAGTACAGAGCTGACCATTGCCTACTGGCAATGCTGTGTCTGCGGCGATGTGTTCTTCTTCCGCCCGCCTTCCGCACAGCTCCCGGACTGCACACCCATCAGACAGCCCAGAGCCAGGCTGGCGAGCAACTGGAACCTCGCCCCCCGCTGGCAGGAGTGTGAACTGACACAACCATTCAGGAAAACCGTCCGGAGGGATGTACTAAAACAGAGCACGCCCACTCCTGGGTAAACACATACCCGACGTGTACATATTTTCACCAAAAGACATGCACTTCAATATTCATGGCAACATTACGCAAAGCACCCTGAAACTGGAAACCCCAGAAATCCAAAAAACAATGCAGAGGGTAAATTCGGTGTGTTTCTACGTGGGAGCGCTACACAGCAATGAAAACGGATGATCTGCAACCACGTGTAGCCTGGGGCATCGGGATGGGCTAGAGAAGCACCGACCACAAAAGAGCATCATTCTGTCATCGTGTTGGATAGAGGCTTCCCGCATTTTGCATCCTTCGTTGTATAGAAAGTACAGAAATGAGCCAATTAGGTCAAGCTGTTCAGAAAGGTAGAGGTGGCCGTGACTGAAAAGGGATGGGGGAGGGAAGAGGAAACTCCAGAGTGCCAAGAATGTTCTTCCCGTGATCTGAGTGTTGATCTGATGGGTGTGCTCGGTCGTAAAAAGTCAATACACTGTTCACTGAAGACACATAGCTACACCTTTCTGGATATAGTCTTCAATAATTTTTTTTTTTAAGATTTTTTATTTATTTATTTGACAGAGAGAGACACAGCGAGAGAGGGAACAGAAGCAGAGGGAGTGGGAGAAGGAGAAGCAGGCTTCCTGCAGAGCAGGGAGCCCGATGCGGGGCTCGATCCCAGGACCCTGGGATTATGACCTGAGCCGAAGGCAGGCGCTTAACGACTGAGCCACCCAGGTGCCCCTTCAATAATTTTTTTAATTATTGCATAGTGCATAGTAAGTGCATCATAATAATATAATAATTTTAAATTATTTTTTAATTATTATTATAATTAAATATTATAATTAAATAATATATAATATTAATGTTAATAATTATTAAAAGCTCTATCCATCCTCAAAGGACAACTCAAAACTCACCACTTCCATGAACCATGAAAATAGCCTACAGCAATCTTTCATTTTCTCATCATCGAAAACAAACAAACAAACAAACAAAAACCCTCATATTATTTCAGGCACATACATTTCAGTGGATCAATCAGAATGTAAACACCGTACTTTTTTAAGCCCCCCTCGGTGTTTGGCACACTATTGGTCACAGAATACGTATTTCACGAGCTCTTGTAAACCAAGCACATCTTTTCTGCTATTATTTAAAATTGTTTAAGTGGCAAACACAGGTATTATCTCATACTTTCTGTGAATTTTCAAACAGCTGAGTTCAGTTAAGCACACATTTCCTTACACATATAAAAATGGAAAACATTGCAACAAGAAAGCCTGGAATTTTCCATCCACACAGCTGTTGCCTCAGAGCGTCTGTGGTGTAACCTTCTCTTAATGGAACTCACTCCCACAATCCCACACAAGAGAAATGATTTCATTCCACTGCAGCCCCATCACCGTACTGGGCAAAGGCGTCACAAGTAATCAAGGAAGGAAGAAAAGACTCCCCAAAAAATGTGATGGAAAGCATGAAAACTATTACAGTGTACTAGATCCAGAATTTGAAAGTCCATGGTAAATGCTATTTTTTTTTTCGTGCTCCCAAATGACAGTTGACTAATTAGTATGCTTATTCTGTCACTCATAAACTATGAGGACAGAGGACAAGAAAAGTATGAGTGCAGAGACGAGTCGTAAGTTACTGCAGTCATGTCTGGGCGCCCTGCAAGTGCACAGTAAGAAGGATTCTCGCTGACAAACACTGCCAATTCAGATTAATCAAGGCGGAACTCTTTCCTTCACGGCTTGTTCCTCACTTCTCCTTTCCTTCCAACCAAAGCCTTACCACATACAAAGAGTCTGGCCTCTTGAAATGTTCTTCTTTTTGCTTGGTTTCATCAGCCCTGCAGAAGGAGGGGGAAAGTAATCTCCGATTTGCAGAAATGAGAGAAAGGAGATTACGGATTTCCTTAGAACTTTCACCTCTGCTCTAAATAAACAGTTGCAAATAATGTCCCCATTCCTGTAGTTTCGTGGGGAAGTTCGGTGCCCTTCGGAGAGGGGTAGTGTGACATATTTACAGACATCCAGAGGGAAAGCAGAACAGAACATCCAGCAAGTACCTTCTTTAAAAAGACTCTTATCAAGCTTCCACAGAGCCCCAAGTGCTAGATAACGAACACAGAAGCCACAAAATCCAAGCACTGGTCCAGCTAAAGCTGTTTGGGGCACTGTGTGTTAGGTGACCTATGACTTTTCACTTGGTAGCAGCTACAAAATTCTTTCTTGGATTAAAGAACTTTCCAGAAATAGTCAAATTTATCATCTCAGTTCTAAGGAGTGAACTAAAAGCAAAAACTTAGTCACACAGATGCCCCCTCCCTCTTCCCCATCCCCTCTCTGTACCTCTGTGTCTCTCTGTCTCTGTCTGTCTTCCTCTCCCTCTCCACATCAGATCCTTACTAGTTCAGGCAACCCCATAAATATTACTCTTTGGACCCCGGGGGAGAGAGACTGACTCTGCCCAGGGCTTCACGCCACACAGGACACTCTCCCTTATCCAGCAGCATTCATCTGTTGTTCAACAAGCTCTCTGATCTTTGTCTTGGACTGCTAATAGGAGCCTTGCTCGCATCCCTTCAGACCACTGAGTACCCAGAAATTATTGGCTTATTTTATCTGCCTCTCCCAATCAGATGCTAGTTCTTTGAGGATGGAAGCTCTCTCATTTTCTTGAACCGTCAGGCAGAGAAAGCACTTCATAAACACGTGTCAGACGGAACATCTGGACTAGGAGTCTTTGTTCAATATATTTCGAGCAAAGAGTAGCAAAGGTACATGACTTTGGCGTGAGTCCCTAGAGCATCCCAAACATGAATTCTCTCTTGGACTTAATCACCAGGCATTCCCTTGGAGCTCCCACTCATCAAAGGCTTAGAATTGCCTTGTAAGTTACATTTATTGACGTGTTTGCCCCACAAAGCTGGTGACTGGATGGTCAGTGCATTCTGCTGCATTCACAGTGAAACAGGTCCCGGGACTCTGCACGTTTTCCATGCAGCATTTGTTACGAAGATATCAAAGCACACAACTGGCAATGTGGATGTGAAAGCAGAGATGGGACTGCTTAGGCGGCGGGTGGTTCAGGGGAAGGCGGCACTGTTGGAAGATCTCGGGCTCCCTTCAGTCACCCCCACATTGCTGCAGGGAGCAGGGAGCGTTGCAGTCAATCCAGCCTGCACCGGCAACGCATCCTTACACACCTGGGAAGCCCACACCAGGCTGCCAAAATCTCCCCCACTTCCCAAAAAGAGATTCCCATGCTTGCCACAGCGCCTTCAATTAAACCACAAGGCATCAGTTGCCCTTTGGTTGAGACATTTTTTTTTCCCCTAAATACTCATCAAACGCTTGCTTTGTGGCTCGTGATTCCACATAGAGCCATCAGTCATGAACGTTAATTGCGTCTCCCTACCCTTATCTCCAACTGCTTCTCCCACCGCACCCATTCACCCACCATCCACATCTGCCGATCCGCTGCTCAAACCAACACAGTCCTATCTAGGGCTGTGCCCTTGCAGTTCTCTCTGCCCAGAACTTTCTCCCTCCCTTGAACCGCAGAGCCAACACCCTTCCTTCATTCAGATCCCTGTTCCAATGTTGCCTTCTTGGGAAGACCTTCTTTGGCCATCTCTGTTTCCAGAGAGCTAAGTAGTAGTAACAAATCCTCAACTACAGCATAAACATCTGGATCGGGTGTTTTTGTAATTTTGTGCTTCCCTGAGTGTTACAGAGCGGGCATCAATTGCAGCTCATTTAGTTACAAATAACAGAAATTCCTTCTCCAGCCAACTTGCACACTCAAGGAAATTCACTGGCGTGTCTGGCCCTAAGGCTAGTGAGAAGCAAGAGTTGAATCTGGGTTCAAAAAATCCACGTGGTCAGGACTGGATTTTTCTCTCCACTTCTCAGTGCCGCCCAGGCAGCCTGAGTTTCACTTCCACACCAAGTCTCTATATCTGTCATGGGCCCCAACGGGTGTCAGCCATTCAAGGGGCTTCCTCATTCGACTACAACGAGCAAAGACGCTATTCCAGCAGCACCCAGGGACGAGTGAAGTTTTCTCTCCCAGAAGCCCTTGCAGCCCACTGGAGACACCTTTGGAACCAGCAGGGAAGAAAGGAGCTTCAGCTGGGATGCAGCTCACATACACATGTGATACAAAAAATGGGGGGGGGGGGGCGGCTAAATTCCTCAAGAGGAAATCAGGGTTCTGTAGAACACAGAAGTGGCCAATCGCTGCTGGAAAGACCAACCACAAACGTCCAATATGTTGTGTCTACGTAATGACTTACGATGTTAAAAACCTAAAGTCAATTTAAAATACAGAGTAAAAGTCTACTTCTCTAAAACCGTTTCTTACCTCAACTTGTAGCTTCCTCAATTTTTAAGGGCAACGGAAATTTTTTTTATATCTTGATTGTGGTGATAGTTCCATGACTGTTTAAACTGGTAAAATTCATAAAACTGTAGCCAAGTCTATAGACTTTATGGAAAGGGCGAGATAGACAATATTTTTGACTTTGCAGATCAAAGTCTGCCATTGGAGCAAGAACACAGTTATAGGCAATATGTAAATGAGGAGGAGAGGCTGTGTGCCAATAACACTTGATTTATAAAAACAAGCAGTGGGCCAAATTGGACCCAGGAGCTGTATGTAGTTGGAAGACTTCTGAACTCCACATTTGCAAAAGAGTGAATTTTACCATATACACATTATACCTCAATAAACAAACCAAAAAAAAAAAAAAAGTAAAGCAGAAAAAAACATACACTCCAGAAAAAAAAAACGGTGGTTCCTTCAACTTATTGGAAGTGAAGACTTTATCAAGAGAATGGATGAAGTTATTTTGTTGTTTGTAAGAGGGACTGTTGACAGTAATTGTGCAACAGATGAGCCAGAAAGTTTACAGAAAGTTAAACAGGGAATTTCAAACTTGACTCTTGAAGATTATTTTATCAACTCACTTGGAAAATTCACCTAGAAGTCAAGTACCTTCCCTCTGTCCTTGACAAAGACACCTGCAGCTGGGTAAGCCCCCTGTCAACACTCTAAACCGACTTGTTTTGGTGTGGTTTGGTTTGGTTCAGTGGGAATACTTTTAAGGCTTAGCCTCTTGCACTTGTGGTTTTTTTATCGTTTGCTTCTTTTATGCCAAAGCAATCTTTATCGGACATAGATTGTAGATAAGAGCCAGTCATTTCTTCCCCCTGTCTAAACAATGGCACAAACAAAGCATTTCTGAGGCTTTAAGCCCACCAGAATAGAAAGAGAAATCAAACTCCTGGGAACCAGAAAGCGAACACTCTCAGGAAAAAAATAAATTTTAAGCAGGAGAGTTCAAAATCAGCACTCATCAGCTGGCATTCAAACACCCAAACTTGATGTATGCAAGTGATGTGGGGGTGTTACTGTACGTGTGGAAATTCAGGTTGTATAAAAGATACACAATCAGCCTCTAGCATCTGGATTTTTTTTCAAGATGTAGAAAAAAGAAGTCAAAGTGTTCGTCTCCTCTTGCAGTAGAAGAAATAGGCTTTTAAATCAAAGGTGGCTCACATGAGGATCAGCCGGAATTTTTTCATGAAGATGTCCCTTACAACACACGAATGTCAGTCCTTCAGGAGACGTGTATTAAGGGGCAGATGCCATGAGGCATGGCTCCAGAAGGACAAATGAGACATGAGCTGCCCTTAAACACTGGGAGCCCAACTAAGAAGACAGATGCACACAAATATTTAAGAAAATGTGTTGTGTTACCATAGAGTCTCAAAATACTTTAACAACTCCAGGCAAATTTAATTTATAAGAGCTGAGGCTAAACGTGAAAGCAGTATCATTTCTCTTTGAGGCAATACTATTAAGAAGATATGATCACTGTCTTCCTCGGTGCCGCGTACGGAGGTGGCAGCCATCTCCTACTCGGCATCGTGGCCGCCCTCAGACCTCTGGTGAAGCCCCAGATCATTGGCGGACCAAAAAGTTCATCAGACACCAGTCAGACTGATACGTTAAAATTAAACACAACTAGGGGCGCCTGGGTGGCTCAGTCGTTAAGCGTCTGCCTTCGGCTCAGGTCCTGATCCCAAGGTCCTGGGTTCAAGTCCCGCATCGGGCTCCCTGCTCAGTGGGGAGTCTGCTTCTCCCTCTCTTTCTGCTCGTGCTCTTCCCTCCCCCCTGCTCGTGCTCTCTCTAATAAATAAATAAAATCTTTCTTAAAAATGCCAATACAAGAGAATGCTTCTTTTTACTCATTTTTTTGATGTGATTGTTTTGTTTTTGTTAAATAACATCAGATTAATACTACGAAAAGGAATGAGGAGTAAAATAAAGCTAGAAGGGACCGACAGAGTTAATGTTAATAACAATCCTGGTCTCAGTAGCCATCAGAACATTTTAGAGACAGAATTGTGATATGGTTGAAACAACCAAGCCAGGAAGATAAGTTAAAAACATAAAGTCATTTTTTCCATTGAGTCATTTCCTACAATCAGACATAAATATCCGCAACACTATTTGCCCTGGACATAAAATGGATAAGTTGAGAACAGCTCCTACAATTGATTAGATTCACTGCAAGTTAATTTTGGGATGTGAGACCTTATATAAGGAGTTCTTTAACTGTACAGATACCTCAGAAGGATCACCAAGGGCTCTTGTCTCAATGCAGATTCCCAGGCAACCTCCCCAGAGGGTCTTATTCAGGAGACGAACATGGAACCAGGAGTTTATGCAGTCATTCCAAGGACTGTGTCGCATTCCTCCTCTGGCCAGGAGGGAACCTGGAAATGTGGAAGCAGTCATCTGCTGTGTGACCAAACCTCCAGGCAACACTTAACCCAGAGGTTCCCAAAACTCACCACCATTGACTCTCCAGGGCACCCGCCAAGAATAATTTGCGATGGACCAAGGGGACTGCGCTGGACGCTGTCTAGTCCATTTATAATCATTCAACGAGCAAATCAAACTGTTTAAGAGGATGCATTTGTCATTAAATTGCATCAATTCCATCATTGCTTTTCCATAAACGGTGTCACTAAGATGTTTATTTCCTTAACATGACAGCTAATCCTATTTCTCTGAAGCTACCAGTTTTCCCACGTCAGCAGAAAAACTTTATCAGTGTTTCTTTTTCTTCGCAAAAAAGAATCGCACACTGTCGACGTGAGGCATTTATAAAACCCCTATCGCTCTCTCGACAAGTAAAGGAATCTCAGTGCCTGGAAGAAATTTAGTTATGTGATTCTGATTGCATAACTGTATGATTTGTTGAGTCTTTGTATGCAAAAAACTATTTCTCAGCTAGCCATTAACTGGATGTGGGTCATTTGATTTTGCAACCATTACACTATGTGTTTATTGCTTATCTCTAAGTAAAGATACTGGTGTGCCTAAATGATCTGCCTGAATGAGTAGGAGATTTGGCAATTGTCTCATCCAGGGGTTGGCAAATTATAGCCTGCCACCTGTTTTTGTAAAAAAAAAAAAATTTTGTTTTATTGGCAAACAGACATGCCCATTCATCCATTCATTTAGATAGTGTCTATGGTCCACTTTCCAGCAACAACAGCAAAGCAGTTGTCACAGAGACCATATGGCCTTCAAACCCAAAATATTTACAATCTGGCCCTTTTCCAGAAAAGTCTGCCAACCCTTGATCTTGTCACTTGAGACCACCAAAGTTAGAACTCCGCCACAAAAGGGCCAGGTAGATGAAAATGCGAGGTGTTGAGAACAGCACCATACAAACATAGACCAACGTGGAAGGAATTGCAGTGCATGGAAGCAATAGAAGAAATCACAGAAAAAAGATCTGTAGATTTTACTACATTTAATTTAAATGTTTTTTAATTTAAAATGAAAAGGAAGGGGCGCCTGGGTGGCTCAGTGTGTTAAGCGTCTGCCTTCGGTTCAGGTCATGATCCCGCTTGTGCTCACTCTCGTTATCTTTCTCTCTCTCAAATAAATAAATCTTTTAAAAAAAATTTTTTAAATAAAATGAAAAGGAAAAACATTGCAAGAAAGACAACAAAGAGGTTAATGTGCTCAGTATCTCAAGAAGTCTCACAAATTTGTAGAAAAGCTCAATGGAAGAAACATAAAAGGAATGGATACAAATTGCCACTTTGCAGAACAGGAAGTATACAAAACTGATAAAGATGTGAAAAGCTCAACCCAACCAGTCATCAGAGAAATTCAAAGTATAATGAAGTAACATTTCCAATTGGCAAAAACAGAGTGAAGCACTGAGTAGAGATATGGAGACGAGGCACCCTTCTGTTCTAAGTACAGAAGGACATTTTGAAGGTCAGTTGGCAACACCTATTGAAAGTTTAAATACAATGACTTTTGACCCCACAAATTAAATTCTTGATGTTCACCCTAGCGAATGCTTGCCCTTGTTTCCAAGACTGTATGTCATACAAATCGAAGAGGTACACCACACTCTCTGTGCAGTGATCATAGAGCATGAAGCAGAAGTGAATACACCAACGTTGAGAGCGGTTCCAAGATTATTACCACCCCAGAAGTGGTTTGCAGGGCCCCCTGGGTGGCTCAGTCGTTGAGCGTCTGCCTTCGGCTCAGGTCATGATCCCAGGGTCCTGGGATCGAGCCCTCCATCGGGCTCCCTGCTCAGCGGGGAGTCGGCTTCTCCCTCTCCCTCTGCCTGCTGCTCCCCCTGCTTGTGCGCTCTCTCTAGCTCTGTTAAATAAACAAATAAAAATCTTAAAAAAAAAAAAAAAAAGAACTGGTTTGCAAACCAATATATCCATGAAAATAGCATTGAGGGGTTTTGGTTTTTTTTGGTTTTTTTTTTTATCCTATCTTAAGGGGCACCTGGGTGGCTCAATTAGTTAAGCAGCCAATTCTTGGTTTCAGCTCAGGTCATGATCTCAGGGTCGTGAGGTCCGGCCCCGCATCAGGCCCTGCGCTCAGATTCTCTCTCCCTCTCCCTCCTGCTCTCTCTCTCTCAAATAAATAAATGAAATCTTTCAAAAAAATCATATCTTCAACTTTTTATGGGTTGAATCATGTCCTGCAAACAAGGTATGTTGGAAGTCCTAACCCCCAGGACCTCAGAACGTGGCTTTATTTGGAAACAGGGTCTTTCCTGAGGTAATGAAGCCCCACTGAGGTCATCGGGGTGGGTCTTACTCCACGACGACTGGTGTCAATACAGAAAGGGGAATTTGGGACACAGACAGACACACACAGAGGGCAGTCGATGTGAACACACACAAGCAGAAGGTGGCCATGTGACTGAGGTGAGGCATGTATAGGCTAAGGAATGCCAAAGATGGACAGAAAACGGCAGAAGGACAAGGAACGATCCTCCCCTAGAGCCTTCATGGGGAGCACAGCCCTGCGATTACCTTGATTTCAGACTTCCAGCCTCCAAAACTGCGAGACCACGAATTTCTGTTGTTTTAAGCTATCCAGATTTTAATCTGCAGATGACATATGAGGTGAGCCTGGCCTTTCTATATAGATTATTTGAAAATCCAGCAGCCAATATGAGTACTTGTTTAAGTAAAAATTCTTTAAAAGTGAAATGGTGAAGGGCATGCCCAGTGCCTCTCCCTTCTTCTGCCACAAGCGCCCCTCTTCTGGAACCCACCCCTCTCCATCCAACTATTTGGCTCATACAAAGGCATCCACCATCGATTGGTCCTGCAGGTGCACTTTGGGACCAAGCTGGGTCCCTTGGGTCCGACGGAATCCCTCCCTGTCAGCACAGCTGAAGACCTAAGCCTGGGACATACGGGCCGCTGTATCCATTACTTCTCAGGAGAAGCAGCTCTGGGGGCAGAGAAGAAAGCCAGTTTCAAAAGGGAAGCCGAGATGATGGGCAGACATCTCTGTAAGGACTAGCGGCCTTGGAATCCCTGTTTCCAGCCACTCCAGAAACCAGCTACACTTCTGTCCTCACTTACTTGAGCCAATGTTCTCTGTCACCAATGCCACTTGGAATTGGGTTTCTGCAACTTACATTCAAAACAGTCCTACCCAGAAAGGAACAAACAAAATGTGGGAGAATAAATGCACATGATTCTAAACACCCGGTGAGAAAATGCTCAACCTTTTCATTATCAAAGGAATACAAATTCTTTTAAAATGGGATCTGTCTTTATTTTTTTTCTTAAAGATTTTATTTATTTATTAGAGAGAGAGAGTGAGAAAGAGAGCGCAAGAGGGGGTAGGGTTAGAGGGAGAAGCAGACTCCCTGCCGAGCAGGGAGCCCGATGTGGGACTCGATCCCGGGACTCCAGGATCATGACCTGAGCCGAAGGCAGACGCTTAACCAACTGAGCCACCCAGGCACCCTGGTCTGTTGTCTCTTATAAACAGACTTTTGAATTTTTCATTATGCTCTTTTCTTCCACAGGTTGAAAGCAACTGTTATAGCCTTTCTTTTTTATAATATAGAATAAGCTTTTGAGTGTTTGAGACATTTAATAGATTCATGACCTATTGAATTAAATTCTAAGTTTTTGGGTTCATCATAGTGACTGACCATGAACTGCGCTGTGATGTTAAGGTTGATGTGATAGACAGCGTTGAAATTATATCTCGAACCCGGGAACTCTATGTAGATGATTCACCACTGGAACTGATGGTGAGGGCATTGGATGCTGAAGGTAAGGGACTCAGAAGATTCAACAAAATTACCTAAAATAAAGTAATACTCCTTTGTGTTTAGTACTTGGAAAAAAAGCAACTTGAGAGATAAAAGTAGATTAGAAATAGTATTTATTTTTTTATATGAAGTTCATGTACATGAGGAATTGATAATTATGAGTATGGTTCAATGTATTAGCTACATACTTTCATAAAATTTTTCTGCTATATTTAATTATTGGTTATCTCAGAAGTTTTCTTAAATATCCGGAGCTTCTGCTGATGGTCCCTAGATCAGCCATTAAGAACATTTGTGTGGAATTTATTACTAGCTCTGTTTTGGTCAGTCCACTTTCTATAGCCAGGGGAATTATGTGTTAACCTTTGAAAAAAATTTATAATTTTATCTTTCTTGAGACAGATTTTATATTGCTTTTAGTGTACCATATTAATGTGTAATATGGTATTTAAAACATTTAAATTTATTGCCACTTTCTTTGTAAACCATTGTAAATAATAATTTTTTAAATCTGAACAATGAATATTAGAAATATTCTGGAATCTAGTTTTCATAAAAATTTTTGTTGAAGGGACCAGGATTTAAGGATGCCTGTCAACCCTGAGGTAGACTATATGGTGGCCTTTATGTAGAAGGGTACAGAAAGAGTGGCATAACTTTTGTCAGCCAGAAGTTAATCAGCTTGAGTTTTTTCTGCATTCAGAAAGTTTGTGTAGCAACAGTACTTTTATTGTTTGTGTAGGGATCTTCCTGGTATATGTGTTTTAAATTCTTAATGGTAGTGCTTCTATTTGTTAATGAAGGAGGCCTAAATATAATTTTCTAGGTAGGTTTCTCTTTCTTGTTAAAGATACCTGAATATTTTTGAATATGTGATTCTGTCCTGTCTGCTTTTGGCTTGCTTTATAGGAAATACTTTTAGTAGTTTGGCAGGGATGATGTTTGAGTGGAGCATTGCCCAGGATAACGAAACAGCAAGAGAAGAATTGTCTAGCAAAATTAGGTAACATTGAAACCAAACATAAACCATCTGATTTTGAAGGAGACATCTGCCTTTGGGTGGCACACTGAACAGCAACTATTTGTATGGGCTTTGATAATACTGTTGTCTGGACTTTTTTGGAACAGATAAATTTACCAGGGGGAAATGTCTTTGATAGAATGACATGGTGTGGGTGCAGGTACTTTTATGATTGTTTAATTTGAACCACTGCAGAGGAATTCATGGGCTCAGGACTATACAATTGTTTGAGCCAGGTCTGTCTTCTGGCAGTTCTGTTGTTTATGCCATCTGCACATGCTGGAATACAGTGAGTGGATGATAGTATGAAATTTTGTCTTTAGTACTAAGAAACAGCTCTCACACAGTCCCGAGTTTTAGTACCACACAGTTTTAGCCTGAGGCACATTAAATACTTTTGTTCTATCTAATCCTTATGGAAAACAGATTTTTTTTATTTTTAATTTTTTTAATTTAAAATTTTTAAAAAGATTTTATTTA
This sequence comes from Phoca vitulina, assembly GCF_004348235.1. Lineage (NCBI taxonomy): Eukaryota > Metazoa > Chordata > Mammalia > Carnivora > Phocidae > Phoca > Phoca vitulina. Next base: position 6,263,932 of record NW_022589763.1, read on the forward strand.
TTTATTTGACAGAGAGACACAGC
>NW_022589763.1:6264354-6399036 GCF_004348235.1 Phoca vitulina
AAAAAAAAAAAAAAAAAAAAAAATTCAGTGGCATCTATGCTGTATGTTTCTTGAACGGAAAATCTCAACCTCAGGGTGGTGGAATGATAAGCATATTTTATTCCCCTTTATTACTACTTTTCTGTATTTGCTAAATCCTTACCAACAAGATTGTATTACTTCTGCATTAAAAATTAATTTTCCTTTTTTTCTTTTCCCCCTTTTTTTTTTTTAAAGAAAAGTCTTACAAGAAATCAAGTGTGAAACATTCAGGACCGAGACATTGAGATATTTTCAAAGAATTGCAAGTATTTGCAGGGAGAAAATGAGCAAAGACTCCAGGGTGACTTCATGGTTTAGAGCACGTAATTTTTGGCTGCTTAGCACACCTATGATAGCATATTTACTACTAATCTGGGTTTAATAGGTGTGCCATTACCATGATTATGTCATATATTTAAATACTTTAATGTATCAGATCCTGCTAAATGGTGTGGTAGCTTATAGTTTTGCTCACCAATACTCAAGGACCGTCCCTGAGGAAGGATTACACATCCCCACTCAACAGGGGCGCCTGGGCGTCTCAATCAGTTAAGCATCTGACTCTTGGTTTTGGCTCAGGTCACGATCTCAGAGGTGTGAGATTGAGCCCCATGTCGGGCTCTGCGCTCGGCATAGAATCTGCTTGAGGTTTCTCTCTCCCTCTGCCTGAGGTTTCTCTCTCCCTCTGCCTGTCCCCCCAGCACTCGCGCTCTCTCTCTCAAATCAATACATAAATCTTTAAAAAAAAAAAAAAGTCCCCACTCAGGTGTTGCCAGGTGACTTGCTGCCCCCAATGAAGGTGAGAAATATGATGCTTCAGGGGGATGTTTTATGATATGGTTGTCATCTTCCCTCATCTCCCATTCCATCAGTCCCCAAGTGACTACAATGAGCAGACGCCCCAGGCCCACTTAACAGTGATATATAGCAAAAGCAAGAAATAAGCTAAGTTGTAAAGTCACGGCCTTGTTTGTTACTGCGCCATCACGAAGCCTATCCTCACTAGGACAATGGGAACCCAAGAAAAGATACCATCAAGAATCTTTGCAAAGAAAAGGCAGATGGCTCGTACTGGGTTGCAAAACACATTTTAACTACTGTTCTATCCTCTTGCTATTTTTACACACTGTAATTATTCTTCTTGATATTTTACTAACTTAGCAAAAGGTTCTAGTGCTTTTTGAGGCTGATTAACAAGCAAGCTAAGGGAAAAGCTTGGCTGGATGAGAAGCTTTACCATTTCTAGCACAGCTCACACTGTGCACAAATTACACTATCATCATAATCAAGCACAAACAAGGCCACATCACTGTAATACATGATCCAGCCCGTGATTCCCTCCACACTGTACACCACCCCCTCTCCGTCGCAGAAGTAGAGGGGAATGTAATGGGAATCACACAAGCAGCTCATAGTAATTTCTCCCAGATCTGTTTTTACTCCACTTCTAAGCCTGAGTTTAGACCTAAGATTTTTGTCTCATGGACGCTAACTGAAATCATTTTGTTAGATTCAGGCTCAGCGTGTGAAGTGTGCATATGGGGGCTGAAGTGGGGGGAGGGGAAGGAATGCCTTTGTGCTGCATCAGGGATATGCAAAAATAAAGAAATAGCCCCTCGAGTAACCGTAAAGGAAGAACGTTGTTCAAAGTAAGTCGATGGCAACCGTCTTCAGTGATCTTGTGCATGAAAGGAATGCAGAGAAGGGTGAAATCACTTTCAGAAAGTAGATTGAGCTCATCGTCATCCAGAGCAAAAGAGCTGCTCGAGGGGCGCCTGGGTGGCTCAGTTGGTTGGGCGACTGCCTCCAGCTCAGGTCATGATCCTGGGGTCCCGGGATCGAGCCCCGCATCGGGCTCCCTGCTCAGCAGGGAGTCTGCTTCTCCCTCTGACCTTCCCCCCTTTCATGCTCTATCTCATTCTCTCTCTCAAATAAATAAATAAAATCTTAAAAAAAAAAAAAAAAAAGCTGCTCGTGAACTCAAGCACCTCACAATGGAGCCAAGCACACACACACAGGTGGGCGTGCCGTGTGCACGGGAGCACACACACATGGAGAGCCACACACACTGTGACACGGAGAAACCATGTGGAGGAACACACACACACACACACACAGAGCCATGCACGCTGTCCATGCTGGAGCAGTGCACACACGGGCACACACCCCACTTACACGCACAGACGGAATACCACGGCAAGGATTTGTACCCAGGTTTAAATGAAATTTCTACACCGCTATGACTTTTCCAAAAAAAAAAAAAAAAAAGCCTTTCTTTCCAAACCACACCACTAAGAGCTGGGGCTTTGTCTTGGATGTTGATGTTAAACCTCCTGGAGTTGGTCAGTGAATTTCTGCTGCGGTAAAACGTTCAGCTTTAAGTCAGTTTTGACTTCAATAGGTAAACCAGAACGTTTTATCAAAATAAAATTTCCCTGTGGTCCAGGGCAGCTTTGCCCGTGTTAGTAATGCCATTCAATGCCAATACTGTCTGAGAGGTCAATCTCTGGCAAATTAAATGGTACCCTCATGACCTAGTCACCTCCCGAAGGCCCACTTGCAAATACCATCGTCTTGGCAGTGAGATTTCAACCTATGAATTGGGGGGACTGGGGGCGGGCACCAACATGAAGACCACAGCATCCCTGGAAGAGCTCACTGCAGTTGTTTGTCAAATCCTGGCATTGTTTTACTCATGGCAGTGGTACTGAACAGAAGATCCCACCCTCAATCTCTAAAAGCAATAAATGCTTTAGAAATGATCAGACTGATAATTTGTAAATTACCGAGACTGATCATTTGTGCCTCAATGCATATCATTTGGAAAGCTGTTTTAATGATAGATGGTCTCGTTAGAGAATAAAATGGAATACGCTTTTTACATCATTATTTCTGAATTAATGTATACGACCAAGTGCTTTGTATGTTTTCTATGACTATAGATTTTCTACTCTAGAACACTCCAAAGGGCAATTCTGACGGTGAAATAAACTAATATATGTAAAGCTCCCATTGTCAGTTAGCATACACTAAATTTTACTTACTTTTCCAGTAGAACATCTAGACTTTGGACAAGTTAATGAAAACCAAGCCATGGAAGTCATGCGAACAAGCCATTCACAGCAATCCAAGGCTGTAAATTTTCACATTTTAAAAGTGTACCCCATCACCAGCCCTAATCTAATGCCACAGGAGTTCCCAGCTACTTAAGCAATTACTTCAGTTACAGCACAATTACGCTTACCGGCCAGTGCCAACAGGGAAAAATAACAATGAAAATTGAAATTCAGCTTAAACATTGACACCCAGGCACAATTCACGGACCGCAGAACGGGAAGGACATAAATTGTTTCCAGTTTCCCTCAACACCGCAGAGAAGAGCATGAAACAGGTAATAAATCAAACTCTAATTTAGAAATTTCCTGGGATTATACTTTCATTGGTGATCTTTTTACTCCAGAAGCACTCCGAAGGCTCCCTCATCAGTAAAAGAAAGATACAAGCACCTCATCTCTTTAAAGATCGTAGCTGATGGGTCACACTCCCCAGCCCGCCTCTCAAAAACGTATGTGCACCTGACTCTGGTTTTTTTTGTTTGTTTGTTTGTTTGTTTGTTTGGTATGTGATCCTGAACAGCCTTCACGTTTCAGGGCATTTTCCAATCACATGGAAATCAATTCTCCTAAATTATATCATGCCATTCTCTCAGGAGATAAAAAACGTTTTAATTGGGTGAGAAAAGGGATTTACTACTTCAACAGCTCTTTGTAAAAATTCCTTTCACTTTCTCAGCATCAAAGCCCCCGTTACTGTTGCCTCATCTCTTTAAATTCTGTTAGACGGTGTTGCTATTTTTCAAATGGATTGTGCGTGAAGCGTGCCCTTACATTTCTATAGCACTCAGGACAAAATGTGTATCCTGGGTTCTCTTTGCCTCTAAAGGATGGATGACAACCCAACTACACATCCCCCAGCATGGATCCAGGAGGCTTTGAGACAGGTAAAGATCCATGCACCAGTGGCCCTATTCATGCTTTTTCTTCTACTTTATTAAAAAAAAAAAAAAATCAGTATCTTGTCAATACCTTCCTATTTAGTACTTGAACCATCTTGAAAAAGGAAATTGTCCACTTAGAAATATTTTCTTGCTCTGTCCAAATCAATGAGGCTAAGAGACATGGAGATATTCCATTTAAAAATTATAAATAAAAACCCTACGCCTCTCAAGCAGAGATCAGCAAACCACACCTGTTGGCCAAATAAGGGGCTGCCTGTTTTTATAAAGTTTTTCTTAAGATTTTATTTTTAAGGAATCTTTACACCCCACGTGGGGCTCAAACTCACAATCCCAAGGCCAAGAGTTAGAAGCTCTACCGACTGAGCCAGCCAGGCGCCCCTATAAATCAAATGTTATTGGCACTCAACCACACCCACTTGTTGACATACTGTGTATGGCTCTGGGGACCAAGTTGACGACTTTCCACAAAGACTCAATCCCCCACAAAGGCTAAAATAATTACGATCTGGGCCTTTACAGAAAATATTTGCCAATCCCTGCTCCAAAGACGTACTAACAGACTAACAGAGGTCTTTCCAAATTATTTAGTAGCCATACTGAAAATTAAAAAAGGAACAAGTGAAGTTAATTTTAATATATTTTAGCCCACTATGTGTAAATAGTGTCATTTCATCCCAAGATCAATACTAAAGTTATTAAGAAATTGTCCTTTTTTTCCCTTCGTACCAAGTCTCAGAAGTCTACCTCACACAGCAATTGAGACTAGCCACCATTCAAGAGCATGGTAGGCACCTGTGACTAGCGGCCACCACGTTGGTCCCGGTAGCTCTAAACGGCTTGCTAATGTGAAAGGAGAAAAGGAAGAAAAAAGGATGAATTTTTCAGTGAAGGCTCCAGCTTTACACAAGTGAAATGTGACATAACGGACTTCCTGCTCATGCAAAGCATATCCCCAGTAATATTTGGGACATAAAACATCATTTGTTGTGTCCCTGAAATTCACATGTTAACTACGTGTCCTGATTTTCTCTGGCCACCTATGTGTTGGGCCCTGAGTCTTCCTGCTCAGTAAAATTTCAAGTGGGAGGCAGCGAATGGAGGGGACGTTGTCCTGGGGTCTCCGCTCTGCGCGGGTGCCTCGAGTCAGAGTTTAATTGATTCTGAAAACCGCTGGTGTGCACACACTCACTAGCCTTGGAGATCAATTAATGCTAAATTCATCCAGCCCAAGGGCTGCCAGGTGTCACGCGGAAGGCGCAGGCTGCGTCCCTCAGTACGAGGCTGCAATGCGTTCACCAACTCATGGGTCTACAAACTGGAAATGTAGACACCGTCTCCCTCTTCAGAAGGTTTTGCTTAAAAAAAAAAAAAAAATGTGTGTTGTCCCACCAAGACACTAGGAACACCTTACGCAGAAAAAGAAAGAGTCTGCAGGATGAAGACTCACAGTAAGAGCGGACTACAAATAACCCTTCTTATTCCTATGGAAAAAAAAAATATAATAGTGACTGTCTCCTTTTTGTTTCCAGGAAAGTAGGCCAGCACTTCGGGAACCCTTGAAGTGCAGAGCTGGGGAATATGCACAGTGAGGTGACCAGAGTAATTTTAGAACAGGGAAGCTGTCTGGGAATCCACATAAAAATCCAAGTTGTAAAAACCAAGCCTTGTGTGTTCTGTTTCCTATACTCAAAAACTTGGTGGCACAATTCACTATTGTCCATCGTGGAGCCTTCTGACTGTGTGCTCTTCCGAAGGCAACTCTAGCCGAGTTCAAAGCACAGGGTGAAAACCAGCTTGTGTGGTGGAGTGTCGTCAGGTGGGAGAACGGTGCGGCTGGGCAGTCGGGGGGACTCGGCACGTGAGTGAATCATTTGGCAATCGTAGCATGATCAAAGCTGTCTACACAATTTGAACAAGTAAGAATAGACCTCCGCCCAAAAAATGAAGGAGAAAATGATCTAGTGACAGCGACAATTATGCACTTTTCCTTTTACTCATCTTGAAAAATCATCTGGGAGAAATTTTCTCACAGAAAGAACAGAGAACCTTTATGTCGTTCTTTTTCAAATTAATCTCCTTGCAGAGCTCAAGATTCGAAGCACTCTGCCATCAATCCATGATTCAATGATCACTCAAAAGATGTTTCCGTGCAGAACGAGGGTGATCTGTTAGGTGGCATGAACGCTTTTTTAAAACTGTGTGCACACCAATGTGGTCAAATGAGTATTAAAATCCAAGAGAAGGCTTGAAATAATTCCACCCCAACCGAAGACACCAGCATCTTCTAAGTTCTCCGTGTTTTTCTTCTTATTTCAGCTATATTTTCGTATAGCTTCAGTTACAAGCAGAGGCATGAGGAGCACTTGTAAAGTCTCCAGAATTCCGTGGACACTCATCAGCTTCTCACAGGCTCTATGTGTTCGTCTTATTTTCCTGACAGCTTGCCTACTTTATCTAGAGATTCTTTTCTCCTACAAACCAGAAAGCCTGCTCCAAAAAGGAAAGCAGAAAATACATTGGAAAAAAAGGAGACTCCCAGGTATCTCCACTCTCAAGCCAGTTTTAAGTTATGCTATATTCATTCCAGAATTCCTCAGTACATTGAAATAAAATCACTGTGAATGTACTTAACGCCACTGAAATGTATACTTAAAAATGGTTCAGATGGTAAATGTTGGGTTATGTATATTTTACCGCAATAAAAAATAGAAGTACAAAAAAATGAAGTAAAACCCAATGGCCGTCCGCAAACAAAATGTCATCCACAACACAGGGTTGACGTTAAGTCTTGCTCCTGAGTTCCTGGCATCTACCGGACACTGAGTCTGCTTTTCCTCCGTGACTTGAAGTTCCAAAAATTGTTCTCCCTACTAAGCATATTTTTTTGGTCATACAAGCCATTCAGTCCTATCTCTGAACAGGATCATAATTTAAATATGCTGATAAAATACAGAATTATCGAGACTATTTACCTCATGGTCCAGTTATTTTGGCCTAAAGTGCAGACAAACAGAATTCCATTTAAGTATTATGGTAGGGCGCCTGGGTGGCTCAGTCGTTAAGCGTCTGCCTTCGGCTCAGGTCATGATCTTGGGGTCCTGGGATCGAGCCCCGCATCAGGCTACCTGCTCAGCGGGGAGTCTGCTTCTCCCTCTCCCTCTACCTCTCCCCCCTGCTTGTGCACGCTCTTTCTAATAAATAGATAAAATCCTTAAAAAATAAATAAATAAAGATAAATAACCAGTTACCTCTTCAAATTCCATGGCCACATTCCTACTTGTCCTTTGTTGATAGCCATCAACAATTTCTGTGTACTGGGAAACTGGTGGTGTTATTTTCACAAGTTATCAAATTCTTTCATGAGGATTTTTTAATTTTTTTCCTACTGAAAGCTAACTTATGGGTAGGTATGTTTTGCTTTTTTTTTTTCCCCCTGAGATTAAGCATTCCTTATGAAATTTCACACGTTTCCCATTTGCTGGGGGAGGACGACAAAGGCAAGGTTATCAAGGCAAAGGCCTTTCCTAGACATTGTCAGAGGTAGATGTGGGCGGCGGGGGGGGGGGGGGGGGGGGGGGGGGGGGGGGGGGGGGGGGGGGGGGATGGCAGCAAGGAGCCAAGGGCAAGAGCTACTGAGGAGCAGGGAGGGCCCAGGTGCAGGTGTTACCTAGAAAGAAGGGCAGGTGGGCCCCAGAGATGGCAGGGAAGGTAGGCATGGATGCAGATGATCCATCACTGCCAAGTTAAGAAATGAACAACGTTCTACCTGATGACCACCATTAGTCAAGGTCATCTGCTGAGAGAGTATGTGGAGAAGGGCAGGGAGAGAGCCATGCCAACCCAAAGAGCTCGGGTCTGGGGGAGCGGGGAGAGCTGAAGATGGCCTCGCAGAATCGCTCACTCTCATGGGGGCCCAGCTGGGGTTGAAGATCATGATCTGTAGTAACGTGAATTCACTTGGTTGTGCAATTTTTCTTCAGCAGCCATCAGCAGTTTGGATGTGGACCAAGGACGGCAGATGGCTGGGCTGATTCAAGATCGGGCTTCCGCAAAGAGCAGTACATAACATTTCAGTTTGTTTCCAATATGAGCTCTGTTGGACCGATCAACTTCAATAAATTCTCCACTATAAACATCGGGTACAAAAAAATGCTCCCTAATGGATAAATACATTGTGGTACAGTCATATGTTGAACGCTGTGATGGCCTTGAGGAAGAATGAGCTATAGCTCAGCGGAGAGAACATGACACACATAATGTCAAGTGACAGATGCAAGACCCCCCCCCAAGATACACACAGTGCAGTTGACAAATGTGAACCCCCCCCAAGATACACGCAGTACAGTTCCATTAATACCAAATCCATTCAGTTTAAGGGTGCATACGTGCAGTAAAACTATAGAGAAAAGCAAGATGATTATCCCCCAAGTCAAAATAGTGATAAATTCTAGTAGGGAACGATGGCTGGTGATCATGGGGGTTTCCTGAGCAGCTGGTAACATTCCCTTCTCAACTTGGGTGACTACTAGTTGTTCATTAAAATGTATATACGGTGAATGCTCTCTTATGTCCAGAGGTCATATGTCATAATAAAAGATAAAAAGAAAAGAGATAAATTCTCTGTGACACTAGTAATTCAATTATCACTTGAATTCTCTACAAAACAGAGATCAGCATTCTAATAAGCCAGGAACTATTTTTCAGGGGCAAGTATTAGCAACCCAAATCAAACCAGGCTAAGGGGGAAAAAAAAAAAAAGGAACACACTGGTTCATGTAATTGAATAGTCCATGTGCGGCCTTCAGGCATGGTTAGATCCAGGTGCTCAAATGCTACCTACTAAGGTCTCTCTCTATTCCTTAGCACCATGTTTCTCAGTGCTTCAGTGCTATTTTCATTCTCAAGCACTGATAAAGAAGATGGACTTTATCATGACTAGGTTTACATGTTACCAGCTTAGTAAGCAAGCAAGCAAATAACCAAAGAAAAAAAGAAATCTCTTTGTCAGCAATTGTAGCAAAAACCCGTATCTGGCTCTTTCTGTATCATCATGGGTAACAACGGACTCTTCCCTAAGCAGTCACTGTAGCCAATGGATGTGACATGCTGTTTGGCCAGACCTGGTCCCTAAGTTTATCCCCAGAGCTCTGTATGTCACAGAGTGACAGCCAAGTGTTCCCTAAGGAAACTTTACTTGTTTTAACCAAAAGACAGGGAATGGCCATGGAAGCAGGCAAAACCCACCAATATGCACTATGAATATTTTCCACCTTCTTTTGGTGCTCTCACCAAACAGTGATTTCCCTTCACTTCCCACTCGTATACATCAAACAAGCCACCTCCAAATAAAGAGCAAAGGCAAACAAAATAAAATACACAAAAGAGACCCAAGAATTGAGAAAGCAGCCAAAAGCCTTGAAAGAATGAGTGAATGATTCCATTTTCCCCAACCTCTGGCCTCTCATTAATTACCTACCGGAAGTCTGGGCCAGAGCTTACATAATTATATCATTTCTATCGACTTACTGATAATGGATTCCTGCTAGCATGGTACAGTAGAAGAGAATGTGACATTGTGCTTGGCAGGGCAATGGAGGGTGCCAAATTGACCCAACTCCCTCAGCCTTTGCCCAGTGACCTGCAAATTCTGTCCTGGAGCCTCTGGGGACAAATGGAACTCAGCGAGCTCTTTAACGTGAATAAAGGGGAAAGATCACGAATGCCCTGGGAGGGTTCGAGACAAAATGGATTTCCTCCAGAAGGAAAGGACAAACTTTGCCCATAACTGACCAAGCTAGCCAGCACTCCAGGACCACTCCAAGGTAATCACAACTGCGCATATCTCCTCATTACTTCTGTTGTTCCCAGAATCCTCTATGCTTCTGTGGACACTGCCAAGGCTGGACTTCAAGGCAGATCTCCGAAAATTTGAAAGCATTCTGAGATCACCAAACTCTTTTTAGCCACCCCACACTGGAATCAAATGTTAATAAAGGCTGTTGAGACCATAGCTCCAACAGACTTTAGCCCCTGGAGATCTCTCTTTCCTTTTTTTTTTTTTCCCTTAACATCTCCTTTCTGAGAACAGCTTGAGGAAATCCACAGTATCAGAACATCCACACCCTCTCCCCAGTTCAAGAACTAAAAAGAGAGAACTCTCCTTTTAATAATTACCAGTTATCATTTCACAACAGAAGGCTTCGCGGTTTCTGTCACCTACGATCAATGAAGATTAAATTAACATCTTGAAAAGGCACATGATTATTCCACAAACATACCTTAGGCTCCCTCCTTAGTGCCAAGCACTATGGTAAACTCTGGGGACACGAACATTAATAAGATACAAGTCCTGCCAAAAAGGGATGACTCAGGAAAAACGCGTCTAGAGTAGCATTTTCAGCTGACCCTCAGGCTGTGGTGAAGCGGGAATACAGAAGTAATCTCTTTTTTAAAAAGCTCTCATCTCCCAGAACCGAGAATTAAAATTGCAGCTGTCCTGTGGGCAGATGGCCCAGGGTGCGCAGTTCAGAGCTGCCCTCCCTCCCCACCATGAGCTCCCTCCCTTCGGCAAGCCTCCTCTCTCTGCAGACTGCAGAGCCCAGTGCCACAGGCTGCGGGGGCACCCCCACGCCCCCCCAGGCACACCCCAGCCTGCAGGAGGGCTGTGAGCCTCTCCCCACCCTTTGCCCCTCCTCCACCAAGCCTCTCAAGTGGTCTCCCCAACCCTGTTAAGGGCTGAGTTGTGTCCCCCCCCAATTCTATGTTGAAATCCTAACTCCCACTACCTGAGAATTTGACTGTATTTGGAATCAGAGTCTTTTAGGAGGTGATTAAATTAAATTAAATGGCGTGAGTAGGGTGGGTCCCGATCTAAAATCTAAAACTGGCGTCCTTGTTGGCGTCCTTGTAAAAAGAGGAGACTGGGACGTAGACACGCACAGAGGGAAGACGGTGTGAGCACACAGGGAGAAGTCACCCATCAACACGCCAAGGAGAGAGGCCTCAGGAGAAACCACAGCTCCTGATAGCTTCGTCTCAGACTTGGCAGTTTTCAGAACAGCGAGGAAATAAATCCCTGTTGTTTCAGCCACCCACACTACGTTACTTTGCTGACAGCCCTAGCAGACCAATACAAACCCCATCTACCACTCTCAAAATGTGGACACACTACAGAAAAGTCCTAGGTTTTCAAGGTGCCCCTCTTTTTCCCCCCAGTCCTGAAAGATCAGGCAGGTAAAACGCACGAGACTTCTCCCTCTTCAGACCGAAATGGTACAGCCGACTACCCCGGGACACGTGCAGGACCACCCCTGTCCAGCTGCCCCACACGTGCCACCCAAAGCCTGTCTTCTTCCTCCACTGACAAGCCCCCAGATCCTCTCAAGGCGCTGCACAACCTGGCTTGGACAAGCCAACGGAGCTCTTGCTGAATCCAGCTTCACGTGATGGGAACAGATTGTGAACTATACATTTGCCAATTTTTCCCCTGTGCCAGACCATTTTTAAGTGATGTGTGCACAGAATGGCATTTAAAGGCCTTAAATATCTCTCCAGGGAGAGAAAAGAGCAGAAAATAGCCCCTGGAGCTCACATAATGTCAGCCAGGACAGCTGAGGCCAACTTTGGGTGGGTTTTCTGTTTGTTTTTTTTTTGGGGGGGGGGGGCTTCTTTTCTGGTTGGTTGGTTTTGTTGTTTGGCTTTGGGGCTGAAGGAAGGGAGCAGAAAAGAGAGGACACCTAGTTTCCAGGCGGCAAGTTAGGAAAGTCACTTCTAGATGGGGGGGGGAGGGGGGCGGGCTTAGGGACTACTGGATTCCAGCTCCTTCGAGTGGAGGGTGAGCAAGCTTCAGGGACTCTGTGATGACCCTGCAAGCAGCTCAGCGTGTGGGGACACCCAGCCTCCACCTCAAACCCACCCCCTTTCCTGCACAAGGGCTTGGTTTGTTTTTTTTTTAAAAAGTGTTTTTTTAAGCAGCACTTCCTGTTATGTTGGAGGAAGGCTTGGGCCGTTTTATTATTAAGCAATTCTCTTTTTTAAGTTACCGAAAAAAAAAAAAAGAGAGCGAGACCATATTTCCACCAGGCTAGAATCGGCCTTACTCAAGCATCCATGTTTTAAATCTCATATTTTCTTAAGCCCTAATTAAGCCTTCCAAGAGCTCGCTATGTTTAATTTGCATTCTGAAACACAAAATCTAATGTGTTTTAACATTGTCTGCTTCAGCTGAAAAGGAAACTGTAAATTTATACAGTCTGGTTTAAAAAAAAATTGGCAATTGCATCTTAATGAGTCTCTGGAATGGGGTTGGGCAGAGCCCCAAGCCCCGTCCTTAGCCTCCCATCCCCTTCTGTCTCCACTTCCCATCCCCCTTCTCCTCTTTCCACCAGTCCCTCCTCTGCCTTCCACCCATCCCCCTCCTCCCCCTCCACTTCCTCTTCCCATCCCCCCTCTACTTCCCATCCCCCTCCTCTTCAGCCTCCCATCCCCCTCCTCCTCCACCTCCCATCCCCCTCCTCCAGGCATACCTGTCCTCCTCCACGCCTCCTCCTCCCATCCCCCTCCTCGTCAGCCTCCCATCCCCCTCCCACTCCCACCTCCCATCCCCCATCTCCACTTTCCACCCCCCTTCCTTGCCCCCTCCCTTCCCCTCTCCCCTCCCCGCCTTCCCCAAGCAACCACAGACTTCCTCCTCCTCCTTCCCTCTCCCCTCCCCGCCCCCGTGACCCCCTCTCCCGGCCCCTCTCGGTGGGGGCCGGGTCTGGAAAGGTCACGTGGCCCCCTCGGCCTCCCGGTGGGGTGAGGGGGCCGGCTGCCGAACCTGTTCTTTGTTAAGAGGTCAACGCCAGCGCCCAGCTCAGCCGAAAGAGTTACCGACGACCTTCGAAGAGCGGCGCACTCACAGCACCACCAAACCCCCCACCCCCACCCCACCCCACCCCGTCCCCACCCCGCCCCCCTCGCCTGCCTGCCGGCCTGTCGCTACGGGTGGTTCTCCCAAAAAGGCTCAGGCTCACCATTTCTTCCGGGGGGATCTTAAGGCCCTCGGGGTGGGGTGGGGGGGTGCGGTCCCGTTCATGATGAGAAACAGGAAAGGGGCAGCGGAGGAGTCGTGCCTCGGGGGAGCTGGCCGGAGGGCCTGGGGATGGGGGGTGGGGCACAAAGGTAAAGGGGGAGCTCCTGGAGGGAGGAGGCCCTCGGGGGAGCTCTGGGCGGTGGAGGCGCAGGATCTGCAGAAGAGAGGCCAGGCCCCAAAGCTTCGGGCTCTCGTGCTGCGGGTGGGCACAGGACGGTGTCCCTGGAAGGCTGCTGCGTGCCGGGAGGGGGTTGTTCCCGCCGCGCGGGCGGAGAGCTGCCCCCGGCCGGCCGGTCCTATAATTAACACCCCCCCCTCCCCCGGAGAGCGCGGGAGGCCGGGCCTGGGCTGCTGTGCGCAGGGGCGTCCCGCAGGCCCCGGAGACCTGACCTCGGAGCCTCTGGTGCGGTGTAACCGGGACGGGAGCGCTCGCACCGTGATCGCCGTGCGTGCCTGAGCCACCTGACCACATCTCTCTCTCTCCACCGTAGCCGTAGTATTGGCGACCGAAGGAATGTGTACTCTTCCTAAAGGAAAACAAAACAGAGCCAATTTTCTGTCCAAGAAAATAGAAATTCCCAGAGAAGACCCAGTGTCAACATGAGCTTGCAGGACTTGCCTGTCGTGTTTTCCTGTGCAGAAAAATTTCCATGAGTTGAGGGTAGAAAGGAGGTGAATAACAAATAGGGCTCTCGGTGTAGAAATAGCTTGGCATTCTGATTCTGTTACCTGGTCTTACTAAATATTATTCAAAGGCATACTTTTAATGACGGCTCAAAGTTGGACCGTATGAAATTTTATATGCCCAGAATGTATTAACCATTTTCCTACTGGAGAATATTCATTCCTCTTGTTTAAGCCTGAAGAAATATATCCTAAATTATCCCCCCTTGTGTAGTTATGTAAGTAACCTTTCTCACTGTAACCCTCCGTGCAAAAAATGAATAGTTTCCTCCCGCCATGACTAAGTGTGTTGACTTTGCTTGCTTTTGGGTAGCTTGGAATTTGAAGCTTTCTGGTGTTAAGGAAAGAAAACATTGGCCAAGTGACCAAGCCAAGAGCTGCATCTTGTCCTTTGAGACCTCAGATCAGGGAAGAGAGTAGCCTGCAGGGGGAAGAGAGATGCTCAGGGTCCCTGGAGAGTGTTGCAAATATCCAGATATCCCAGTCTTGGAAGGAGCCTGGATGGGAAACTCCCCAAGCATTGCCTGCCACATTCCCTGGGATATCCTGCAAAGCCTAAATGTTTCTGGTGAGGAGTGGAAATTTTCCCTTCTGTTACGTTCTCTGCTAAATATATCGGTTTTTTAATTTATATGCACATGCACATTTTAGTGGAATGGTGCCTATCACCGATTACATAGAACTTGAAGGACTTGAAAGGCACAAATCTCAGTGTGGTGGGACGAGATAGAGGCATCTCATGGAAGGACAGCAGTCACCTCCTGTTAATGACAAACTTCACAGGACTGGGAGGCATCCGGGTAGTTAGTTTGAATGACTCCCTCTTTTTGTGCTGATCACATGAACTGTGTGAGTAAATTGTTTCCCTGAGTTACTTCACCCCACATTTTTGTATTGCATATGATAAGAAATGTGAGAACAATCAATATATAGCCTTTCCTTTAACAAAACATCACTGCTCCAAACTTCTCTGTAGTGAATGAGAATGCATTCCAGAGCCATCCCCCTCCTCTTCAAAACACTCACATAGTGGGTTTTTGTTCCTTTAATCAACAACTTCAGTATTAAAATGTGATCGATTGTATATAGCTACTCAAGAGAAAAGAAAACATGTCCACGTTATTCATAAAAGCCAAAAAGTGGAAACAACCCAAATGTCCATCAACAGATACACAGACGAGATACGGTCCATCATACAATGGAATAGTATTCAGCCATAAAAAAAATAGTGAATTCCTGATGTATGCCACATGGATGAACCTCAGAAATGTTATGCTGAAACAGAAAAGGCTACATATCATATGAGTCTATTTATACAAAGTGTCCAGAAAAGATTAATCTAGAGAGGGAGTAACCGAGTGGTTTCACTGGACGCAGAAGCAAAGGGATGGGGAGTGAGAGCTCCTGGGTACCAGGTTTCCTTTGGGGGTGATGGAAATGTCCTAAAATTATATCATACTCATGATTATACAAACCTTTCTAAACTAAAAAACCACCACCCCCAACACTGAATTGTACACTTACAGTGGGTGATTTTTATAGCATGTAAATTATATCTCAATAAAAGTTCCTTAAAATGCAATAGTGTGACAGTTTTTTCAGGCACGGCCTCAAAGTGTAAAGGGGTCCCCGGCACAGACCTGTTCAAGATAAAATACCTTCAAAATAGGCCACCCTGAAATCTGTACCAGACACTGGCATTTTCTTGGAGATTTTTCTCTGCGATCCTGCCCCTTCCCGGAACTAAGTCCTCATCACTTTATGTTAGTATATGGACTCAGTCCTTGCAGTGCTTTGCTTCACTGCTTTTCCCACGTGCCCTGCAAAATAATCCATAAATCGATCTCACTGGCGATTTACACAGTTAACCCCCAATTCCTCAAGGACCGTTCAAGCTTTCCCCTAACTGAGTTCACCAAACTTAGCTGAGCTGTTTGCATCTCCTTCTCTCCCGATAAACCACCATCCACAGGCAGAAGCATACTTGCCACTGAAACCCAGGACCCACACGCTCAGACACATGTGGCCGGAACCAGCCGCTCACGAAATCACCCTCAACTTTGCCACGTGTGACCTACTAATTTTGTTTATCCATTTTCATTTCATTTTTTTCAATGCTGGTCATCACCTACCCCACTAAATTCACAACCAAGTAGTTATTTGAGGAACCATCCCTCTTTCCCCAGTTTGAAAAATATGGGTCCACTGGGGATATTAGGCAATGACTGGAGACAGTTTGGGTTGTCACAGCTGGGGGAGGGGTGCTGCTAACATCTAGTGGGTGGAGGCGGGGGATGCTGCTCAGCGCCCAACACTGCACAGGGGAGTCCCCGCAGCAGAGCGCAGTCTGGCCCCGAACACTGCTAGTGCCAGGACGGAGAAATTTTCATCTCAACTCTAGAAATGTCTCCAGTGTCCTCATCTACTCAGCGGGTCTTGTAGCTAACTCTAAAATAAGGTGGAACGGGGCGCCTGGGTGGCTCAGTCGGTTAAGGGTCTGCCCTCAGCTCAGGTCATGATCCCAGGATTCTGGGATGGAGCCCCGCATCCCCCATCAGGCTCCCTGCTCAGCGGGGAGCCGCTTCTCTCCCCCCCTCTGCCCCTCCCCCCACTTGTTCTCATTCTCTCTCTCTCTCAAATAAATAAAAGAATCTTTAAAAATAAAATAAAAATAAGGTGGAAGGAGAGAAAATGGTCCATAATCAATAAAGGCAACCTGCTCCTGCCTCCTCTTCCCTCCTCTTCCCTAATATCTTTCGGGTCCCCAGCCAACGTTAGCTCGGAGAGTGGCTCTGACCGCGTTATCAGTATCTAGCTGAGGGCTGATTTGTGCTCAGTGGATCTGTCCACATAACTCACGTGGGGAGTACTTATTATATCCCTGTGAGTCCCCACGCAGTCCCCCTGATTTGAACCCTCTTTCTCAGCCTATGGCCAGTCCACAGAGGAGCGTGGGTCTTGCTTACTTGCACCTGAGGTTTTTCTGGCTTTGAGTCCAAATGTTGTGAAATGAAGGCCACGTGTTTGCCCACACCGCCGCCTCCGCGGGGGTCCTCTCCGCCTGGTCAGGGAAGGGCAGGCCTGGCTCCCCGCGTGTGCCTTGGCCCCAGTGAGTGTCCACGTGTTCATCCTGCCTCCCGCCATTTGGCACTTTCCACCCACATCCGCCTCGGGCTCCCCCATGCAGCTCCCCCTGCTGCCCTGCCTTCTGCTCTTTGGAAAGTTCCTCTTCCTTCCCTGGCTTTGCTCCCCCATTCTTTCTCATTAAGAATTCAGAAACTGTCCGTGATGTACTTCGTGGGCCTCGGTTCTCATCTCTGAGCCCATGCACCCCACACCTAAATCACATGTACCCTGACACTCCAGCTTGGCCCCACATTGGAATCACTCCGGGGGCATTAAAAACTCCGAGCACAGGAGTGCTCAGTCAGTTAAGCGTCTGACTCTTGATCTCGGCTCAGGTTGTGATCTCCGGGTCGTGAGATGGAGCCCCGAGCTGGGCTCTGGGCTCTGTGCTGAGGCGCTGAGCATGGAGCCTGCTTAAGATTCTCTCTCTCTCTCTCTCTCTCTCTTTGCCCCTTTGGTCCCTTTGCTCCCTTTGCCCCCTCCCCCTCCCCTGCCCACTCATGCATATGCTCTCTTTTTAGAAATAAATAAATAAATACTCCTACCCACTCGAGTCCCACCCCCAGAAATTGGGATTTCTTTAGTCTAGGATATGGCCCCAAGCCTCACAATTTTGAAATCACCCCCAGACAGCAGGCCTATCCTCCCAAGGGCTCAAAGAGGAGACCCACGGCAGACCCACCACTGCTCACAATGCAGTTGGGGGCAAAGCATGACAATGAGTTCAGTGAGGTTAGTGAAGACTGGGGAGCTGGCCAGTTCTGTTCTCATTAGCCGCCGGGGCTCAGGACTTTCCTTTTCAGGAGTGGCACAGAGCTAACTCCTGGGGCTCACCGGACCACTGTGGGCACCTCCTGAATTTCCTTCTGCCTTCTTGCCAGGCAAATGCAGGTTCCTGACTTTGGAGATCCCGGCACCCCTTCCCTCCCTGAAGCTGTGCCTTCAAACACCGTCAGATACCTGGAGAGCAGCCCACAGGTCAGGAAAGAGAGGTGGCTGGGTCAGGGACACTCTGCCTATTGTAGACGACAGGGAGCCATCGAGCACGATTCCGTCCAACGGGCATCCCTGCACAGAGCTGTCCCAGGGAAAACAAAGGATGATTAGCAGTTTTTAAAAATAAACAGAGCATCGATGGACTTTTTTTTTTTTTAATTTGCAACCTTCATAGAACTATGTTAGGAATTTAAGAGAAGGAATTGGCCGATTGAATTCTTTCCTCTGAATTGTT
This sequence comes from Phoca vitulina, assembly GCF_004348235.1. NCBI lineage: Eukaryota > Metazoa > Chordata > Mammalia > Carnivora > Phocidae > Phoca > Phoca vitulina. Next base: position 6,282,508 of record NW_022589763.1, read on the forward strand.
TGTGAGGAAATGAGTCATCCTCTTTACCTCTCTCTGACCTGCGGGCCGTGTACTGCCGTGTAAAGATGTGTCCGTATACGACTTACACTCAGACCTACCACATAATTTGTGGGGCAGAGTGCAAAAAGGCAGACTGTCTTTGATAGCCTCCTTGCCCTGTCATGACTTGTAACATTGCACTTCTTCGACACTGTGATACTCACAGGACCAGGGTGGGCTCGCACAGGGGCCCAGGGGCCCACGAAGGAGCCAGTTGAGCACATGTCTGATGACCCCAACCCCTTTGTGCCCCCAGGGCAGAGGGTAGCCGCAATGCCTTGGTGACCCCCCAGCTCCCAGGTTCATGCTCCATTGTCCCATTGGACTGCACTTTCAAAACACAACGTCAAGGATAAAATGGATTTCCGTAGGGTGGTTGCACGGCATTAAACTCCAGGTGTGATGCCCAATCTGAGCATCGGGCCATGTGTGGATGAACTATCACACAGCCACAAAGCTGGGCCCGCTTACACTTCTACCACCAGCTAATATTTTTTATTTTCTATAGTTAAGCAAAGGATACATAAATAAAATATTTTCCAAATCACAGGGATGACCCAATAACCAGTTCCACAAATAATTCACTCTTTCAGGGGCAGAATAACGTTTTAAGCACTTTTGCTTTCTCAACTGCCAAAATTTTCCTTTTTTTTGTTTTTTACATTGTTAGCATCTATACAGTAAAAACATGCAGTGTATATTTTTTTAAAAAATCAGTTCCTTTTGTTGTTCCTGCCATACATATATATATTTTTTTTTTTTGGACTTATTTGTAAAATAGACAAAGAGAACTAAGGAGATGTGATTTCTGTTATGGCCAAGAAAATGTGCATTCCACAAAACCAGGTTGTCCCTTACTCAAAATATAATGAAATCACTTGCTGATGAGTTTAAAAAGGACCAAAGCAGTACGGACTGTAAATGGCAAAGCATGATGGTAAAGGACTGTCAGCAGATTTCTCACTTCTTCACCCATTTGTCCAGTGCTTCTTGACATAGGAACCGTGAACTTCCTCCACCCGAGTCTGCCCCGCGTCGGGGGCCAGAGCTCCAGGGATGACATCTTGGGAGGCTGCCTCGGGAACAAACATCTCAGGTGGCCGGAATGCACCCAAACTTTGAGAACCACCGCCCAGGGTAACATCGCCCTGACCGACTGTCCCTGGGCCATGGAGAACAACACCGGCTCCTCCCAGACACACTATGAACTCCTTCTTGTTCTAGCTGCTGGGCTCATTCTTACACATCACTTGGCTGGAACAGCACAAAGCCACAGACACACCTTGTCTGAAGGTGTGCGCACCCGCCCCACAGGTGTGGAGTCAGCAGCCCCATTCGGAGGGCGTGGGGACCCGTCTCCTGACCCTACACTCACCTCTTGGGCCATGCTGGGTGGAAGGTGCACATGTAGGAGTTAATCACACTCCTTCCCAGCTTCTGGGCTCTCCGAAGCCAGGTGCTGAAAAATACAATTGCCTTTTTGTTCTCTGTGTTTCCACTCTGCGGGCACAATCCCCACTCGCAAGGTAGGAGCAAAACCTCGCAATGGAAATCGCTGATGCTCCGGAAACACATTCCCGTCTTTTCTGCATATAAAATGTTTTTGTTATATCCTTGAGACAGCCATCTGCTAATGTGGTAAATTCTTTCTCAAATGTAATTCTTTCACTGCCATTGCAAACGACTTTCTTGGGGGTTAATTAATTTTCATTAAACCCTATACACATTTTCTTCCATTTCTGAGTGTCTAAAACACCATCTTTCTGTCACTTCTGTTTATCAAGCCATGCACTTACAGTGACTCTTTAGCTCCAGGAGAATCAAGAAAAAGAGCTGGTCCTTGTTTTATGAGCACATTTTGTTTGAAGGATCTCATCTGGCAAAACTTTGCCTCCCTTCCCGGAAATTTTAATTTTGCACAGATGACGTGTTGGTTTCATTCTTTCAACTACGAATACATTTTAAAATACGAGAGCTACAAGGAGTCCTGAGCACAAAAGAAAATTTCTTAGGGCAAAATAGAAAGAAAATAAAGAGATGGTACAGACGACTGGTTAGAAGCCTTCATAAATTCTGCAAGACGGTGATAACGGTCGAGAACCTGGCAAGAGTTTCAGAGAAATGCACAGGAAGCAAAAACCCACTGCACACATAACCGCCTGGTGTTTCCTTGTGCAATATCCCACAAACCTTCGGGGTCCTCAGAAACATTTTGTAAGCTACACATTTCATGGAGATGCCCCAGCCTCCTGAAGGCCATCCTCCAGCCAGACTTCCTTGCAGGTCTGATGGGACAAAGCTTTCTTTGAAACAAGAGCCAAAAAAAAAAAAAAAGTGGGGAAGGGTTGAGCAAAACTTGGCTCTTCCCCAGAGTCTCAGGGTATCTGGTCTTGCCTTTTCTCTTTCTTATCCTCCCGGGTTCTTGTTCTCCATCGTTATTTTGAGTCAGCAAAGAGGAAATGTCAAGGGACTCACTCCTAAGGAACACTCGTGATAGGGCGAATAAGCAAAAGGCAACACTTTGCCTGTTCTTTTTATTAAGAAAGCTTTGTTTGATTTGAGGATGCACTGTTTAAAGTGAAGGACTCCTTGGAGATTCTCTGGATAAGAAAGAGACACATGGTAAACCAGCTCAAGGTCAGGCAGATCGGGTTTTGCTTGGCTTGGTTTTGTAGCGAAGCCCAGAGGCTCTCCAGGAAACCCTCGAGCATGCATTAGTTGGATGTCTCTGTGCATAGAGTCACTTTTCATAAGGATCCGAAGGTGCAGGGGAACGTCAGCCAAGGAGAGCTGCCAAAAATAGCTGACTTCCAGGGCTGCGGAGAAATTGCAAGACCAGCGTAAAAGGACCTGTGTCACACCAATTAACCCATCCATGCCAAACAGTGGGCTCCTCTTGGTTGCAAAACGCATACATGCCTGTTGGGAAAGATACAAATAGAAGCTTCCACGCTACGGTAGTCTAGTATTGTGTCCGCCTTTCCAGCCCAGCTGGGTCTTGTAGGGCGAGCCAACATAAACAGCGTAAACCGTTATGGGGGTCTGAGGCGTCGGGCTTATCCTATATACGGTCCACAGCTCCACAGGCTCTAGGAACCCACGTGAGGGGATCTAGTTCACTCAAGGGACAACACAATCAAGCTGAGGGATTAATTGTCCTTATCTTGCCTTCCTCCCAAAGCAACACGATGTATGCCCAAGCGATGAGGAAAGCCTAGCAGACAGACCCGAGAGTCTGTGGCATAACTCTGCTCGGAATAAAATAAGTGCCTTTGAACGTATGATATTGTTCATCGGGATTCTCAAATTTTAGGCAGTTGGATAACTAACCACTTCTGTGGCAAAGCTCGATGCTCGGTACGGACGGAGGGGAGACAGGGAGGATTCAACTGAGAAGCGGCGGCTCTGTGGAGGGACCTACAGTCAGTGAGCCGCGGTCCAGTCGGCGGACAGTTCCCGAGACAAAGCAGCAAACGGGGCGCAGGCTGAACACCTTCCCCTCAAGTTTACAAATACCGGTACGCAAGTGGGCATGAAGACCTCAGGAGCTTAAAATCCTTTCGCATTTGGGACTGGTCGGGGGCTTAAGGGTCCCCCGGGGCCTGGGGACACAAGGTCCTTTAAAATGACATCCCATGACCCGCACATTCATCCCACGGCTGCAGGCAAGATCGCACAAGACAGCAGCTCTGGGGGGAGTCCTGATTCAGTGCACCAGACAGACTGGGAAAGACCGGCAGGTGAAGCAGGACGTGCCCACGGTGAGAAGTGGGGACTAGGGAAGCCACGTAGTCGACTGATCAACGCTGTGTCTTCTGCGGGGGCACTTGCTCGCCGAGACCTCCCTCACCCTCGTTCTCCACCAGACCCCTCGCTCCAAGGCCTGGCACGCAGTAGGAACCAAGGAAGTTCTCTTGAGTGACTGAATGAACGCACGCTGGCTCGTACTCATGAGTACCTAAAATGCGCCACATTCTGTGTGAGGATCCAGATGCGGTGTAGGTGCCAATATCCTTAATTTTCTCAGTCATCCTGCCCCACAAACGCATTCCTATTCTTCCCACTTGACGGTTACTTGCAAAGGTCCCCCAGGTGGTTAGTGGTAAAGATGTGGAACCCACGCCTATCCCACACAAAGCCATGATATTAACCCCAGCGGAGCCAGCCCATAAGAAGAGGTGGGAGAAGGTGGGAAGCTGCCATTTATTAGAAATCCACCGCCTGCTACGTACGTTACGGGCACAGCCTCTAATCCACCAGCTAGATAGCTAATTATCCCCAGTTTACAGACGAGAAGAATGAGGCTCTGCGATTTGCCTGTGGCCACAGATGAATGTGTGTTAGAACCTGGCTTCAAACCCACATCAGACGGGCTGTAAAAGGGCAGAGTCCTTGCCGCTACGCCAGGGGCTCTCAAACTTGACTGTGGGCTTGTCGGGACAGTTTCCTGGGCCACATTCCCAGCAGTGCTGATGCATCAGGCCCGAGTGGGACCCAAATTTCCGTTCCTAACAAGTTCACAGGCAAGGCTGATGCTGCTGGTCTGAGGTCACACCCGCGCACCAAGAGAACAGAGGAATTCTGTTTTGTGCAGGTTCCTGGGACTCACTCCCAGGGCTTCGGATGCAGTGGATTTCAGTAAGTTCAGAGGCGGGTCTACTTAATCCCTTCCCTGGGAAATTCTAGCGCAGCCAGTCTCTGCACTCACTGCCAGTTAGGAAGGCATTCCAGGTGGAGAACCAGCCTGTGTGTTCTGGGAAGTGCAAGTCATTTGGGAGCAGGAACGTCCAGGAAAGGGGAGAGGACACAGATGAAGCATGATGCTTCTGTGAGCTCAGCGAAGGGTTTAGGGTTTGATTCCACAGGGAATGCGAGCCACTGAAAGGTGGTGTCATGGGTTCCCTAGAAACCAAACAATCATTTATTCAATAGCAATAGAACTCTGCTCCTGGACCAAACACTGGGCAACTTAATCAATAACTCTTTCTTTTTAGAAGCTCCCCCCCACACACAATACACACACTGCAGCACTGGTAATAATTATGGCAGGACAACAGTCATGAAGGGAGACTACCTTGGACAAATAGAGATTTGTGATAACACCAGCCTCAGGAGCTTTGCATGGGGTCATCCTTCTGCCTGGACAGGTGAGCCTCTCACTGATTCTTCTGAGTTTTTGTTCAAGCATCATCCTCTCAGTGAGGCCAACCCTGTCCATGATGTTTAAAATGCCCACCCGGGGGCTCCTGGGTGGCTCAGCCAGGTAAGCATCTGACTCTTGTTTTTAGCTCAGGTGATGATCTCAGGGTCCTGGGATTGAACCCCAAGTTGGGCTCCATGCTCAGTGCAGAGTCTGCTTGAGGATTCTCTCTCCCTGTCCCTCTGCCCCTACCCTCGCACACTTTCTCCCTCGCTCTCTTAAATAAAGAAATCTCTAAAAAAAATAAATAAAATAAAATGCCTGCTTGTCCCTATATTCATATTCTCCAGAACATTTTCAACCCTGGTCTACTTTTTCTTTTCCTTTATAGTGTTTGTCTCCTCCTAACATACTATGTGCTTTTCTGATTTCTTGCAAATCTTGCTTTTGTCCATGTCCTCTGGCTAAGATGCAAGCTCTGTGGAAGGAACATAGATCACCATTTTGTTCTCTGATATACCGCACGTTCGATCTAGAACAGTGTCTGGCACATAAGAAATGCTTGAGTAAATATTTGGTGAATGAGTGTGGGATCTGGGTATCCAGAAGATGGGGAGGAAGAAGAACACAACAAGCAAAAGCACAGATCTGAAGAGCTGGGTTTTAGACCCTACTTCCCTAAATATTTTGAGGAAGCTCCAAGCATTTTTTTTTTCATCTACAAAATGAGAGCTCTAAGATCACATCACACTCTCAAATCTATGACATAATTAAATGAACACTAAATATCCCACGTACAGCAAAGCCCACCCCCAGGGTAGGGGTCAACAACAGCATCTATAGATTGGCAAGAAAGGGCCCCCACGGTAAGATTGGTAGGAGGAAGGCTAATCCACTAGCCTGTGCCCTCGGGAAAGCTGCGTTCAGCCAGGGGCAATGAGTCACGTGCAACAAGGTGTGTTTCAGAAACTCAGCCCAATCGTGTCTGGGCAGGTAAAATGGTCATGGGGAGGGTGAGCCTGACACCCCTGCTTAACTCAACGTGTCCGGGGCAACTCCTAGAAACAATACAAGCTCCAATCTGAACCACTTTTCAGATGGGTCTCCCCAAGTCACCTTGAAGTGAGCCAGTTGCTGATGATCGCTATGCGTGCATCTTAGCTCAAATAGATTCACCATCTTTGCATCTGGTCAGCAGGGCAGACTCAGTTCAGATTTCCCCTTGTTCTCAGAAGCTGTAACACCTGGGCACAATGCTGGAAGTAATGCAGACCACATACCCCCGCGCATCCTAATACACGATTACGGTTATTATTGTTAATGGCTTTCCAAAATGCTCCCCCAGACCCCATTAGCGGCTCTCCTTGCTCACTCACCTGAGCGAGCGGATTTCAAGAGGAAATAAGGGGCCTTTGTGGGAGAAGTAATGCAAAGGAATACAGAGTTGAATGTTTTGCTCAAGAGGTTAGCAGGAGGAAACAGCGAGATGCCATCAATGGCATAAAATGTGTCCCTTCTGGGAGCAGTAAAGGAACATCTGCACAAATCCGGGTAAGCCAGGGACGTGTCGGGCCAGGCTTTCTCTGCTGGGGGCAGGGACGGGGCGCTGTCTTGTGCATTGTTCGATGTTTAGCAGCATCCCTGCCTAGATGGCCCACTAGATGCCCAGTTGTGACAAGGGAAAATGCCTCCAGACATTGTGAAATGTCCCCTCTAGGAAGGCTACCTGACTCCCAATTGAGACCCACTACAGTAACTTAACGAGTACAGCAAACCCAACCAGTTCGAGTCATGAGACTCTCCAACTGGGGTCTCTGGAAGGGGGTAGAGGAAAGAAGAGAGAACGTGGGGCGGTTCTGATGGGGGTTCGAGGAGCAGGGTCTGGGAGTGGCATGGAGCCCCTCTCCCAACGGACTGGCCAAGACCTCATCTAAGTGCGAGCGAGGCTGAGAACATCACTTAGCATCATGGCCAGAAAAAACAAAAGCAGTAATGAGGTTTGCTGAGCACATCATATTCTCTATCACACATACATGCTTGTAAATGTCTGCCCCCCCTTGCGATTGTGAGCATGCACACAAACCCAAGCATGGAGCAGGGGTTGCCTAGGGGGAGGGGAAGTGGAGGTCTGAGACGAGAGAGCGCAGGAGGCTTGCTTTTCACCATTCGGAACTTTGTAATTTTATGCCGTGACTATGCATGACTATTAAAAAAGACTGAATTTTGTTTCAGGTCATCACTAGGAAAATAATGAAAGCTTAATGCTCACAACCCACAAAAATGGACACAAATGCTTTCACAGATGAGTATCGAGTTGCCTGTGTTATTGAAGACCAGATTTTTGTCTTCTGAGGGGACGAAAGGCAGGGCATCTCAGAGTCAGTCCATGTGAATAGGCTTTCCCTAAAATCAATTATATCTGTTTCTTTCAATCCATCTCTGCCAGAGCTAACAGAGCTTGATCACCTTCCCAGTAATTGGAACCCAAATGTGTCTCCATGAAGCCATAGTATTAAAACAGCTCAGGATGATTTTAATGTCATTCATGACTCAGTTTCATAAGAGTCTTCTCTGTTGCTACTTGAAAGGTTCTTGCTATAATGTCCATTCTAATTCGGCTTGCTAAACATATTTTACTTAATGTTCCCAAATAGTAAATATATGGAGAGGTTCTCACTGAAAGTTCACAATTCTTATTGAAGGAAAATCTCCCACTAGAACTTACACACATGCTTTCTCTTTCTTCCCTACTGGCTTGCAGAATGCAAATCCTAGGAGAGAGCAGAGTTGTTTGGGGTGTGTTGTTTTGTTGCTTTTTGCAATATTTCCTGATAATAAAAGTCCTTGCCAGAGGCTCCCTCCCCCTCCTCCTCAGTATTTCCAATTCAGTTGCTAACTCCAAAGAACAAATGCACAGGCTTTTACGGTTACAGGGCAAAGGTTAATCATTCTGATTGCGCCAGCAGAAAGACTACTGAAATCGCCAAGGCCAAACTTTTTTGTTTAATTAAGGATTTTTAAGTTTTTTAAATCCCTGAAAATACTACGGTTTGGGAGTAGTTAGAAAATAATTTTCAGGTCACCACTCTTGTATGCTCACTAGACTAAAATTTGGGTTCTTTTGAAGGTTTGTACCGGTCAGCTTTTCCTGCATAACAAAATTTAATGACTTAAAACAACTACCATTCATTTTGGTCAGAAATTTGGACTGGGCTCAGCTGAGGGGATCTTCTAGTCTTGGCTGGGCTCATGGATCTGTAGTTGGCTTTCAGGTGAGCTGGAGATTGGCTGCTTCTAAAACGGTTTATCTCTGTGCCATAGAGACTGTCGTCCTCCTGAAGGCTGGGCGGAGTGTTGAGAGAGACGAGGGACCTAAGGCCTCTTGACATCTAGGCCTGGAAGTGACACGTCATTGTCCCGAGTATCACATTCTACTGGCCAAAGCAAGTTACGAGGCCAGACCAGAGTTGAAGGGAGGGAGGATAGAGCTGTTATTGATGGAAGTAGTTGCAAACTCCTGTCACAAAGGCAAATGTGTCAAGTAGGACAGAAGGATGATGACCATTCTTACAATCTGCAATCGCATTTATTTCTTATTTTCTTGATCACATCCTCCTATATTGTAGCTATTAAAATTTAACCCTATTGAAAAGAATGAGGCCAAAGAGTGGAAAACCGGAGATTTTTATTATTAAAAAAGAGTGAATTTTGTTTCAGGTCATCACTAGGAAAATAATGAAAGCTTAATGCTCACAACCCATTGGAATCCATTGGATTCTGATTTGACACAAGCCCAGATACCTGAATGTATGTTATTTAATGAGCTTTGAAAAGTCTGGCTAACTATCTGTCCTCAAAATATAACCTTGAACATCAGATTCTTCAGTTGCTCCCAAAGCTACCTGTTTTGTTGCTTGGTAGAATAATTATCCATCTCCCGAGCAGAAGAAAATCATGTGATCTTTGTAGAGATAATGCTGTTAGAGCAATGGAAAAAAATTTGATTTGATATAAGGTTTATATAGCTAAAGCTCATGGACGTTGAACAAAACAGCCTCATTATTTTTGTATTCCATTCAAAATGCAAAGGGTAGTGAGGAAGGAGAGGCAAGGCAAACTTATTAAATGGGGAAAAAAATTGGACAGAATCATTAATTTCTTATTCTTGAGTAAGAAGCACTAACCAAGAATAATGAAAAAGATGATCAGTAGCATCACCCCGGCAAAAACCACGCTTCAGCCACAACTAAAAATGTTCCATGGCTCACAGCCTGTGACCCCCTACGTCCCCCAGTACCCACCCCACCACCCCACTCCCAGTACTTCACAGGATCATGGATCCACTAAACACACACATGGCATGATTTTCTAAATCACAGGGGCTGAAAGAGCTCCACCAAATCACATCCTTCCCAGGCTGTTTATATTTGGAGCACATTTTCAAGAGATAAAATTATCCATTCCCCAATATTTCTGGTGTTAAAATAAGAAAAAGAAATAAGAAAATAAGAAAAAATGCCTTTGGTGATGGGGATGACAATTATGTGTTACTGAACATATATTGAAAATATAGCCCATCAAGTGAACTAAAAATATCTTAAGAAAAGACAAATTCAATGAAGAAATAACATTATGGATCCCTAAACCTGTAGGTATTTCTGCCTCTTCCCTTTAATTAATGTAATAAATAATTTATTGAGCACTTAATATGAACAAGGCATCATGCTAGTAGTGGGGAAGAGATTAATAAAACATAAGCTCCTTCTCTCAAGAAAATCATAATTTACCAGGAAAGAGAAGCACTTACTAAATGACAGCAATACAAGTTTGAAATAAATACTGTCAATCCTCACAATTCACGGATTCTGTATTTGCCAATTTGCCTACTCGCTAAAATTTATCTGTTGCCCTGAAATCAATATGCCTGGTGCTTTTTAAGTCATTCAAAAGTCAGGACACATACACTGAAGTGGTAATTTTTGAGTCTCTTGACATGTACCTTCCCAGCTGAGCTGAAAGAAGGTGATGCTCTGCCTTCTTGTTTCAGCTGTGAGACTGTAAACAAGCATCCTTTCCCCAGCCTATCTATTGCCAAGTTTTTTGCTTATTTTTGTGCTTTTGATTGGTGATTTCACTGTTTAAAATGGCACCCTGATGCTGAGGTGCTCTCTCGTGCTCCTAAGCACAAGAAGGCTGCAGTGTGCCTTACGGAGAAAATATGTTTTAGATAAGCTTCCTTCAGGCATGAGTTATAATGCTGTTGGCCATCAGTTCAATGTGAATGAATCAATAATATATATGCAATAAGATGTCTTGGGGTGCCTGGGTGGCTCAGTCGGTTAAGCGCCTGCCTTTGGCTCAGGTCATGATCTTAGGATCCTGGGATCGAACCCCATGTCGGGCTCCCTGCTCAGCGGGGAGCCTGCTTCCCCCTCTCCTGCTCCCCCTGCTTGTGCTCTCTCTCTTGCTCTCTCTCTCGAATAAATAAATAAAATCTTAAAAAAAAAAAAAAGATGTCTTTGAACAGGAACATGTATAAAACAAGTTTATGTACTGATAGGTTGATGAAAATCTTATGACCAGAGGCTTGCAGGAACCTGACCCCAGATATCCACTAGGAGCAAAGGTTCAATATTTGCTAATTGAGTGTTCATGAAGAATCTATAGAACACCATTACTGCAAATAATGAAAATCAATTGTATTTCTTGAATGAATGAGTGAGTGAGTGAGTCACAAGAGGGATAGCTGAAATGCTCTGAATGTTCAGAGACAACTTCCGGTTGAAGGAAAGGGGAGGAATTCATTGGAAGAGGACACATGGGAGCTGAGTCTTGCAGAGTCGATCAGGTGTGGATAAACAAAATTGGTTATACACGCCAGCAGGGTGGAACAGCATGAGCAAAATCATCGATGTGGAAAACCTTGGTGCTTGTCCTGCTTAAGAGCACAAGTCCCAAGATCTTTGAATTGCAGTTCTGTGACTTATGGGATGCATGATGTGACCTCAGGGAAGTTACTCAGTTTCCAGCGAAGTGGGTTAAGAATAGCATCTATCTCATAGGCTGCTGTGGGCATTAAAATCTGTTATGTTTTCATTGAGAGCCTCCACCAAGAGCCTCATGGTTGTTAAATATTTAAGACCTATCAGCTATCGCTGTTGTGACTATTTATATTCCTGGGACAGTGGCTATTTCCATTTGGCTCAATTATAAGGCATATGAGGCAAAACTGTGGGAAGCAACACTGGAAATACAGGTTCACATCGGGTCCCAAGGACCTTGGATTCTAGATGAAAAGAAACTGGGTTTTCACACCATAGCACTAGGGAGCAAGACTACATTTTTCAACGAGGAACAGCTATGACAGGTTGTGCTCCAGCATGACCTGGCAGTGGGAGGGGGAATGGATGGGAGGGGGGATGGATGGGCAGGGGCACGGTTGGAGCCTGGGATACCAATGAGGAGATGGATCAGAGGGGAGGTGAGGGTTCCAGGAGGAAATGGAGAAGAGAGAGTTCATGAGATCCGCAAGGAGTCAACTCCTAAGAGTCCAACTTTAGGTACAGGGCGCTGGTAGTGTTTTTGCTTCTTCATCTGGTGCTGGCTCGGTGGAAGCATTTAGGTTATGGAAATCAGGGAGCCATGAACTTATCCGTATGCATATTGACTGATGATTTCATTAACAAGTGATTTAAAGGTTTTAGGCAAGCAGAATGGTTGGAGGATGGATCCATTTGGATAAACAAGATGGAAAAGGAGCAGAGTTGGGTGGGGACGATGCTGAGTTTAGTTTTCGGTCTGTAGAGTTTGAGAAGCTTCATAAACAGGGGTGATTTTGATGGAAAACTGATAGCCTCGTGCTACCACGACACACCATCTAAAACCTTCAATCTCAGAATCAAGAGTCTGGAAGCAGGGCTATAATCCTCATGGTTCTTAAGTGAAGCACCAAAAAAAGGGAAGGAGGGAGGGAGGGAAGGAGGGACCAAGAAAGGGAGGGAGAGACGACTGGCCTTAGGTAGTGAAATTTAGGGTATTTATGAACAAATTGGCTACATTTTTGTCTTCTCATAGACAATAGCAGGTGCTTGGATGCAGGTTTCTGTGCTGTATATAAATCTGATTGCCAGTCTTTCCTACAGAACACAAACGTATCACAGCCTGACTAAAATTCTAATGGAACACTCAAAAGTTTTGCAAGCATCTTAGCTTTGCTTGAAACACCAATTGTCCAGTGGGGAATAAATAGACGCCCACAACAAAGGTTTTAAATGTCCTCATTCTTCCTCCGTTAATCCAATTCATTCCCCTCTGGGAAATAGCCTGGGGTAGAGATGGGGGGTAAAACCAAAAAGGTGAAATCCTTTTTCTCATATAAAAACAAGTCTCTTTCCTACTTTCAAGTGCAAAAGTGAGTAATCCAAGATGGTAGCTGTAACTGGCGCCCTAGTCTTAGTTAACCCGTGTGTGCTCATTAAAGAGCAGGGGGTACACAGGGCATTTATTTCAATAAAAACAATTAAGTATATACGTTTTGTCGGCTCAGCGTTAATGATTCCCTGTTGACAGAGCTGCACGAGGGGTACTTCTTGGGTTTCAAAGCAAGATTATTGAACAGAAATGACTGTCAAGTCTTATAATTTGGGTAACTGCCAAACAGACCATGGATAAAAGCAGAAAAAGAAAAGGAAAACAAGAGACTGATTACCTGAAGCACTTTTTTTTTTTTCCTATTGGAAAAATTACCTCTGAGGCCCCAACACTTATCTGTTCTGGCCATGCAGCCTCCAAAATGGAACACCCGCCATCATACCCACGGCAGGACCACACGACCTTCTCTCTAAGCCTGGGAAACCACTTCTAAACCACCTCTCGGGTATCACATCCAACGGGAAGGATTAATTAGGGGAAGGGCATAAAGTACAAGGAAAACCATCGAGGGCTCTGTATCTGCCACTGTTCTCTCTAGAGTTGAAGGAGAGTATGCTTCCACCTAACTTCTCACCAGATTGGTTGGGCATCTGCATTTCATTTTGATACTCCCACTCAATAAAAGATAACGTTTGCCCTAAAGTTGAAAAATATTTAAAATACAGTATATTCTCAATGAGCCAGAACATACCCCAATCAAAAGTATGTTTTACGAAACCTGATTTCAAAAAAAAAAGTAAATGATGAAGAAGGAGAAAGTGTCTGGGACGTCATTGAACATACAACTTCCAGAGGGTATCTTGGGGCCAATAGATAGAAATCAGCCCTCAAAGGACAGTGGAGGACTTGTTAGCCCATCCGAACACCAGTACCCTGGGCGATGCAGAAGGGAGGAGGACTAAAACATTTTTTAGACGGTTGCAACAAGACAGGATCTAAGGAAACCAGGAAATTCACTTCAGGCCCATAACCCATTCCCCAAAGTTTAACTGTGCTTTTTAGCCTAAAATTGTGCCTTCTTCACAATAAAGGTAGATCTGAATAAAAGCTAAACAAATAAGAAAAAAATGAAAATTAAGTATTCCAAATGACATATACCAGGAATCATCATTTGACTAATGGGAAGTCAAAAGTCTTCTATTTTTTATATTCACCCTCTTGTGAATGGGGCATCCCCACGACAGCACACTGGGGTCCAGTTTGTGTCTGAGGTCATACCACTGGTTGACTGCAGAGCCCTGAATGGGCATCAGGTGCCAACATGATTCACTGAATGTAATGGCCTTTGACATTCACAGATGCTTGGCCATTGACCCCAACATGTGGATCTGGTTAGGGCAAGGTTCACACTTGACATTTGGAGGCAGATAATTATTTATTGCTGGGGGCCGCCCTGTGCACTGGCCTCTACCCTTTAGATGCTGATGTATACTCTCACCCATGTTGTGACACCCAAATATGTATCCAGACACTGCCAAGTGTTCCCAGAGGGGGCATGGGGACAAAAATCCCTCCCCAGTGGAATCACTGAGTTTGGAGATAGAGATGTCGTCCTGCCTATCCAGATCTCATCTTCAAGCCCAGCCAACCACCTAAGGATCTGCTCCTACTGACCTACAAAACAGTTGTAATGGCTGCACCTCACAGACCTACTTCTAACCCCCTCATAAGAATTATTGGACCTCCCACTCAGCTCTTTACTCCAGGTCTCCAGTCCCTGCACTGGGGTCTCCAATAGGCATCAGCCCAGGAACCTTAGAACCTCACCAACTACCCCCATATCTCCACCATCCTGTTCTTACCTCCACTCACAATCAAGGCAAGGGGATTTAATACCCACCATCTAGACTTGTTTCCACTTACCTTAAGGATAACATAGCAAAGGGATCTGCAAGTTGGCAGATTAAGACAGATTATGTCTCATCACTTGCCTTGAACAACTGTCTTTCGATTAAGGAATCAATGACTAAGGGTTCAGCCTTATCATGAGGATTCGGCAACCAGTAAGTGTCTATTCAACGCAAAGCAAGTCCCATGAGGACACGGCAGTCTGGGAAGTCTCCAGCGTTCTCTCATTCAGGAACCCACTGGAACAGGAGACTCATCTGACAGTTCATCATTGTGTCTTCTACACTTGGAGGAGAGTCTGAAATATCGTTGATAGTCAATAAATATTTGTTGAATGAGTTAATTTACTTCTCAAAAACACTAGGTAAATGAATATTAATTAAGGGCATATTGCGTGTTCTGTGCTGGTTTAAGCAGAATGAATGAATGAATGAATCCATAAATCAATCAGTGATTCCTTGATAACATGGTAGCTTTCAAGTGGCAGAGACCTCCATTTTCATATTAGAAATTGCAGTCGGCAGGATTCTGAGATGCCCCAGACATTCCTGACCCCTGGCATATACATACCTTCTCCGTTATTCAGTCACATACTAACCTAGGTGTTACCGTGAAAGGATTTTGCAGGTGCACTTAAATCCCAAATCAACTGACCTTAAGAAAGAGAGATTATCCTTGGCGGGTCTGACCTAACCAGAGACCTTAAAGGTGACAGGGTTTTTCCTGGAAAGAGATTTGAAAGGTAAGGGGGAATTGGGTGAGGCAGAGTCTCTGCTGCTGGATTTAAAGACGAAGCCATGTGGCAAACAATGTGGGTGGTTTCCGCGAGCTGACAGCCGGCAAGGAAGCAGGGACCTCATCTCTACAGTTGCCAAGAACTGCGTTCTGCCCCAGTCACAGGAGCTTGCAAAAGGACCAGACCTTCCAATGAGAACCAGAGCCCCAGAGTCCAGGTGAGGTCAGTGCCTTGAGTGCAGCCTGGTGAGACCTGAGCAGAGAGCGCGACCACACCGTGCCCAGGCTTCTGACCTGCGAACTCTGAACGAACCAGTTTCAAGCCAGTGGGTCGGCGATGATTTGGGATATGGCAATAGAAACTGATAGAGGGTTCCAAACAACATAGTCATTCAATAAAAAGACCACAGAGTGAATTCTCGTATTAATGGGGCAAAGTTGGTGTCCCGTATGACCAAGTGTCTGAGAAATGCATTCAGCCTCACACTTAGAGATGTCCTGACTTAATTCTTCATCCGCTCCCGCCCCACGGAGGGGGCCCTGCTATCTGCCTGAAGCTTTTGTTGTGTTAATCATGGTGAGAGCCACACTGGAAAGACGGAGATTTAAAATCCCAAGAACAAGGGGAGGGACAAAGGGGAAGAGGAATGGAGGGATGGGACAGAAGTAAGAGCCCATAATGAGCACCATGCTTGAGAGCAAACTGGGGAGGGGTCACGGGGGGCAAGAAAGAGATTCTGAGGACATTTGCCATTTGTATGTGATCATAGGAGAGAAAGAGGAGAGAGGTTTTAACACGTTCAGTTACGCTGGACTGCGAATTAAAACCCGGTTTGGGCAATTGCACAATTTTTATTATTTTTATTATTTCTTAGACACCAGATTGACATTTTTAAATGTGACTTCTTGGGAGAATGGCACTTCATGCCAGCGCAAAAGGCCCAGCTTCCTTCCTACAGGTCACACTAGTATTCTCAGACTGGCCTAAGGGAAGGTGAACACAGCCTTCCTTTCCCCATTCTTGTCTCCTAGCTCTTCCTAGTCCTGCCTCGAGGCCTCAGGTCTGGGAAAATTCCCTGAGGATCTATAAGCGCAAGTCTACATTTAAAAAAAAAAAAAAAAAAAAAAAAAAAGGCCTGTCTCCCTCTTGAAGCTTGCTGCTCAGTGGCTTACCGCACAACGGAGACTGCAGAAATGGGGGGGTTAGGGTGCTACTACACAGACTAGAGATCTTGTTTAGTATCCCTCAGTACGCAGGACAGCACCCCAACAAAGGATATCCAGCCCCAAATGTCAATAGTGCCGAGGTGGAGAAACTCTGATTTACAACCTTTGGTGGGTAAGGATTGAAGATCAAAGACACCACGGAGAGTGATGGAAACCAAGCTCCCATAGGCAGGTTTCTATGTTTGGAATATTTGATGTTTCTGTGCAGAAAAAAAAAAAAAGGCAAAGAAAAAAAGCACCATTATTTTTCAGGTTAAAAAAAATTACTGCAATGAAAGGCACACGATGATAGAGTTCTTTAGCTGCCCACAGAGTAACCGTAAGTGAAAAGAGTACAGAAAACTGCAGGCCAGTTTCAGAACCCTTCCTAAAGCTGCCCCACGATGCAAGGATTCTCAATGACTCTCCTGGGCTGCTTTTCCGTGCTTCCTGGGGCTCCATGCATTTCACTGACCTGGTTTATGTTTGCAGGATGGATACAAGGCTGAGCCGTTCTGAGAGGTAGGGTAGATGGGTTTAGTTCCCAGGATTGGGCGCCCAGAGTCTTTGTAGGAGATTCTACAGGAAGAGGAGATGTCATCGGTGGGGATGACTGGACAGCAGGACTGAAGACAGCAGAGATGGGCTGGCCATTGAGGTTCCAACCAACACATGCTCTTTCTCTAAGTGGCTTCCTAGATGCATGGGACACATGGGTCAGGGA
Source organism: Phoca vitulina (assembly GCF_004348235.1). Classification (NCBI taxonomy): domain Eukaryota; kingdom Metazoa; phylum Chordata; class Mammalia; order Carnivora; family Phocidae; genus Phoca; species Phoca vitulina. The sequence continues at coordinate 6,299,631 of NW_022589763.1, forward strand.
AGGGCAAGCAGAGAGCTGGGATTCAGTCTCAGGAATGCCCTTGCCTCCAGCTTCCCACCCATGACCTTGAACTGACCAGCAAGCCTCTGTGCTCTCCGGGAGCCGTGGTGTGCTACTGATGCACGGAGGCTCAAGGAGCTTGTCTGTCTGAGCTGGTGAAATCAGAGGAGGGGGGATGCTCACGTACCGCATCCGATAGACTCCGGGGGACCCACACAGAGAGGCAGAGCCGGAGCGGCTCACAGGCCGATGATGGCCAAGGTCTCTTTCCAGTGGGAGATGGGAAACAGAAACCAGTAACACAGTCGAGAGACACAATTCCCTCTTATCGTACAATTACATGTCTTTACATTTTCTGGCTTTCCTTCTTACCTGCTTTCTCTACGAGTGCATAAATCTTCAGTTTCCATGCAACAGGATTGATGGAAGCATATAAAGAGGCGTAGAACGAATCATCGATTTCATCTTACCTTTTCCCTTTGTTGTGGCAGAAGCAACCAGCCTTTGGACAGCTTCCCCACACACTCCTTCATCCCACGTTGACTTGCCCCAGTGAGGTAGCCGCAGCTCGTCCTTTGGCGGGCCTTTGCCTTGTTCCAGAATGCTCTGCATGAAATGGCAGTGAAAGTCCAAAATCATTCTCTTCCTTTTCTTTTTTTTAAAAGTAAGCTCTATGCCCAAAGTGGGGCCCGAACTCACAACCCCAAGATCAAGAGTTGCACGCTCTACGACTAGGCCAGCCAGGTGCCCCATTCTCTTCCTTACTTAATGTTAGTTTGATGCCCATAGTTTTATAATAATCCTATGATAGAAACAACTTTATCTTCACGGATTTTACCGTAACCATTTAGTGATGATTTTGAGCTCTCATGTGCCCCATCTCTCTCTCTCTTTTTTTAAATTCAGTGAAATTTAACATTTATTGAGTTTCTACTCAGGGCCAAGTTCTGTGCTGGGCTGTTGGGGGTGGGGGTTGGTTTAAAGCTGAACCAAACATCCATCCGCTCTTGAAGAGCTTTTGTTGTTTTTTTCTCTGCTGCATGCCAATGAAACCAATGGATTGTTTCATTGAACAAATTAACTGAGTACCTACTATGAGCAGAAACATAGTGAAACCCATCCGGAGGAGAAAAATAGGTAAGAAATATGGGTATTGGGAAACTAAGAAACATGACATGAAATCAGGGGTAACAACAGCGCACAGAATTTATCTGCGTTTGGGGGAAGGGGGCGCCATGTTTACCTCCAAGCTTCCGAGCAACCAATTGAAGAGAGAAACAAGATCACCCCATGTGTCCCCAGTATAAAAACAAGCAGAGAAAAGAAATGAGAACACTGCTACTCTTCCAGAAAGAATGTTCTCTCTCTTATTCTCATAACATGGACTCTTCCATGGTGTGACGCTAATGATGTTTCTGGAAGACACGTAGGGAAACAAAGTACCTAGGAGCTCACACCACAGGGCCCAAGGGCAGCACGTGGGTAAACAGACATGGCACGCCACGGGAGAATCTAGAGAAAGGACACCTCAAAAGACCTTGCGGAACAGGCACTGAAGGTAAGACTTCCAGAAGCAGAAAGAGCAACATTCCAAGCAGAGAGCACAGCCTAAGCAAAGACTCAGAGTTCGAAGGAGACAGAACATCTTTTGAAACACACAAGCTGCCTGGGGTGGCTTGAGTTTAGGTCTCATGGCCGCAGGTGAAGGGAGATAAACTACAAAGGCAGGATGAAGCCAGACTGTGAAATCTCCTGAAGGCGACCTGAGGGGTTGAGACATTATTTTGTGTGTTGTGTTTTGACCGGAATGGGGAGGCATGGGATGTTTATAACAACAGCCAGGAGCCTGGAGATTGATGGGTTAGAAGAAGGGGAGGTGGCAAGACCCAACCCAGGGCTAGGTAGTAACAGTGTAAAGATGAAAAGATGTAAAGATGAGAAGGACATGGACAGTGGACGGAGGAAATGAGGAGGATAGAAGAAAGAACCATGGGAAGGTGGCAAGACCCAACCCAGGGCTAGGTAGTAACAGTGTAAAGATGAAAAGGACATGGACAGTGGACGGAGGAAATGAGGAGGATAGAAGAAAGAACCATGGGAAGGTGGCATTGACTGGCTTGGGCTCATGACTCCATCCTTGGCAAAGATCCTTGGCTTGGAATATAGATGCTCTGCAGAGTTTGCTAGATGAGGAACTATGTGTTGAAAACAGGGGGAAAAGATATGACAAAAAAGGCTTTGGGTTTTATAACCTGAACAGCCGGAAGGATTCCAGCAGCATTAACTAGACTAAAGAAGACGGATGAGTCTGAAGTGTTTTTACAATATGCAAATGGAGGTTCCGATCTGTGGTGGCTTGAAGGACACTGGCTGCAGAAGAGGCAGAAGGAGTGATAGAAATATCCTGCACCTTGACTGGGTTGTTAGGCACATAGATGCGAACATTTGAACCTCCCCCCCAGTGGCGCAAGTAAGAGCTATGTGTTTTATTGCATATTAATTATACCTCCATAAATTAAGGCTTCTTTGAATGAATTTAAAATTTCCAGCAGACAAAGGTAGAGATTTTAGTTCTGCCCTAAAGGAACCCACACAGGCAAATAAATACAAAAGAATCCAACAATAGGGAGAAATAAAGGTGCGGAATATAAAGGGCAGAGCATAGTCCTGGCTGGGGTTTGGGGGTGCTCATGGGCGGTGCTATTTGAACTGGGTTTTGAAGAATACACATACTAGAAATAAAACTGCCAAAAGGAAAGACGGGAACCGTAATTTGCTAATGACTCATTGCATGATCAAGTTGAGCCACATTTATTGCAACGCATTTTAAGGCGTAATGCAAATGTGCACGAGTGTATGCCTCCGAAAGGGACTGGTAGGCAGTGTGGAAGAACACGGGTTGGAGCTGGGCTGTTTTCAGGGTAAGCTCCGGCTATGCCCTTTATTGGTTGTGTGGCATTGGGAAGCTTTCTGCAGATGCGTATGCTGATATCTCTACTATCTGGTAGTGGTGACGATGAGGTCAGTCAATGGATGTGAACTGTTCACAGCATCTGTGAGTATAAAGTCATGATGTGATTACATAACAAGGGCCTATGCTTAGTATTAATATGATTGTTAAATGGGGCACCTGGGTGGCTCAGTCGGTTAAGCATCTGCCTTCGGCTCAGGTCATGATCTAGGGGTCCTGGGATCGAGCCCCATGTCTGGCTCCCTGCTCAGCGGGGAGTCTGCTTAACCCTCTGCCTCTCCCCCCTGGCTTGTGCTCTCTCTCTCCTCGCTCACTCTCTTTCAAAAAAAAAAGAAAGAGAAATAAATAAAATGATTGTTAAAATAACACACCAAACAATACCCATCCAGTTATATGCTTATTTTCAAATATTTCAGGTCTGAATGTTTCAAGGTTGGTGTTTCTCAATCTTGACTGAGGACTCTCTGCAGTGTCTAATGTTAAATCGAAAACATGTTAAACATTTATCACGGTGATGCGTATCTAAAACAGAGAACATTCTAACCATATGTGTGTGGAGGGCGTGTGGGCTGTGGAGGATTCTTCCCTCCTCAGTCACATGGTGATCATGTGTCCCTGCTGATTGTGTGGGAGGTGGGGAATCACATCGCACATTCTAGCCCCTGGCCCCTTGTAGAGTGTTTGAGGCCAGAGAAATCACAGACAGAAGAACCTGTTGGTTTAAAAGATTTCTTTCAGAAACCATCAAGCCCCTGACTGATCTCACTAACCAACCATGAGTCCAAGATTGATCTTTCCCCAACCTGATCTCTTGAATCAAGCAAATTGCCTTTCCCCCATCCCCGGAATGCTGAGCAACTCCAGCTTACAAAGAGGCTTCAAGGGGGAACAGTCTTCCTGCATAGAAAAGCGCTTCTAATGATCTGTGCCCAGTGCGACATACCAGAGCAATCACTGGGGGACAGAGGTAAATGGTGAGAGACCAAGTCTCGTGGGGAGTGCTTTTTTAGATGACGGTATATTTAGAATAGTCTCCCTCCCCAGCTGCCAGAATCCTTGCCAAGGCCGTCGGGTCTGCACTTTTATTGCGGGCAGGCATTGGTTTACTCACTTAAAAATTATAAAAAGCCGATGGGGTTTTCTTATCTTTCTCTTGGTTGTGTTGGGGAAGCTGGTGTCTTCTCATTTCTGCATGGTCTCTCATTGATTGCAATGACAAGAACCGTCTTTAAGTGGAAATTGTGAATATGCCCAAGAGCTAATGAGGGACAGATTGACTTCAGTGAAGTGAGGGACAAATTACAATGGAAGACGGAACCTGGACATCTTGTTTGAAGGCAACACAGATGAATGGCACCATGACTATTTCTGAGTCTCGGACGGAAGCTCTGCAGAGAGGGAGGGCGACTGTCAGAAGTGAGCTGTTTGCCACACCCCTCGTAGCTTGGGAGGCCATCTGTAGGGACACGGTTTCTAGGAGAAGTCATAACGTCCCCTGGAGACACTCGTGAAGGGTGGCCATGCTTCTGTAACTAACCTTGGTTTTTCCACCTTCAGTATCTTATGCCATGGATAATCTTTCAGAATTCCTTATCTATTTCAGATCTACCATGCACTAACTACCCAGCACCCAGCATGTGGTCCAGGGACCTGAGTCCTCATCCTAGCTCATGTGCCAATTAAGACAACACCAAGTAAGAGGTCAGAATGCTGGAGTTCCAAGTTCTGCTTGGCTGTGGAGTGTTGGGTGGCATCTCAAGTCCTTAGGAAAGGCTGTATGTTAGTTATCTATTGCTGTATAATAAATCCTTCCAAAATTTAGTGACTTAAGCCAACCATAATCATTCATTACATGTCCAAGTTTCTTCCAGTGCAGAATCCAGACAGGACACAGAAGGGATGGCTTGTCCTTGGTTCACAATATCTGGGCTTCTGCTGGAAAACTTAAAAGAAGCATCTGAAGAGCAGAGGCTGTAGGGCCCACCTCCAAGGTGGCTCACTCAACACGACAGGCATGTTGGTGCCGGCTGTCGGCAGGAGGCTTCCGATCCTCTCCACGAAGACTTCTCTACAGGACTGCTTGAGCATCCTCACAACGGGGTCCCAGTTCCCCCAGAGTGGGTGGTCCAAGACTCCAAAGAGAAAATCAGAATGATTATTATGACCTAGCCTCCGAAGGCACACACCACCACTTTCTCAGTATTCTACTGGTCACAAAGATCAGCCATATTCAAGCTGGAGGAGGTGAGGCAGAGGTGTGGACACCAGGAGGTGAGGACCATCGGGGGCTGCTTGAAGGCTTGCTACCATAGGCAGCATAAGACAGCTAGCCGTGGGGTCTGGGGGCATGGCTGGTGGATGCAGTCCACTGGTGTAGACTGGTGCCGTGTAACATAGGCTCTCGAGCCACACCATTTGGGTTCACGTCCCAGCCTACCCCTTGCCCTGTGGCCTAAAGCAAATTGCTGAATGCCTCTGTGGCTCAGTCTCCACATATTTAAAATGTGGTAGATTAGATTATTGGCAAATATGAATTCCCAGTGGCGCCTCCCCCTGTCACCAGCCTTCATGGGGGGAGTATACTTCGCGACTCCATCAGTGTTGAGTTTGGCTCTATGGCTTGCTTTGAACTCACGGTGGGCAGAGTGCACTTTCCCACCTCTTGATTTCAGGCTCTGCAGTGTGCATCACTTTGCCAATGCAAGACGTGACACAAGAAGAGGCTTGAAATGGGTTTGCACAGTTTTGCTGTCCTCTTGCACGTCTCCCAGCGTTGTGGGAGAAACATACTCCAGTCACACCCCTGGTTCCAAGAAAAAGAGACATGCCTGGAGCAACATGAACCCCACCTGCAGCTTGAGGCTGTGCCCAGACTGGATCCCTTGAGTCTCAGCGGAACTGTGGACAGCCGACATGTTAGGAGAGATTGAATGATTGGTGCGTTAAGCCACACAAGTTTTGTGGGGCTGTTTGTTACACAGGATTACTGAGGCAATGGCTAACTGATGCAGGGGGGCAATAATGGAATCTGTCACACGGGGTCGTGAGGATTGCACGAGATGATCCAGGTAAAGTGCTGATAACGCCGTGTGCTGCTGGGGCTTCCTCAGAGAGCCTTCAGCCCGCCTCTCAGCATGCAGGCTGCCTCTCCACCCCCTCCGCCCGCCCTCTCTCCTCAGTGCACGCATTTCACCTTGCTCCAGGCCTCCTTGTCCTGCACTGAACTCTGCTTCATCCTCTCACACCTTTCCACACCTTTCCAGGTGGTAAGCGGCACATCGGACTAATTAAGCCATGTTAGCACAATGGTGGGAAAATATTCTATCCACTTCACCCCCTCCCACCTTCCTGGGAATCAGTGATTTGTTATTTCTGTTTGTTTTAAACATTTATTGGAGTCAAGGGCTCCTTTTGTTTCCCCACGAGAAATGAGTCACGGTGAACAATTCGGGCGAAGGATTCGGGATGGGCAGGCTGTTTCAGGCCGGGAGGCGGAGGAGGGCTGCTGAAAAGTGAGGACAGTTGCTTTGAAGCTGGTGGAGCTCTGAGGCAGCCCGGCCCCTCAGAACACACAGGTCCCATTCAGGTCCTTGCCAAGCCCTCCACCTAAGCTCGGGGCCAACAGCCCCCACCTGCGCATGCAGGTGCTCACTGCTGACGACATCGGCTGATGCTGCGAACATTTTCAGAGCGGCAGGAGGTCAGGGGGACGGAAGCACTCCGCGGGCCTCATCTGCAGGAGTCTCCACCCTCGCGATCAGAGCTCACAGCAGGGGTGGGACGCTTTAGGCGAGGCGTTCATGCGGTCTAGCCGAGCAGCATTTCTCGGCCACTACACACATCTGGGTCTGGCTCCTTCTCTGTAGCGGGGGCTGTCCTGTGCAGTGTCGGATGTCGCGTGGCATCCCTGGCCTCCGCCCACCGGATGCCGGGAGCACCTTTCCGCCCCAAGTAGTGACAATCGAAGATGTCTACAGATATTGCCAATTGTCCCCTGGATGCAAAATCTCCTCCAGTTGAGAACCACTGAGCGAGAGGCTCGGGAATATGGGATTGCGGGGATGAGTAAGGGGGAGACCTGTAGGTGAGGAACAGTAACATCATGGGCTTACTCTCCCAGACCCAAGTGGGGAGGGAGGAGGAGACGGTCAGAATCATGAGCTCTGTGTATCCCCAAAGGCAGAATGGGCATCGGTGCCCCTGCTCCCCACCCTCCACGCTCTCCTCTGACATATGTGTCCGCCAGGAAAGTCCTGCATCCTTCTCCCTCTCCCTGTCAACTGATTTATCCCCGGGTGGTCAGAGCCCCTTTCATCCCAGAAGACCCTAGAGCAATCCAGTTTGGGCCCTAAGACCAGTTCTCCTTAGAAGAGCGTGTTTTTCCGCCCTAGCTGTCCCCTAGAATAACCCGGGGACCCTTACAGAACCCTGATGCTGAGGTCGGACTCCACCCTCCAGCGTCTGCTTGCATTTGTCCGATGCGGGGCCTCGGGGAGCTAGGCTTGGTGGAAAAGCTCTCATCTCACCGAGGAAGGGCTCTCCCTTATCTGGAATTTTAGTTCTACTTCACCTCTCTGTTTCCACGTCTCTCCGGTACTTCTAAAAATGTGTCTAATTTGCCCATTTCATTCTGGTTGTTGTAACGGAAGCAAAAGCCCATCCCTGACCACTAGCAAAAGTCACTACGAGATTTTTAATCCCCTCACCTGACACTAATATACAGCCAGGGTTGAGGAACCTTGTTTGAGAAAAGGCATAAGCCAATGGTTCTCAGAGCATGGCCTGAGCTAGCAGCCTCACCTCTGAACTCGTTAGAGATTCTGATTCCTGGGCCCCATCCCAGATCTGCTGAATCAGGAGCTCTGAGGATGGAGGCCCGCAACCTGTGCTTACTCTAGACTCCCAGGTGATTCTGATGCACATTTCAAGTGTTCGAATCCCTGCTGGAGGTGGATCTTCCCTAGCTCTGTTCAGTTGTCACAGGCCCTGCCCACCTCGGCCCTGACCGAGTCCAACCCGCCCCCCCCCCCCCCCGGCACTAGGCGAGGCTTGCTAAGATGGAGCTAGGCACCCTTGGAGGGCCCTGGCCTCCCGGGAGAGGCACCTCACTGCTGTCTCAGCCCGCTCCCCTCTCATGGTCCAGGTTAGACGCCCACCCAGGCCTCTGCGTGGTTTATCGATTTTGTGCTCAAGCTCCAGGAGCTCTGTGATCTGCTCTGAGCTCCAGCCTCACCCTGACACCTTGAGAACTTCTAGCCAGCTCCCCAGAGTTTTGACGGGTCCCAGAATCAGGGTCCAGAACCACCAATGCCCACGGATGCCTGCACCTGAGCTTCCTCCCCACCACCTCCAACGCCTTGGGTGCCACTGAATTCGGAGACACTTTGCACACCCATACTGTGAGGCCGGCCTCACCCCTGCAGGAGCAGCCCCTGAGTCTATCTACATCTCATTCCCTCGCCCTGGGGCTGGCCCCCACCCCTCCCCCAGGCAGCCTCATGACTGCCTAGGAATGACAGCAGACTCCAGCCAACCTGCCTCCCCCACCATTGTTCCTACTTTTCTACCTATTCCAGAACGAGCTCACTCCCTTTTCAGAGAGAGCTTTCCTGCTGCACAGAAAATAGAACACATCAGAGGCTCAAGGGGTTTAAGCCAGTGATGAGGAGGGAAGAGAAAAAGATACAGCAAGACGAAAAGCAGATAAGATTCCGTGGGGAAGAGATCAGGCCAGAAGAACATGGAGACAGAGACACAAGAAAGCGAAATGAGTCACTGCCGTGGAAAAGAAAGGAAAAGACAGGAGGAGAGAATTATATGAGCTGCATTGGAACGTAGAAGGACAAGAAAGCATAAATAAATGTATAGAAATCCGGAGGGAATTTTGATTCTGACAAAGCTTCTCAACAAGTCCTAAAAGGAGGAGGGGAAAAAAAACAGATAACGGAGACAGAATTTAACCTATAAACTCGTGTGGAAACTAGCATGTTCCCATGGGTCTCGAGCATGGGAATTTGCTTTTGTGAGTTATTCCTAGAATATTTGCCTGGCTTCTTAACCCGAGGAACAAAAGACCAAGGTCTTAAAGGGGGATCGTGGGTGAATCTTAATGAGGCCAATTGTATCGGGCTGGATTCTTTGTTGTAAACAGTAGGACTTAACTCTGGCTAGTCTAAATAGAAAATGACTGTATTAAGGAATATTAAGTAGTTCACAGAATCTCCAAGGGGGTGCATCAAACCTGGAGCTGACAGGTCAGCAAAAGTGCCAAAACATCACCAAACAGCTCCAGCAAAGCCCAGCCTGCTGACAAACCTGGAAATAACACGGCAACGTGACCTCCAGCCGGAGAGTAGCGTTTGTCTAGATACAGGAAAGGGACCCATCTTCCCAGCGAGGGGTGGTGTTGACATGTGTCTCTTAATATGCGATTCTCCCAACGCTTTCACAGCTGTTCTCAACCCAAGGCGACTTGACCGACAGGGGACAGTGGGCAATATCTGCAGACATTTTTACTGACCATCGCTGTTTGGGGGCGGGGGCCGGGGGGGGGGTGGGGAAAATGTCATTGGCATCCTGTGCGCAGAGGCCAGGGACGCTCAGCACCCAGCGACATGCAGGACAGCCTCCCGCCACAGACAATCACCCTGCCCAAAATGTCCATCATGCAGGGGTTGAGAAACTCTTCCCTGCAGAATCAAACCTGCTGTTTTTCACTGAGCCCCTGACCACCCCCAAATAAGGATCACATTCTCCAGCCCCATTTATAGCAAAGTGAGGCCGCGGGACTAAGTTCCAGCTATTGGGTTACGGACAGGCATGGTGTATGCAGCTTTGAGGAGAGGGGTAGGCGCTCTGTCCTCGTCAGCACAGGTTGCCCTACCAAACCACCACGGACAAAGCGGCTTCAACGAGGCGCATGTACGGCTCACGGTGCTGGAGGCTGGGAAGTCCGGGGTCAGGGGGTGGGGAGGGCTCGCTGCCTGGTTTGCAGAAGGCTGTCTTCCTGCTGTTGGATCCTGCTTGCTTCCTCCCCGCTCACCTTTACACACAAAGGACCACGTTAACCTGTGTACCACACAAGCCCCAAGCCTGAAGAGTTGGGGCTTCGGGAAGCAGCGCTCAGCAAATCACTCTTGGAAGTCGGGGGACACATGCCCCAGAGCCCTCAGCCCTCGGGCGGGATGCCTCTGAGGCATGTTCCACAGTGTCTGAGGCCCCCAGGCGTGGGCTCTAGCTGCCCCGGGGTGCTCGGAGACCTGCGGATGCCCCTCCGTTGGCTGCTGCCTCCCGGGATTGCTCACACGTCAACTGCTTGCACTCCAACCTTGTCTCAGGCTCTGCTTTGGGAGGGGGATCCCAAATCTGGACAGTCTTCTAACTTAAAGCCCAACTCTAGGCATGAAGACAACGTGGATCAATTAATATTTTTAAATAACCGCAATGCAGCAAGGCAGAGCATGGACTCCCCAGCTCGGGGCTGGGGACAGGAACGGACAATTGTCACTCACGGTCTAAAAAACAGGGAACCACGTTAACAACACGCACAGATTCTAGACGGTCAAATCCTGGCACCAAATTAAATATAATTAAGCTTCCGTGTGTGTGCGTGTGTGCATGTGTGTGTGTGTTTGGTTCATAAACGTAATGTGTGAAAGCAAAATCAATTGTTCCGCAAAACAGAAACCTGACCCTTCACAAAATAATGTCTTTGTGGACAAAAGAGCGACAAGAGAAGGGAATGTGTGGGATAGCACAGCCCAGGCTCAATTACTTGACTAACTGGATCAGAGTTCTCAAGCAGAAAAGATGAAATATTGATCCTCAGGGGGAGCCGGGGCGGGGGGAGGGGGGCCAGGAGAGAAGGATCCTTATTTCTCCATCCCTGTTCCCCACATCTGCATCTTCACCCCCTCCATGGGGGATCTGTCAGGTCCCCCTCCCCATCCAGGACGATTTCCCACCTTTTATAGGATGAATGATTTTTGGAAGAAACGTCATTGGCCGTAATTGTCACTGAAATAATTATGAAGCCCCCCCACACACGCAGAGAAAATAGAACTTTACATAAGTGCCAGTGAAAATGGAATGTCTGAACTATTAGCTATTAGCATTAAAACTTAATGCACAAGCACAAGGTGGAAATGACTCTTTACTATCTCTCATTGGCGAAGATTTTTTTTTAAGCACGACTTGCTTCTACTGTAACAGATGGGGAAGTCGGTATTACACATAATGGATAAATGATAAACGCACCAACTAGACTCAGAAAGATACTTCAAAAATCTTTTTTTGCTTTTTGTCATCCTTTTCCTCTGAGCATCCAGGTGGATAATTTCCAATTTTAACAAGGAAGCATAACAAATTCTTGGTGTGACTGCTTAAAATTTGACATAAGTCATGATGGTTCATTTCAACCATTTTAATCATTCCAATCTTTTTTGTTCAGTGATGATCACAACCAGATTCATATTCATACTAAAAATATATAAGGATTGTTCTATTTGAGTTGAGGCTGGTGTTTTCGGCATCATCCTAGGCTTCCTACAACAGTGTTAGCTCCAGGCATGAATCTCCCAGAGATTTTGTTGGGTATTTGCAGAAATATATCAAGCTTGCTTTTCTGCTACCCATCAGTGCCAAGGAGGACAAAGCAGCTAGATTTTACTATCAGGGGACTTTCCAATCCTACTTCACAGAGGAAGCCAAATTGAGAAAGGGTCCCTTTACAAGGCCGGAGATGTGGGGGTTGGCTAGGACCGTGAAATTAGCTTCTTGGTTTCTGCCTTCCAGACAGGCCTACTTTAGATCCTAATGCAGTTTGCATCCCTCTCGAAAATGACAACAGACCCACAGTCTTGGCCTCGCATCGGGCATTACGGCTGCTGGTAATGACATGTCCAGATAACTCAGCGTGTACAAGGAGGGGTAACTGCTAATGCACAACGGAGCCCAGCCTCGACCAGAAGAATCCCCTGTCTGGGCCCAACCCAAATTGCTGGCCCATGAACCAGGAGCTAAATGAGTGGTGGTTGCTTGAAGCTATTAAATTTTGGAGGCTTTGTCAGAATAGCAAAAGCCAACTGATACAAATACTTTAAAAGATTCTTTTTTTTTTTTTAACTCTAATGAACATACAAGAATGTTGATCTGAAAATTATATCCCAACTACTCAAAAACAGCAACATTTTCAATGATGAAACAAATTCAATCCTTAAAAGTAATTTTTTTTTAAATTAAGTGATCCTAAGAGTGGCAAGCAAGGAGGATGAGCAAATATCACTGTCTAAAATGTGGTGACAGGCCTCATGGGATTCAATTATTGCTTAGGTGTAACAATAAGAAACCAGGTATTTATGTAAATCGTCTTCTTGTTTAGAAGCAGCAGGATTACTTTTATGTTATTGTTTTAGAATTGAAGTTTAGTTTACAAACAGTGAAATGCATAGATCTAAATGGACACTTTGGTTGGTTTTGATGATGCACAAATCACGTAACCTAGCAGAACACAGAACATATCCACCATCCAGACAATTCCATCGTGATTCTTCCTAGTTAATCCTTCTCTACCCAGAAGCAACCGTAGATCTGCCGTCTGTCCCTACAGATTAGATTTGTCCTTCCTAGAACTTCATATAATCCTGCAGTATCTACTCTTCTGTGACTGGCTTCTTTCACTCAGCGTGATGTGTGGGAAATTCGTCTTTGCATGTGTAGCGCTAGTCCATTCCTTTTTATCAGTGAGTAGTATTCCATCCGATGGCTACGCGACTGCTTCCGTAGCCATTCTCCTGGGCATAGACTCCTGGATGGCTTCCAGGTTTCGGTGACTGTACATAAGACAGCTTCTTGCACAAGGCTTTCGTAACGACATCGTTTACTTTTCCTTAGGTAATTACCTAGGGGTGAGCTTGCTGGGCACCAGGTAGATACGTGCTAAACTTCTTTAAAAAAAAAGTTATTTATTTATTTGAGACAGAGCTCCAGTGCTTATGAGCAGGGGGAAGGGCAAAGGGAGAGGGAGAAAAGCAGACTCCCCGCTGAGCGCAGGGCCCTATGCTGGACTCGATCTCACAACCCTGAGATCACGACCTGAGCCGAAATCAAGAGTCAGTCACCCAACAAACTGAGCCACCCAGGCGCCCCAATACATGCTAAACTTCTTATTTTATTTTATTTTCCTCATTATGTTCAGTGAGCCAACATATAGTACATCATAAGTTTTTGTTACAGTGTTCAATGATCCATTAGATGTGTATAACACCCAACATGTGCCCTCCTTAATACTCATCACCCGGTTACCCCATTCTCCCACCCCCCCTTCCTTCTGTAACCCTCAGTTTGGTTCCCAGAGTCCAGAGTCTCTCATGGTTTGTCTCCCTCTCTGATTTCTTCCCATTCAGTTTTCCCTCCCTTCCCCTGTGGTCCTCTGCGCTATTCCTTATGTTCCACATATGAGTGAGACCATATGATAATTGTCTTTCTCTGCTTGTCTTACTTCACTTAGGATCATCCCCTCCAGTTCCATCCATGTTGATGCAAATGGTGGGCATGCTAAACTTCTTAACAAACTGCCAAATGTTTCCCAAAGCATCAGCCCAATGCGGGGCTTGATCCCAGGACCCTGGGATCATGACCTGAGCTGAAGGCAGATGCTTAACCGACTCAGCCACCCAGACGCCCCAAGAAGGTGGGGTTTCCTTTCGGGGTGCTGGAAGCACTCTGGAAATACATATGCGATGGTGGCACAACCCCGTGAATGTCCTAAAGGGTCACTAGCACTCAGTTTTACGCTGTGTGTGTGTTACCACAGCTGTTTCCAAAGGGAATGTGATGGCCCGGATTTGTTTCAGGAAGACCAGGAAGACTGTGAATTGGAAGAACAAGACTGGAGTTGGGCAGACCAGGAAAGACTATGTAATTCAGGAGACAAGAGATGGGGGAGTAGGAGCGGAGGCGGCAAGAAGATAATGGATGGGAAGTCGGGCCTTGGTGACCTAGCCTCTGGGGACCCGGAATGCCGAGAAGTCCGGAAGGAAGTGCAGATTCCTGGCTTGAGCCGCAAGGTCATCGGGGGCAACCACGTTTCCGAAATATTTTGCTCTGTTCATATTTACCTTCTCTGTCTTTTGCCCTGCCAGTGCGTGGCTTACTGCGGAGCGGTATGGATTATGTATCGTCAGTATTTCCATTTTGTACGTGGCTCTGTTGATGCCAAAGCGCTCTGGCTTTCTGCTGATGGAGATGGGGCCCAAGTCCCTGCGGAGAAACAGCTCACAACCCGTCCAAAAAGCTAGGCTGTCCTCTGGGCATCCTGTCCACTTCTAGGACCGTGCTGGCCCCAAATGAGCTTTTCCAGCTCTGCAGATGTTTAGGATTGCAATTTCTGTTTTGAACTATAGGTACAGAGAACTCTGCAGCTTATCTGATAAACTGATCGCCTGGAGATAAAAGGTTTCTTGGGGAGAGTCGTAATGATAAAATCAACCAAGACTTACTATTTTATGTACTAGAGGCCAGGCACCATGATAAGTGCTTGTCCATCAGTGAGTGTCTGTGACCCTCGGAGAACCCAGTGGAAAAGGGAGAATATTAGCTTTTACCAGCTGAGGAAACAGAAAGGTTCCGACATAACACAGCCTAAGAGGGGTTGGGGATTTGAAGTTACTTCTGACTCCAAAGCTCCTCACCTCCTTGCTCTCCTGAGTAGAAGACAGATTACATTCGATGCAATTGGAAGAGCTGGGTTCTGTTCAATGAGGCCCTAATCCTAAATATTCCAAGGCCTAGTGCCCAGTTATGGATTATCCAGGGCTTTTGCTTCTTGTTTCTATTTTTCCTCCCTCAGTCCCCTCCCTTAGGTGTCAAGAGCAGCCTATTCGAGCACGAGTTTCCACAACGTCCACAGTCCTAGCAAAGCTGCTTTAAATCAACAGGAGCCTGGCGGCTTAAATGACATTCTAAACCAGAGGCCAGCAAGCGCTTCCTGTAAGGGCCAGAGAATAAATATTTTAGGTTTTGCTGTCCATATGGTCTCTGCCACAACTCTTCAACTTTGCCATTGTAGCTGAAAGTGGCCATGGACAATATGTTCGTGAATGGGCATGGGTGTGTGCCAATAAAACTTTATTTACAAAATCAGGCAGTGGGCCAGGTTTGGCTCATGGGCCATAGTTTGCCTGACCCATGTTCTAAACTAAGGATTTGGGATCATGTTTTTATTTCCTTTATGTATAATCAGCCTGGTCCTCATCACCAAAAATAATCCGGGAGGGTCGTGGGGGCTACCAAGGACAAAACTGTGGGAGAGTTGAAAGCGCAATCTCTGCTTGAAGCCGGTGCAGAATCATGATCATTACTTTCCTTTCGCCTTTATGGTCTCGGATATCGTGGGGATAATGGCCTAGTTAGAGGCTGCGCGGTTATGTTCCACTCAGCAATGCCTAGCCCTCCCTCCAAGCAAAGGAGAAGAAAGAAGAACCATCCAACTAATTAATTCTTTGGTCCCCAGCAATTATGCAGGCCAGGACTAGTGAATTATTTAAAACTAAAAATTAATTATTCAATGAGAGTTCCCGAGACACATCTCCGGCCATACAGTCAGAGGAAAAAGCAGGCCACGCCCCCACTACGGAATTCAGCAACAATAAGGCAGGAGTGCAAGCTTTCTGAGGCTGGTTGGGTCTGAGAGTGGAGGAGCCAAAGAGCCTGCTACAGGCATGGGGAGTGGGGCTCAGTCACCCCTAAAGTGCACTGTGTGCTTCACTAAGAAAGGGGTGTGGATATAAATGCACAAATGATCTGAACATAAATGTCCCTGCCCGTCAGCCGACCAGACCTGAGTGATTAACTCATCCTATGTTTGGCTTTTCTTCTTTCTGTCATAGCGGGTACTTACTAAGATGACTTTTAGACAAAGGTACTTTAGGCACTTGGTTCTCTTTAGGCACTTGCCTGCTCAGCCCTTGCCTGCTAAGAAGCTGGAAGGGGCAGAACATGAGATCCATCCCAGAATGAACTTTTTTACCAGGCATATGAATGAACTAATCCGACAGATTTCACAGATGATTTTCCTAGGAGCCAATATTTTCCACCAAAGATTTTCTAGCTTTGTATTTTGAAATAATTACAGACTCACAGGAAGTTGCAAAAGTAGTGCAGAAAATCTCTTATTCCCGCCTCCCGTTTCCCGCCAAGAGTGGCATCTTATAGAACCGTAGTCCATGATCGAAACCGGGAAATTAACATAGGTGTAATACAACCAATTCGTCTACAATCCCTACTTGGATCTCATATTTTTTTCGCACACTTATGAAACGTGTGTGTCATTGTGCATAATCCTATGCAGTCACGTGTGTGGATTCCTATAACCTACCCCTATCAAGACACAGATATCAACAAGGGAAGTACCCTTTTATAGTGACATCGACCCCCACGTCCCCCAACCCCTGGCAGCCAGGGATCTGGTCCCTATCTCTACACATTGTGTTATTGTGAAGATGCTTCATAGTGGGTTATACAATATGTGATCTTTTTTTTTCTTTTTTAAAGATTTATTTATTTACTTGAGAGAGAGAGAGCAGGGGGAGCAGCAGAGAGAGAGGGAGAAGCAGACTCCCTGCTGAGCTAGGAGCCCAACTTGGGGCTCAATCCCAGGACCCTGAAATCATGACCTGAGTCAAAATCAAGAGTTGGACTCTTAACCAACTGAGCCACCCAGGCGCCCCAATATGTGACCTTCTGAGACTGGCTTTTCACAGTCAGCATAATTTCCTGGAGATTCATGCAAGTTGCAGTGTGTATCAATAAATAGCGTGTTCTTTTTCACTGCTGAGTTGTATTTTGTGCATCATCCAGGCTGATGCCGGGTTTTGGCCGTTACAAATTCAGCAGCTGTAGACAGGTGTCTGTGGGAACCTAAGTTTTCATTTCTCTACAATAATGCCCAGGAGTGATTGCTGTTTTCCAGATTTCCAGAGGGTACCCAACGGACTTATAATGGTTTTATTTTTGTCCCCACATTCCAGTTCCAAAGAAAACCATTCTGCACGCCAACTGTTCAAGTTCCTGATGAGACCTACCGTGAGCCCCAAAAGTCATGGAACACCCCGGCTTTGGTGATTGAACATGATTCAATCCCCTTAGTTTATACAAGAAGCCTACATTAGAAATAAGCTTTTCCTACGCAGTAGGGGTGGGGGGCGGAAGCAGACTTTCTCTGGAAACCAGTGCTTGGTTCCAAATCTGGCTTTAAGAACAACAAAAGGAAGATAGAGGACTTCCAACAGGTATCTGTCAAGGGCCAAAGGAGCCTAGCAAACAGTGTCATCTTTCATTCAACCGGGCCCACGTGAACGAGAACGCCTGTGCAGAGGTGGATAATGACCGTGTGGGTGGCTTTGCAGGGCTGCCCGGAGCTGAGCATCGCTAAAGAAAATCAACATGTGTAGAGAGAGCACGGGCTCCTTTCCAACTGCTTCCTCTTGGACGGAGATCTGAGACCCGTGGTTGGGATCTGACATCTGTTAAGACTGGTCAAATAGCCTCCCCACCCCCGAAGCCCCTCTCCCATGCCTGTAGTCATTCGGCCTGGGTGGTTTTGGAATCAACTCTTTTATGATGAGTAGGTAGAAAAAAATGCAGGTACTACCCTCCGAGATTAAGTCTACACCACGTTTTGATTGCGCTGTTGGTTTTCGTTGCCCACGGTAGACATTTAGCAATGATTTTCATGCTTCAGGGGAAAACCACGCTGAGTAAGAAAGCAAGTTTTCAATTACTTCGTTCTCACCAGAAGGAGATACTGGGTCCCACGTGGGTCGAGGCGAGAAGGAGGCGAGCCCGGCCCTGTAAAACTGCCGTCGGTGTGGATGCCCCGGCGAGCAGGCCAGCCCCCATGTCCCCACCATGGGCGGAAGCCGACCCAGAGGCCTGTGTTAAGCACCGAGCAGGTGCTCTCTCATTCTCTTCTGCAAATGCACAGACAAGGATGCTGCCTGCTGCCCCTGACCAACCAGGAAAGTACTGTAACGGAGTAGGTGTTCAACCAGCATTTGCAGAATGCGTTCTGAAAAGCTTATTTGTCTGCCGTCATTTGACTGCTACAAAAATATAATGTCACAGCTGTGTGTTACTCTGCCGGTTATCATATCAATAGGGCAAAATGGCTATGAACTCAGGAATCAAACTACCTGGGCTCAAAGACATCTGTTGTTGGCCCTAATATTCCTTAGGCCATGCACAAGTGTCAACAGTAAATGGTGAAGAATCCCCAAAGGGAGGGTAAATGTGAAGGATTCAAACGAAGGAACTCGTTTGGCTTTATCCGCTAACATTTTAACTTTCTACCCGGGAAGATCCCGTCTTCCAGAATTCTCCTACAGCGCTACCAATGTGCAAATTCATACATGGGATATTCACTACAGTATTGTTTAAACACGAAAAGCCGGGGAGTGACAGAAATGTTCCGCAGTGAGACAGGGTGAGACTTGACATACATCGCAGCTGTCGCAAACCTTGAAGCATCATTATATGCACTGATGTACACCACCACCAACACTCCTTCTAATGGATGGAAAGAGACGGAAAGCAGTTCCATAATATCGCTAAATAAAAATAAAAATTCAGGAAGGCTGTTGATAAACAGGTTATGTTCATCAGCAAAAGCATTCCACGGATGAACGTAACAAGAAGTTTCCCTTTCCAAACGCCACCTCTGTGGGGAAGGGTGGCCAGTTTCTAGCCCTTTGCTTGCTTGAAATGCTTCTGATACATTTTCAAATGAGTTCAATCACTGGCTCAAATGTTTGCCAAACAAGACTTTGTTTTGTTTCTACCGCCTTTACATTCATGAAACAATTCCGCCCAGAGGAATAGCCACCAAGCACTCTACTTTTCCAGAACGGTGTCTTTGATTCCATTACCATATCGTTCCCATGGTATTCCAATATCGTCCATTTCCTGAGGCACCTTGGCTTCTGCAGTGACTGTCTCCAGGGCTGGGGCGTATCTGAGCTTGCAAATCAGGAAAAGAGAGACACAGAGAAAGACAGAGACACAGAGACAGAGACACTATATAGATAGGAGACCTGAATTTGAGCCCTTCAAAATGGTGATCGAAAAATCTATCAGACTGTCAGAATTTGGCTTTTTTCAAGTGCTCACATCTCTACAGAAAAGTTGATCTTTTTTCCTAGTGAATACATGGCAAATCCTGTCAGTTGTGAAATCCAAGAGGTGAGACTGCTTTCTCTAAAAACGCAGCTGGGGGAAAAGTGATGCAATTAGGTGGAGAAGTTAGCCCCCTTGAAAACCAAGTTTCCTTGAGTGGATGAAAGAGTAGGAGAGGTGAGGGGTCCCCTCGTGTATCCTCCCCGTCTCCATGTGTATTTTCGGATCCACGCTGAGTCCTTTTAAAATATGCACACCAAAATTTTATTTTTAACAAATGCTATCCCAAGGATGCATTAGCGTCTTACCCTCTATCTGTAAAATCATTGAGGGTGACCTCTACATCTGGGGAATGCCAGGAGGAGGAAGGATTCTGAGAAGAATTCATGGCAAGAGGAGCTGGGGGGGAAGGGGAGCTTTCTGCCTTGGCGGCGAGGGGCAGGCACCTGGCATGGTGTCTCTGAGCAGGAAAGACAAGAGACGGAGAGGACTAAGGTGGCCCACAGACAATGCCATGAACCCACTGACGTGGGGAATTGGCTGGTAAGGTCAACTATTTTGAAACTTACTTCTTTATGTGGTACAAGGAAAAAAAGCAGATGATTAAGACCCAAATTCTGGCAAAATTTCATTTCATACAAGGAAGGTTACCTGGCCAGGAATCTCCATGAACTTAAAAATATGTATTAAATCCAACGAAAGCATGCATATAGTTCAGTCAAAAATTATTATCAAAACGCCCTGCTCCATCCCTCCAAACCCCCATCCCACTCACCCACAAAGCAACAACTTTCTACTCTTATCTCTTTCTTCTACAATTTATCTGCGTATTTCTAAAAAATAAGCACATACTGCTATTTCTTCATTTATTCATTTTAGTCATTTTGTCGACTTCGATTATGGTAGCTGAGGATTTTGCGGGCTAACAACCCCAGTTAAACTCCTCCCGTTCCCTTCAGTCTAGATATTATGGTTCTTGTTTAGATAGTCTTTACATTACGGCTTCCTAAGCTCTCTGCAAGGATGGCCGCATTTCCTTTCTTGTACAACTCTGAACACGTTCTGGAATTAACACCTGTCTTGTGCCATTGCTTGGTTTTATAGGGTTGTATGCCGATTGTTTCCACATGTGTTCCAATGTCTGTTGGTGCTTCTGCCAAATGCTCGGACTCACAGAGGCACCTGACTCTCCTCATCTTCCCCCCCCCCCCCCCAAAAAAGAGCGCCCTGCCCGCCCTGCCCCCTCCTCCTCTGGAACACACTGGTTTGATCTTAAAACCAGGCACACAGCTATTATCCTGAAACCACCCTCCCGCCCGCCAACCATTCTCCAGGCTGGATCTTGTCTCTCCTTGGTTTGCTATTTTGTGTTTCTGCAACACATTCTCCAGGAGCTTCCCAGGAGAGCCATGCCAGGTATATATTTTTTGTCCCCGCGTGGTAAATAATTTGCTCGTTCTCTCCTCTTTGTTCTACCTGAGTGAGAGCTGCCTGCGTTGGACCCTCCCTCAGAATGTCCTTCTCTCTGCACTTTCTCTCTGGTTCTGCCCCGTGAGCATCCACCTACCTTTGGTCTCTGGCTCTCGGGCTGTGAGCTGTTTTCCTCTGCAGAAATTTTCAGTTCAGCGCTGCCCACTGGAAAGAGGACATGAGCCCCAAAGTTGATTTTCCAACAGCCAGCATTTAAAAGTAAAAAGAATGATTTTTAAGAATGTATTTTGTTTAATCCAGTATTTAAAAAATGTAATCATTTCATTCTGTAATCGATGTAGGAATGATGGATGAGATGTTTCAGCTTGACAGTCTCTGAAATCGGGTGTGTGTTTTACACTCCCAGCATGCCTTGTGAGTCTGTCCCGGAACCTGGACTGGACGGCCCGACGGAAGAACCAAGCGACACCCGGAGATCTTGGAGGACAGGTTTATTTAAGGCCGGCGGGCTCAGAGGAAGGTGGTCTCCAAAGGCCTGAGCCCCGAGGACAAACAAAGGGGGCAATTTATACACTTCTACTTCCGTGTACTTGGCACTTTCGGCGCGTGCGCGGAGCGGGGCAGGAAGAAGGACCCGGATTGGTGCGCGCGGGAAGCAGAGCAGGGAGAAGAACCCGGAAGAGCCCCGGGGCAAGGACTGGGACTCTCCTGCTGGCTCGGTGGGCCATCTCAGGACACAGATTCTCCTTATCAGTTCCATTCTCTGGGCTCTGCTCTGTGTCCTTCCAGAAGCCTTCTGGAACCATGCCTCCCTACGCCATGGTTGCTGGAGTGCTCCACTAGCATTGTAGATCCTACAGTCAGTCCCCTGGCTGCTTCATGCCATGGTTGTTCTGGATCCCTACATGCTTAGTCACTTTGGAACATTCGAGAGTCCCCCGTGCTCAAGTATTTGGGCCGAGAGGGTAGTGGTTTTGGATACAGAGCTGACCAGCCTTTCTGGTGGGTGGCCATCACACGGCCGGCTGGTCAGGTCACTGCCTCGGATTTCTCCTGCCGCACGGCCTGTGGTTCGTAACGTGTTCTCGGAATGCTCAAGGGCTCTGTGGAAGGTTCTCAACATTTCCTGGGAACGAACCAGCAATTCTTGGAAGGAGTGACTTCAGCCTTACTGGGTAACAGGCAACAAGGAAACTAGGTGTGCAGCTAGCAGAGGGCAAGACCCTGCCCACGAGGCTCTCGGGCTGGAAGAGGGACGGAGAGACAGAGGGCAAGGAGGGATGAACACAGGACACATATCCTCTCTTTCTCATGTGGTTGGGACATCAAGGACTCCAGGTGTGCCCCTGGGCATGCCCGCCCTCCCTCCCTCCTTCTGTCTTCCCCTCCCCGCCCCCCCTTTCTCCTCCTTTCCCCCCCACTTCTCGCCAAGTCCCCATGGCAGAGAAGACCCAGAGGTCCCCACCAAAAGAAAGTAGAATATAATCCCTTTATGCTCGCTTAGGTGGCAGGATTCCTCACCTGTGTTTGTCATCCTAAAACAACAGACCAGAGCTCACCTCCTAATTTGTTTGTCAAACATCTACATATAGCATTTATTATCAGCCTGCCACTGTCCTAAACCCTTCTGCAAATATGACCTCATTTAATCCTAACAACCCCTGAAGGAGATACTGTTTCTATCTCTATTTTACAGACGAGAGCACTGAGGCCCAGGGAGGGTCAGTATGTACCAGAGTCTGTCCCCAGCAGTGGCTCCAATCTCTGTGCTCTCAGCCATGGGTGGTGGCTCCCTGTCTCCGTGGGGTTCCTGCACAAATCGATGGAGAATAGGAAATGTTTGGGTGTCTTGCCGTGCAATGGTCTACTCTGCGGAGTGGGTTTAAATCCGGAGCCAAGCCTGAGCTCAGAGCAAGTTCTCAGTTCCAAATGCTCCCTGGGCTTCCATCCTCACCAGCAACTCAAGCTGAGACCTCTCCTTGTCAGCTGCATACAATTCCCTCACTCACCCTTACTCTGCCAGGACCCCAGCTGCCGGAAAAGCCAGCTGCAGACCAGTGGACCCAGGCAACCGTCTAGTAATACCTTTGGGTCTGAAACTCCCACTTAATTACATTCCAGGTAAATTTTTGTCCATACTGATTTTCAGCTGTGAACATGTGTTCTAGTTTTTCCTCTCTGCCTTATTCAACTTTCCTGCTTCCAGAGTTTACAACATGTTGGTGAGTTTCAAATCCCTCGTATGTGTCTTGCTAGGAACCAGCAAGCTCGTAATTAATAAGATCTAATGAGTTTGGACAGCACTAATTTATATTACATGATGGTTTTGACAGAAGCTGGGCGGGAGCGAACCTCAGTCCATGAAGAAAAGGCTGGCTAATCATTTTCATGGTGCAAACATTGCAGGGACTAGATAAATATATTTTTCAGATCACGGAGCAATGACAACTATTTACATACATATAAATAGCATGTGCCATGCGATGCGTGCTGTTTCATACATGTAATGATAATCAGATCTTTCGTGTTTAGGGCTGTCAGTTTTACCACATCGTTGGGTAATATAAGTGCCCTCTTGTTTTATTTATTTATTGGTTTGCTCATTTGCTTTTTGTTTTTTATTTATGTATTTCTTTTTCGCTTTGTTGTAACATTTGGGTTTGCCCTGCCTCCTGAGCCTCTTGCAGCCCACCCAGACCTGAGAATGGGTACATACATTCTCATCTCCTAAAATCCTATGCAACTTGCATATCAGTTCTGAGAAGCTGGATTCTTTACCTAACAGCCAGTCCTAGGTGGAGAGACTGGTGAAGGAGAGGAAAGATTTTCTGAATCAAGGAGCCAACACATGCTGTGAATTTCCTAAAGATGGCATTGATGGGATCAAGAAATATTCCAAACTTGGAAGCAGAGACATTGGAGATAAAGCCTGCTGGTTCTGGAGACGGTGAAGGGCCAGCAGTATATATTCTAGCCTGAAAAAGAGAACTGGACTTTGTGACTCTGTACATGAACTCTGAGGAGCCTGCGTGCCGGCGACACTAAAATTACCTTCGAATTCATTGTCAGGGAGTGAATGAATACAGGAAGGTGGCTTTTGAGTTTTAATAGGATTTTTTCAATAACCGTCTAGGAGTAATTAATTCAGGACAAGTGTTTTTGAAAGTCTATTAAAATATAGCCCTGGTAAATTAATTGGCACGGATTCTTCTGAATTCTCCTTTTAACAAAACTAATAAATTATTTTTCATGCATTAATAAATATTAGATAACTAGAAATTGAGTTTTCCCTATTGTAGTGCTGATATTTTTAGCTGGCATCCCAAAAATGTGACATTGGGTATTCCAGACATACTCCTGGATTCTAGTGTGGTAATTAGCATCTAATTTCACTGGGTTCTTTTCCCCTCAAGCTCCCCAAAAGTGCCACACAAATTATTAATTATTCTCATTTGTTCATTAAAGCAAGCCCTCAAAGGACATCTTTAAGATGACAGTTTATTAACTTCTTGATTATAATAAAAGTGTAATTGTTTTAAAATATTTTAAATTCAGAACTTTTCTGTGAATTCACAGCAACCTCCGAAATAATCTGACTCGTTGCCATTTTACCCTTCTTCCTGACCCATCCTTTTTAAAAGAACACAGACAAGCAGTTGCCATCCCTTAGGTAACCACAATTGCACGGAATGAACACCTCCCAGCAAGAGACAAAAACTTTTATTTTTGGTTGCTTACTACATCCCACCTGGATGGCTAAGACTTAGCCCACCCACCCCACAGATAGGTGTGGCCTGGACAAAGGTAAGCAGCAAACCCATAGCTGGATGGCGTCATAGCGGCAGCGCCAGGCTCCCTGTGAGGGCTGGAGAGGAGAATCCATTCCGTGCCCTTCTCAGCTTCTGGTGTAGCCAGCCATCCTTGGAGTTCCTCGGCTTGTAGAAACATGCCCCTAGTCTCTGTCATCAGACAGCCTTCGTCCCCCTGAGGGTCTTCACCTCGTCTTCCTTTGGTGCATGTCTATCTGTTATCTCTGCTTCTTGTAAGGATAGGAGTCATACCGGATGGGGGCGCCTGGGTGGCTCAGTCGTTAAGCGTCTGCCTTCGGCTCAGGTCATGATCCCAGGGTCCTGGGATCGAGCCCCGCATCGGGCTCTCTGCTCCGCGGGAGGCCTGCTTCTCCCTCTCCCACTCCCCCTGCTTGTGTTCCCTCTCTCGCTCTCTCTTTCTCTCTGTCAAATAAATAAATAAAATCTTTAAAAAAAAAAATAAAGGAGTCATACCGGATGAAGGCTCACTTTCATCCAGAAGGACCTCATCTTAACTCGATTACATCTTCAAAGACCCCATTTCCGAAGAAGGGAACATTCACAAGCCTTAGAGAATGGGACACATATCTTTGCAGGGGAGGGGGGGGACACAATTCAACGCATAAAACATGAACAGTGGTGCCACCTCTTTTCTGCTATGCTCATTGGAGCACTTCAAGCAAAGCGAAGCTAGAGCTCACAGAAAGCATCTTGCTACTCGAGGTTGGTGTTACTCGTGAAGGCAGCAAACAATGTCTTGTAGGTCTTCACAATTTAAAGGTTACCAGTTGGCTCTAGGGTCCCAAATCTACGCAGGGATGCTGCTAAATATCTCACAACACAAAGGACGGCCCCCACCACAAAGATCGACCCAGCCCAGAATGCCAGTAGAGTTGAGACTGAGAAACCCTGCCTCAACCCAAAAAGGGATCCAGTGAGACTTTCGAGCACTTCTCTGTGGGGGATACATTTCTGGGGACAAGCTTGAGAAGCCCTACCTGTCCCATGCCATGTCCATAATCTTATAAACAAGCCCAGTGTGAGGAACCCTCTGTTTCCTGCCCAGATGGCCCCTGTTATGCTGATTTTTTTTTTTTTTTTTTTTGCATTAGCAAACAACACGGCACAGATGAGTCTTGAAGATGGAAGAGTTGTCAGAAGGTTCTGGAATTCGGGAACCTCCTTGTTTGGACAGAGATGATCTATCGCTTCTCGGCCTTTTGGCTAAGATCAAGTGTGGACAGAGATGATCTAGCAGAGAACATATGGTTTTAAGCCAGCAGACTCCAGAATAAGGAGATGTCAGCCCCAGAGAAAAGCAAGTGTTCCAGAAAGGAACAGAGGACAGCTAGAAAATAAATCTCTGTGCCTCAAAACTTTGCTGGTGAGAGTAGACTGCATTATAGGTGAGCCGCCATGAGAAGGGTGACCTACTGTTGACTCTGAAAAGCTCTGCCTCTCAGGTGACGCTGCCGAAAGACAGGACCAGGCAGGTCGGAGGAAATGTTTGGTTCATTAAATAATTTGCAGTTCTGAACTTTTTGTTTGTTTTGACTGCACGAACTGCTTCTCTAAATGGATGTTAGGTTTCTGCAGGCTGGTCCCTTAACCTCTCCCCAGTCTTCCTTGTGCATTTAATATTTGCTTAGTTATTTTATGGATTTGCTGTAGGTGGTTAGCTGTGTGATACTAAATGTCAGCGGAGCATCCTTACACACCCAGGCTGGCTTCTGACTCTGCATTTTGGAAGTGATTTGCTTGGGTGGTAAAACATATTTTCCCAAAAGACGAATGTCCTAAAATGGTGGGCTGACTCAGGCCAGACAACGGAAGCCCCTCATTGCCACACTCCCTCAAGGCATGGCGATAGTTTGGAACTTGATCCCCCTGTCTCAGGGCTTTCCTGGACAAATGCCTTTGGTGGGTGAGCCAATGGGGAATTTCAGATCTACGTGTACTGGATTCATATCAGTGAGACAGAAGGCCGGGGAGCAAGGAATCCCTCAGCAAACAACAGTAGTTTCACTGTCCTCGCACCCACCGGGGTTCCAGATAAGGCATGAGCAGCATGAATGGGGGGTTTCGAAGTCTGGAAATTACCAACTGGGACAGGCACTCTGCATGATGAGTTAGCCTAGGAGACGACCCCTGGGAGAAAGACGAGCTTGAGTGGAGGGAGAGGATGAGTGTAGCGGGCAGAATAAAGACCCCCCCGCCAAAGATATCCACATCGTAATGACAGAACCTGTGAGTCTGTGACCCTAACATGGCAAAAGGCAGGTGTAAGTTACAGATCTTGAGATGCGAGGTGATCCTGGATTATCTGGGGAAGCTCGATGGCATCACGAGGGTCTTTCTAGGAAGGAGGCAGGAAGGTCAGAGGAGGGGAAGGAGGCCTGGGGCGGAAGCCGTGGTCAGAGTCAGAGGTCTGATGATGTCGTCCCACTGGCTGGGAGCATGGAGGGAGGGGCCAGGAGCCCAGGAATGCAGGTGCCTCTAGAAGCTGGAAGAGGCAAGAAAATGCATTCTCTTCAAGAGCCTCAGGAAGGGACCAGCCCTACGGACCCATTGTAGACCTCTGAGCTCCGGAACCATAAGGGAATAACACGGTGTTATTTCAAGCCCCTCAGCCTTGGATAATTACAACAGCCACAGGACGTCAGCACCGTGAGCACCCGGGACAGTGGGGAAGGCGGTGGGGAGCCAGGGATCAGCAGCGGACAGCGGGGAAGGCGGTGGGGCGCCAGGGATCAACAGCGGACAGGGGGGAAGGCGGTGGGGCGCCAGGGATCAGCAGTGGACAGTGGGGAAGGTAGGGAATGCTGGGGCGAGGTGAAGGTTATTCTTCCCTCTCGCCCCCTCCTGCCACCTTCTGTCCCCCTGGCCATGCACCGACACAGAACCTCAAAGGACGCACACCAAGGAGAGGAGGCCTCTCTCGTGCCCCCGGCCTCCCCGTGCACCCTCTCCTGTCCTGGGGGCTTTTGCAACGGCCCTCTGGACCTGTCACTGTTCTCACCGCACGCTCTTTTTAAAAAATGTTTTTTATTATGGTAAAGTTTAGTGCTTCCTTTGGTAGCACATATACTTATTATGGTAAAGTTTACACAACATAGAATTTGCCAATAGGACTATTTTTCAGCACAGTTCCGTGGCATTAAGGACATTCACACTGCCTTCCCTTCAGCTGCGTCACGTTAAGCACCACAGCTAACAGCCAGGAACTCAGCTCTTGATGGCCACGGTGGACATCCCCCTAATGCCCACCCACCGCTCGGCTCAGTGCTGCTGTGAAGGCCATAACCTGATTCCTGGATTTTATCACAACTAAGAGGAAGCAACGTTATTCTGGGGGTGAGTGTAAGAATTTCAGGGTCCAGCCTCTGCTCTCGAGGAGGGAAATTCTAAAAGATCACTTGTCGCTCAGTCATGTCCACTGCGTGAAGCTTATTTGGGATTTTGCGGGGCAGAAAGGAAGAAGGAGAGCCAGGTTCTCAGGCGCGGACTTCCTGCCCCGGAGGGAAAGCGGACCGCGTTTGTGTATTGATTCCGCATCTGTTGACGGTCACTTGAGCTGCTTGAGGTCCCTTTGGCTATTGCGAGTGGTGTTGCAATCCACAGCGGTGAACACCCATCTGTCTGGGTTCCTGCTTTCAGTTCTTTGGGGTATAGACCCAGAAGCTGAATTACTGGATCAAAGGAACTCTGTTTTGTTTCTCAAGGAACCACCACGCCGTTTGGCACGGTGGCTGAGCCATTTCACACTCCCATCTGCGATGTGCTGGAGCTTCCCCACCTGCTCTTGTTATTGCCTGTTTGTGTGTGTGCTTGATCACATCCATCCTAGGGAGTGTGCACTGCACTCCCTCTTGATAGAAAAACACAGCTGTGGGGCGCCCGGGTTGCTCAGTCGGTTAAGCATCTGACTCTTGGTTTCAGCTCAGATCGTGATCTCACGGTCGTGAGATCGAGCCCCACGTCGGGCTCCGTGCTCAGCGTGGAGTCAGCTTGAGATTCTCTCTCTCCCTCTGCCCCTCCCCCCCAATAAATGAATAAAATCTTAAAAAAAAAAGGTAACACCCTTGAGAGTCCATCAAAGGTGGCCCTTCACAGGTAACAAACACGCGGAACGGGACTCAGCTGAGCACCAGGTTGACCTTACCTTCCGTCTTGCCAGAACACGGAAGCCTGGCCCGTGCCCCTGATGGGCACCCTGTGTATCGACATAAGGAAAGGCATCTGTGGATCTCCTTCTCTTTAGGACGACCTTAGCAGAGCAAGAGAACTCAGAGGGAGAGGGGCTATTTTCCGCTCAACTAGCATCATTGTTTGATGAGCCCCAGTGTCTGAACAGCACCGTGAGCCACACATTGACTTGCGGTATTGTCCCCCCAAACTCGATCGATTTGTGAGTGGGGAGTTGTAGAGTAGAGGTGCGGGATCAATAGGCCATTACACAGCCACTTAAGAAAGCTCGTCTCCCGGCAACACATTTTCCGAAGGAACGTCCGAGAGGAAAAAGGGTGGAGATGTGTGTTGCATGCTGCGTATCAGACACGGCCACCGATGACCTGGGCTGCTGAGGACATGGGCCTAGTGGTCTTCTTCCTTTGTTGCCATAATAGACAATTAAATGAAAGCCATTATGGGGCGCCTGGGTGGCTCAGATGGTTAAGCGTCTGCCTTCGGCTCAGGTCATGATCCCAGGGTCCTGGGATCGAGCCCCACATCGGGCTCCCTGCTCCTTGGGAGCCTGCTTCTCCCTCTGCTTCTCTCTCTCTGTCTCTCATGAATAAATAAATAAAATCTTAAAAAAAAAATGAAAGCCATTATGTCTTTAAGAGATACAACTAGAGAAAAATCAACAGGACTTGGATGTTTTCACAGTTATCTTTATTTTAAATGCGGTAGGAAAAAAAAAAAAAAAGCCCGTAACATAAAACGTAACATCTTACCTATTTTTAAGTGTCTAGTTCAGTAATGTGAAGGATATCCCCATCTCCAGGAGGTTTTCATCTTGCAAAACTGACTTTATACCAAGAAAGAACTCCTTTTTCTCCCTCCCTCCAACCCCTGCTAACCACCATTCTATCTCCTGCTTCTATGCATTTGACTACTTTACATACGTTTTATAACTGGAGTCATATGGTATTTTTGCCTTTTTGTGACGGGTTATGTCACTTAGCATTATGTCCTTAAGGTTTATCCACACTGCAGCACGTGACAGAATTTCCTTATCTTTTAAGGCTAAATAATATTCCACTGTGTGTACAAACCACATTTTGTTCATCCATTATAGGCATCTGGGTTACTCCTACCTTTTGGCTATTACAAAGAATTCTTTTTTTTTTTAAGAAGTTGTTGTTGTTGTTTTTTTAAGATTTTATTTATTTATTTGACAGAGAGAGACACAGCGAGAGCAGGAACACAAGCAGGGGGAGTGGGAGAGGGAGAAGCAGGCTTCCCGCCGAGCAGGGAGCCCGATGCGGGGCTCGATCCCAGGACCTGGGACCATGACCTGAGCCGAAGGCAGACGCTTAACGACTGAGCCACCCAGGGGCCCCTATTACAAATAATTCTGCTGTGAACTTGGGTGTATAAATATCTCTTCAAGACCCTGCTTTCAATTCTTTTGAAGTAGGATTGCTGGATCATCACAGAAAAAAAAAAAAAAATAAGAATTATCTCTTTGGACTACCGAATGACAAAGTTGATAGTACAAAGACCAATTGACAAATTATATTTGTGTGTCAGGGGCAGCATATCAGAGGGAAATTTTCTACCTCCCTTTATGCCTCATTTACAGTTTTTATGAGAGCTATTTTTTTAACTTATTATGGAAGAATACATACAGAAAAGTACAAAAACCTTAAGTGTACAGCTCGATGAATTTTCTTTTTTTAAAAAAAGATTTTATTTATTTATTTATTTTATTGATTTATTTGATATAAATCTTTTTAAAAAAGATTTATTTAAAATCTTTTTTAAAAAGATTTTATTTATTTTATTTATTTATTTATTTATTTATTTGAGGTCTCGCAACCTCCCCAAGGGGAAACCCTGTCCTGAGCTGTCAACCTAAATAAGCACTGCCGATATTCAAAACATCCTAGAGGGAGAAAAAAGAATTAAAAAAGAAAAGAGAAAGAGAAAGACAGAAAGAGAGCAAGAAAGAGAAAGAGAGATGAGGGAAAGAAAAAAAGAGAAGGAAGAAACGAAGGGGAAGGAAGGGAGGGAGGGGAAGGAAGGAAGGAAGGAAGGCAGACAGGCAGGCAGGCAGGCAGGCCAGCCTGAGTGTGAAGGCCAGCCCTTCCCTTCAGCTGCGTCACGTTAAGCACCACAGTTAACAGCCAGGAACTCAGCTCTTGATGGCCACGGTGGACATCCCCCTAATGCCCACCCACCGCTCGGCTCAGTGCTGCTGTGAAGGCCATAACCTGATTCCTGGATTTTATCACAACTAAGAGGAAGCAATGTTATTCTGGGGGTGAGTGTAAGAGAATTTCAGGGTCCAGCCTCTGCTCTCGAGGAGGGAAATTCTAAAAGAGCACTTGTCACTCAGTCATGTCCACTGTGTGAAGCTTATTTGGGATTTTGCGGGGCAGAAAGGAAGAAGGAGAGCCAGGTTCTCAGGCGCGGACTTCCTGCCCCGCAGGGAAAGCGGAGAGCGGGTGATTGAATGCCACGTGAAATGAGCGTCTTCTCTGCGGTAGAGATTCTTTGTTACGCCAGGTGGTTCTTTAATTTTCACGTTTATATTTAGCACAACTTCTGAAAGTCTCGTTAAGGGAGGAGTGCAATCATTCCCTGACCAGAGGTGAGTGTGAAGCGGAGTGATGCTCTTGCAAAGCTCAGTAAATAGGAAAGGAGTGGGCCCACCTGAAGAGCCAGCGATTGTCCACACACATGGAGGGCAGGCTGAGACTCCCCAGTGGCAGGCTGCAATGCTCCAGGGTTCTCATTTTCGCTCTTTTACACCGTGGAGAGCACTAACAAAGCCTCCTGTTTGCCTCAAAAGGGAAAATAAGTTCCCCCAGGCGTGGCATTTTGTGGGAGGTAACATTTCAGTCCATGATCATATGACTTACCAGTAACCCTGATATTAACAAAAAATAACAGAAATAAAAATAATATTGCCTCTGGTAACCAAGTAAGTTTTGTAGGAAAAAGGAAAATCTCATTTTCCTCATTTAAAGATACTCCAAGTGAGGCTCCAAGTGGCTAACTGGCTTGTCTGCAATCACCCAGTTGGTAAGAAGCAGTGCATGATTTTTTTTTTTTTTAAGATTTTATTTATTTATTTGACAGAGAGAGACACAGTGAGAGAGGGAAACACAAGCAGGGGGAGTGGGAGAGGGAGAAGCAGGCTTCCTGCTGAGCAGGGAGCCCAATGTGGGGCTCGATCCCAGGACCCTGGGATCGTGACCTGAGCCAAAGGCAGACACTTAACGACTGAGCCACCCAGATGCCCCACAAAGTTTGTTTCTTAAAAAGTTAAACATATACCTCCCATGGGATCCAGCTATTCTAGTTCTGGGTATTTATCCAAGAGAAGTGAAAGCATAAGCCCATACAAAAACTTGTAAACAATAAATGTTCAGAGCATCTTTACTTGTAATTGTAATTGTAAACAATTTTGTTGTTTACAAACAAAATTGTAAACAACCCATCAACATTGGACTCAAATGTCCATCATTAATAAATGGATAAATAAAACACAGTACATCCATACAGTGGAATACTACAAGGCAGTAAAAAGGAGTGAAGTAGGGTTTTTTTTAAGTTTTATTTACTTAAGTAATCTCTACCCCCAAAGTGGGGCTCGAACTCATGACCCCGAGATCAGTACACTGAGCAGCGTGGATGGATCTCAGAATTATTATACTGACAGGAGGAGAGAAGCCAGACAAAAAAGAATATAAATTACATAGTCCTATCTATAGGAACTCTAAAAAATGTGACAGAAAGCTGATCAGTGGTTACCTGGGAATAAAAGAATGGGGAGAGGCCTGAGGAAGGGCTTACGAGGGACAGGAGGAAACTCTTGGGGGTGATGGTTATTGTGGTAAGCAAAATGATGCCCCTCCCTCCAAAGATGTCCCTGTCCTAATTCCCAGAACCTGTGAATATGTCACTCTACATGGCCACCGGGAATTATGGTTGCCCATGGAATTCTGGCTGCTGATCATCTGACTTTAAGATAGGGAAATTATCCTGGATTATCTGGGTGGATGCAGTATCTCGATGACGGTCCTCATAGGCGGAAGAGGGAAGCGGAAGGGTCCAGAGTTGGAGAAGGAGATGACACTATGGAGGAACGGTCAGAGATGCAGTGTCCAACTTTGAAGATGGGGCACTGGGCCACAAGCCAAGGAGTGTGGGCAGCCTCCAGCTGCTGGGAAAGGCAAGGAAACAGATTCGCCCTGAAGCCTCAGAAAGGAGCACAGCCTTGCTGGCACCTTGATTCTTAGTCCAGTGCAACAGACGTAAGACTTCTGACTTCCACAACTCTAAGATACTAAATCTGTGTTGTCTTAAGCTACTAGGTTGGTCAACGCTTTGTAATGGCAGCCAGAGGAAACACCTTATTTTGAGCATGGTGGTCACTTCACCAAGGTGTGAAAACACCAAATGGTGACCATCCATATGCGCAGTTTATATGTCAGTGATACCTCAATAAAGCTGTTTAAAGGAAAGCTTCTTACAAAATGGATCTTGATTGTGGTTCTTCTTTCCACTCTGACACATCCGCTGAGCGCACAGGAAAACCACCCACGTTGATGGAGTTTATCACGAACATTGTGCGTGGCTGTCTTCGGTCAAGAGCTCTGCGAACACTGGTGCCTGACGGGTATTATAAGCTTGTCCAACATATCTGACTGTGGATTCCTTATGAGAATTTGTCATTGTTCTAACTTGTTAATGACATAAGTACCCGTCTGCAATTCTTCTCTCTCCTTTGGTACTAAGATAACTAACTTATCACATTGCATCAGAAACTGAGCTGGAAATTGTCCTAAAGGTTCTAACTGAAACCAGGGATATTAACAACGCTAAAAATCTACGGACACGTCTAGGAGAAATAAGAGTTCTCTACTGCCAAAGAATGATTTCCCTGTGTGCTCCTGCTCTGGCGGGGGCTACCTCACTGCAGTAAAGTGCAGGTGCGTTTATCATAAATTGTGAGCTTTGACTCTAACCTTTGTGTTAAGAGTCAAGGTGGTAGGCAGATTCCCACGTGCGCTCGGGTGGGATTCGGTCCTGGTGTGTCAGCCAGCGTCCCTGCAGGAAACAGGAGGCACGCCCGGAAGGGTTAATGAAGAGAGTTAAATGGAAGGGGCCATGGTGGGTGGGGTCAAGGGAATCCAGAGGGAAGCTGGAGGGGAAGAGAGCTGGGGGTTGGACACTGCAATGTTGCCTCTCAATTAACCATTCCTCCCAGGCCATGTCTTATGCTCCTGGAGGTGGAACGCACTTCCTGCCCTTTTGACCCTGGGCTTCATTAAATGACTTGGCTTTGGCCAACGGAATGTGAGCAGATGTGGCGTACACGGTATCTAAACAGAAACTTGAAAGGCACTGCTGTGGTTGACGCACACTTGGGCGTCTGCCCTTGGCCTTGAGGAGCACAGGCTCCAGATAGGATCTGGCTCCAGGTATGGCGAGACGTGTGGAGCTGAGCCAAGTCTAGCTCGGCAGAGCTCAGCAATGCCAAAGCTGATGCACACAGCCTGGGGGCATCGTGAGCAAGGAAGGGTTGCTGAAGCAGCAGCAGAGAAAGCTCACCAAATCTTCTTCCCCTGATTGCGTGTGTGGGTTCTGAATACAATGAGATGTAACTCCCGTGACTAGGTAACTAATCAGCTGACTTTGAGTCAATCAAAAGGGAGACATCCAAGGTGGGCCTGGCCTAGTCAGGGGAACTTTATAAAAGGTGGGCCTGACCTAATCAGATGACCTTTATAAAAGTAGGGAGACTCTCCTGGTGGACTCAAAGACAACGCAAACAGCTGCTCATGAACTGCCTATGAAAAAGACCATCCTCTAGGAGTTGAGGGCCTCAGTCACCTTGATTACAGGCTCGTAAGACCCTGACCCGAGGATCCAGTTATGCCATGCCCAGACTCCTGACCCAGGAAATCATGAGATAATAAATGTGTGTTGTTTCAAGCCTCTAAATTTGGGGTAATTTGTGACACAGCAGTGGAAAGACAATTCACCAGAGAATATACATACTCAGTATTGTACCAAGTTATACATTTTTTTTTTAAAGGTGCTGGGATGAACAGAACAAATGAGTCACACTCCCTTTGTAGTTTACTCCTGCAACTTCAGCGAAGAGGGGCCAGGTAGGAAAGAAATCAGAAGCATTCTCTGCAGAAGGCCTTTTACAATCACTTTCCTGCATAATTGGGGGCTATTTTATTCTAACATGAACAACCCCCATCCTAAGCCCTTCACTTGCCTGAATCCAAAGCCCAGGTTTCCAGCAGGTCCGCTGTTCTCCCCAGGAAGGGACGCTGGCCAGGACCCATCCCCAATCCTCTCTGCAGGCCTCGGTGAGAGCACTCCATCTAGTATGCGGATGGCTATGTCCTTCCGTGGGCTTCTTGCTCTTCCTGGCAGGAATCACGTCTCCAATCTTCAGCCCTTCCCAAGCATGTCACCAAATGTGCCCTTGCAATCCCCCAAATGCTGGCCAAATGCCTGAGCTAGTCATCCTATTCCAGTCATGAGTTTCCCCAGCATAGCTGTTCTCAAAGTGTGTTCCTCGGACCAGAGCCTGCATCTGCTAGGAACTTGTTCGAAATCATTCTTGAGTCCCACCTGCTGAATGAGAAACCCAAGGGTTGGGGCCCAGCCATCTGGGTTTGACAAGTTCTCCTGGAGGTGCTGCTTACTTTCAAGCTTGAGAATCTCTGCCCTAGCCTGATATTTTATATTTTCAAGGAATCGGCCCCTTAATCATTCCCAGGCCCCTTCCCCCCTCCCCCCATTTTTCTGTAGCTGTTTTATTTTGGATTTTGCGCTGAAGTCCTCCCAGTCAGATCACTGATATCGTGTCTGCTCACATTCTTCCTAGGCATTTGAGATACATACTTCAGTGGAACCGTCTTCAATTTGTTGAGCAGTTACTGGGAATTTAACATAGAGCAGAATGTAGAGATTATCTTCCTCTCAAATTGGCCCCAGGAGAAGAGGCAACATTGACCCCACTTTTCAGAGGCAGAACCTGGAGCACAACCGTTTAAAGTAACCTGTGCGTCACATCCCCACAGCCCGTGGGGCCGGCCTCGAAATTCAAAGTCAGGGTGTCTCGCTTTAAAATCACAGCTTGTCATCCCAGACTAACTCGTCTCAGAACCTTAGGCTCTGACTTTTAAAAAGCACCAACTGTTTACTGCCTCCAAATAGCTGGCCCCCAAAAGCAGCCTGATGGAGCTAAGGAGGAGTGCCGGGGTCGGAGGTCGGAGAAGCTTCGTTTGCGACCAGCCCCTTCCCGTGGCATCGTGGCATCGTGGCATCGTGGCATCGTTTAACACACAACGCGTTGGTCCTACAAGCTTATGGGCCGCGCTTACTCTTTTCGTTCCAGGGAGAACCAGCACCTCTTTGAGGAACGGAGCAGACCACGCCAAAGACACACGAAGGTCTTCCTCGGAGGTGTGCATGTGGCACCTGCGGAAGTCACTGTGCCTTTACTGCGCTCCAAGCTCCCTGCCCACCCAGTCGCCCCTGGAAGCAGCTTGCACCACGGCCTTCGCGCCAATTCGCCCCCCACCGGCCTCCCCAAGCCCCCTTCCCAGGGGCTTCCGCTGACCCTTCCCTTCCACTTCTGGCCTCCATAGCATCTGGGGTACCCACCATCCATCTCTGACGTTGGGTGTGGCACCATGATTATATATCGGGGTTCTTCAGCAAAGCCCCACACGCCCACTGGCCATTCCCCTCCTGCCTCCTGGTTCCCTTGGCCCTGTGCTGGTAAGAGTTGTCACCCAGTGCTCGAGCACCATGAAAACTGAAGGCAAGCGCATTAAGTCACCGGCCACCATCTTTCTTCATCCTCTGAGGTTCTCACCTCAGCGACTGACTGATGCCTTGGGGCCTTCCAAACATTCCATGTTCGGCTGGCCTAAGAAAAGAGAGAAGTAAAGCTATAAATCGTTGTCATATCTGTTTGGGTTTGTTATTGTGCAAAAATATGCATGACATAAAATGTGCCATTTTAATCATTTTAAAGAGGACACTTCCATGGCATTAAGTGTATCCATTGCCACTATCCCCTTCCAGAATTTTTTCTTTTTTTTTTTTTTAAGATTTTATTTATTTATTTGACAGAGAGAGACACAGCGAGAGAGGGAACACAAGCAGGGGGAGTGGGAGAGGGAGACGGAGAAGCAGGCTTCCCGAGGAGCAGGGAGCCCGATGCGGGGCTCGATCCCAGGACCTGGAATCATGACCTGAACCGAAGGCAGACGCTTAACGACTGAGCCACCCAGGCGCCCCCAGAATTTTTTCATCATTCCCAAGAGAAGTTCTGTTCTCATTAAGCAATAAGTCTCCATCCCTAACTCCCCCAGGTCTTGGTAACTACTCTCCTACTTTCTGTTTCCATGAGTTTATTTATTCTAGGTACCTCATAGAAAGAGTCATGTGATATTTGGTCTTTTATGTCCGTATCATATTATTTTTTGAACCAGGAAGACAGTGATAGGTGTGGAGACAGAGGATGTGTAGTGATAAATGGAATTGGCCAATGGCCAGTGACATTAAGTTCTTTTTTATTTTATTTTATTTATTTATTTATTTGAGAGAGAGAGAGAGCATGGGGGGGGTGGAGCAGAGGGGGAGGGAGAGGGACAAGCAGGCTTTGCACTGAGTGTGGAGTCTGACGGGGCTTGATCCCATGACCCTGAGCTCATGATCTGAGCTGAAACCAAGTGTCAGACACCGAACGGACTGAGCCACCCAGGCGCCCCTATAGAAAGACAATAAAAGGTAAGTCCCGCAGAGGTGTGAACAGCAGGGGGTGGGCATCATGGGGGCCATCCTACAGTCTGTCCAACAGGGTGCAAGCAATGAGGGCAGAAACAGCAGTGGGAATCCAGCAAGGGGGGCATTTTGCTCCTCCTCAGTTGGCCTCTGTTGGCCTGAATTCAGTCGCCAAACCTGAGAGACGGATAGTCAAACCGTTCACCCCAACACCATGGGGCAGTAAGTATTTTCCAAGAGCTTTTTTTTTTTTTTTAAAGATTTTTTATTTATTTATTTGAGAGAGAGAGAGCATGAGAGGGAGGAGGGTCAGAGGGAGAAGCAGACTCCCCACTGAGCAGGGAGCCCGATGCGGGACTCGATCCTGGGACTCCGGGATCATGAACTGAGCCGAAGGCAGTCGCTTAACCAACTGAGCCACCCAGGCGCCCCTCCAAGAGCTTTTGATTAAGACTGTAATGAAACCGGAGCACCTGGCTGGCTCAGTCTGGAGAGCATGTGACTCTTAATCTTGGGGTCATGAGTTCGAGCCCCACCTTGAGTGTAGAGATTACTTCAACAAATAAATAATTTTTTTTAAAGGACTGCAATGAAACAAGATTGAGGGAAAGATTGGCTTTAAGTATTACTTAGTCATCCTCCACCTGCAAATTTCAGCCCCAAAATAACTCGGAAAAAAAAATCCCCGTTATTTACATTTGCTCTCTATTTTTAACTGCCTTTCTGTTTAAAACATTTAATATCTTCTGAAGCCCTATTAGAGCCCATTGAACCTGCAGCAAGATATTGTATTTATTTTTGTAGCTATTTTGATCCTCTCAGAGAACTTTTTGTTTTCGTCGGAGCTTTTAAGGAAGGTGAAGCAGGTCAACTTGTCTGGCTGACTTGACAACTGGCTCTGCTGGGTTCTTAATAAAATGGTGCTAAATTCAGATCCACTAATCATGTGTCTCTTTTTATGTGGCCCAATTTTTCCATTACTTGAAGTTCCCAAATGCTAATAAACTCTAATGCACTATTTTTGGTGGGAACGGATGCATTATGCTTTTCAGAGTTGATGTTTTTACATAACTAGAAAACGTTCTGGAAGAGAGGAAAAACCACCCTCAGAGGGCAAACATCAATTGGGTTTTTTTTTTTTCCTATTGATCCGGAGCTGTTTAAGCAGAGAAGCGGGGAGAAAGGTAAATGCAGGCGAGGGAAAAATAACACCTACAGATTCTGCCCGCTTCTACCTTCTGTCTTCTGGGCTACGGGTTCTTTTTGCATCTGCTCATTTCACGCTCCCTAAACATACATTTTCAAAGGGGTCTAATTGAAAAAGATGTGTCTGGAAGACAGCAAAGTGACTCCATAAGCCTCTATAAACATGTTGCCATAGAGTCATTTGAATTCATAAGCCCTCATTAAAACCCCAACGAGTGCAGATAAAACTAAGGTACGGTGAGAGAAATCGAAAGTGTGAGCAAACTTCTGCGGGAGAATTGACTAAGACGGGGATTGAAAGCCTTCTCTAGAAAAGTTCCGTGTCTTGGGCGCCTGGGTGGCTCAGTTGGTTAAGCATCTGCCTTCGGCTCAGGTCATGATCCTGGAGTCCTGGGATCGAGTCCCGCATCGGGCTCCCTGCTCAGTGGGGAGTCTGCTTCTCCCTCTGACCCTCCTCCCTCTCATGCTCTCTGTCTCTCATTCTCTCTCTCGCAAATAAATAAAATCTTAAAAAAAAAAATTAAAAAAGAAAAGAAAAGTTCCATGTCTTCATGTGGCTGGCGGCTAATGCAGGTGCATAGATAGGTAAAATACACTTAGTGTTATTGTGCTTACTGTATGTAAGTCACGCCTCAGAGTTTAAAGACAGACACCCAACCAAACCCAAGGCTGGAGTAGTAGACACCTGCAACAGAATGTAAACCCGGTAACGAAAAGGACACAAAAATCACAGCCCCCTCATCTGAACTGTTTATTCAGCGTCCCTCCCCTCCCCCCTCCCCCCCCCCCCCCCCCGGCGCCCTCTTCATCTTGTCCCCTACAATAGATATTTTTGTGGCATGTTACTTTATTCTTTTTCAAACAGACTCTGGCACAAAGATGTAGCGTTTTTAGAGTTGACTATCAGATTATTCATATTTCCTTCTTGAATGTTTTCTAATTCTCTCCTTCACTGTAGAGGCAAAAATACAAAATGTATCTCTTCTCCTTGGTCTCGCCCAGCAGGATCCTTGTCAAGAGCTAACCTGTGTTTCTGGGAACAACCAGGAGGTACGTGTAGCTTTCAGCTTGCTATAAACAAATCTAGCATTGCTGATCTTTTTTCTATTCGCGAAGTTGATTTTATTTACTGTTTCTACTAAGGAAAAAAATAATAGTTCTTTGCCCCAAGAAGCTGGAGCCCCAAGTGCTGGGGCTTCACTCTGTGTGGCTCAGAGGACAGATGTGGCAAATGTCTGCTGGGATCGGAACATACGCATGCTAGGACGTATATTTGGGCCGGGTCTCATCGGCATGTGTTTCTCTTTGTTATCTTGCTACCTCTGAAATTAAACGGAAGCCAAACATCAAGTGGAAGGGACTTGTGTGTTTCTTCTGCAGTTTAGTGGGGAAATCACTTTTGGTTATTTTTTCAAATACTAAAGTTTTATTTTGAAAAAAAGAAAGCTTTATATTTTAGTTATTTTAGTAACTCTAATAACATTTCTTCCTTACCTTTTTTTTTTTGGTTAAGATGAAATTCACATAAGTTTTTTTTTTTTTAAGTAAAATTCAGTGGCATTTAGTATATTCACGGAGTTGTACAAACTTCACCTCCATGTAGATGCAAAACATGTTCATCATTCCCAAAGGAACCTCGTACCCATTAAACAGTCACTCCTCATTCCATTCCCCCTTTGCTCCAGCCCCAGGCAACCATTAATCTGCTTTCCGTCTCTAATGATTTACCTATTCTGGACATTTCATAGAAATGAAATCATGTGACATGTGACCTTCTGTCTCTGGCTTCTTTCACTCAGCATGTTTCTGAGGTTTATCCATGTTGCAGCATGTGTTGGTGAGTCACTAAATTTATTTTAAATGGAAATAATTTTAGATGAAAAATAATAATGTGAAACACAGGTTGGGCATTTATTTATTGAGCACTAACTGTGTACACGAAGGCACCACACTGTGGTTGGCATACTGTGAAGGTTGATGTTCTCCCTGGTTAGGACAAAAGTAAATGAGTGTCTCCCTACCCACACCACAAGCTCTGACACAAAACTAGTAGAGGTGTGTCCCCAAGGTAGCCAAATTCTGGTGACTCAGGGACGGTCACCTTTGGGGAATTTTTCCCCTCCCCTCCCACCTTTCTTCAGAGCAGTGTCCATTTTCCCTGGAACCACAGACATCATTTTATTTTATTTTATTTATTTTTCAGACATCATTTTAGAATTGTCACTTTAAGTCATGATATGTTAATAACAGAAGGGCGAGCCCTGTGAGTGTCGTGAAGAAGAGTCGGCGCTCAGGAGCCCTACACGCTGGTGGGGACAGAGGACACAGAGGTAAAATGACATCAGCAGCTCTGAGCGAAGGCGGATGAGCTGGCTCTGGCCGGGGAGGGCGGCCCGTAAGGCTCGCGGCTGGGAAAGGTCCTGCGTGGCCATCTGAGCCGACATAGCCCTTGCAGGAACAGTGAGACGCGGCGGAAAGTGGCGCTCGGAGAACTCAGGGTGATGACCTCATGGACAAAGGGAAGATTTGAGCCAAGACTTGGCTGCAAGAATACAAGACAAGGCAGAAGCTGGTTTGTTCAGAGTCAAATATTTATTTGGAAACGAGCAAAATTGGTCCGTGTGAAAGGGAAGCAAAAGAAAAGGAAACCCCTCTCTTTCCTCCCTCCAACCTCCCACAGCCACCCACTGATTTCCAGCCTGCTCCAGCTCAGGGGGAAATGACCCCAGGCGACAACTGCAAGGCCTTCCTGCCTCCAAGGAAGCATGGTCTGGCTTCTGCCATGACTCCCAAGGAATTTCCCACTATGCCTCTCTTCCCATCCTGCAGAACAGGCCCTTGCGGCTCTCTCAACAGGTCTTGCGCACGGAGACTTTTCTCTTTGGTGTTCCTTCTCTCTTCCACACGTCCTCTCTTCCCTCGCCCCCGGGGCCAAGCTCTTCCCCACTCTTCCAGGCCCATCTCTCCAATTCGCAGGTAGAGTAGCTCTCTCCTTTTATACTCCCATCAAGTATATCTTACTGTTGGAACAGTTGTTCAATCAAAGAAAACATAGTTACCCTGCCCAACAACAGGCATTTCAGATGATGCTGGAACCTCGCAGACCTTCCAACTCAGCCAGAGAACACAAGATGTGAAGTGAAAACCTCAGCTGGTATCAAAGGCAGAGTATGGCAAGTTACCACCCCTTGGTAGAGCCCCTCAGAGTTCCAGATAGTTAGAGGAAGTGGAAATAGCTGAGGGCGATTTGAAAAGCAGACAGGGAATGAAGTAGGTGAAGAAAGCAGGGAGGTCATGACCGAGCAATCGGAGAACAAAGACAGGCTGCAATTAAAGCCTGAGTAGAGCATGGGCACAGGCAATTAAGAGACAAATGGAAGAGTCCAGTTGTGGGTAATGAGGTCCGGGGGTGGGGGGCGGGTACTGAAATGAAAGGGCAGGTGGTAGACTGGCCGCAAAGGCAGAAGGACCGAATGCACAGCTGGATTAGATTTGCTGGGGTCGGCGGGGAGAAGTAGTCGCAGACGGTTCTAAGGATGGAGTTGGGGGGCGCCTGGGTGGCTCAGTCTTTGGGCGTCTGCCTTCAGCTCAGGTCATGATCCCAGGGTCCTGGGATCGAGCCCCACATCGGGCTCCCTGCTCTACAGGAGGCCTGTCCCTCTCCCACTCCCCCTTCTTGTGGTTCCTGCTCTTGCTATCTCTCTCTGTCAAATAAATAAATAAAATATTAAAAAAAAAAAAAAAAGGATGGAGTTGGAGTATCTGGGAGATTGTGGTCTGACAGAAACTGGAAATTCAGAAATGGGGACAGTGTTTCCTTGTTGGGTAAAGGGCATCATTTGGGCCAGATCGTTACTTGGAGTGGATGGCTA
Organism: Phoca vitulina; assembly: GCF_004348235.1. Taxonomy (NCBI): domain Eukaryota; kingdom Metazoa; phylum Chordata; class Mammalia; order Carnivora; family Phocidae; genus Phoca; species Phoca vitulina. The sequence continues at coordinate 6,342,083 of NW_022589763.1, forward strand.
CAGCCCCAAGTCCCTCAAGGCTGAGTCACCCTCCTTTGGTGCGGGGAAGGATGACAGAAACGTGACACACGCCAGCATTGTGGCCATTTGCTAGGCGTGAAGCATGACACCTGTCAAAGTTGTTTATGGAATGCTTAGCTCTTGGTGCCCCAGAGACTAAAGCGTGCACATCACAACACACCCCAGATGGTACAAGTTTCTGTGAATAGGCTAAATAATGCATTAGCCTCCACCAGACGGCTCTCAGCAGTACAACCGGTGTCCTTCCTTCAGCTCTCGTTCCGGCAGCTCGACAAAGCGATAACCCCATTGGCGGACCTGCTGGGCTTCTCAGGAGCGTCCCCAGCATCTTGGGATGTCCTCCTCCTCCAGCCACGACACAGGATTCAAAGATGTGAGTGCTGAAATCCGCCCCCTCCAACACAACAGCCCCGAAGGATCTCTTCACTTTTTATTCTTGGGGAAGGGTGGGGCCTGGGTCCTTACTGGTACACAGTGAACATAAACCGAACCATCCCAGAACCTCCCAGAACACCAGCCAGCAGATTCAACCAGGCTGGAGTAAAAACAAAGGAGAGAAAGGTTTCATGTTGTACCACAGATTTGTGCCACTTTGATTTTTTTTTTCCAGGACAGCACTGCAATAGGGATTGTTTAATTTACCAGCCTCAGTGTTTTGGTGCACATAATTTTCTCAATTATCTGAAATGCTGAATGTCATAAAGTCACAGAAGACAAAGCCTTTAAAAACTAGGGTTTTTTTAAATTTTATTTTAGTATTCCTGCATTTCACTGAATGAAATTGTAAGTAGGACAATTTCAAAAAGTAAGGAATACAGCGTGTGAGCTTTTAGAACACCCCCTAGGCAAACTCCAAAATTAGAAAAATAGATGAATTCTTAAGGGATAATTACCCTTCCCACACATACACACTCACTCGTTTCTCCCATTTGTCCCTTATAACTTTTAGTAGAGGTAAGTTTGTCTTTTCCTAGAGTATAAGCTTCTAGAAGGTAGGTCTGAGTCTTACTGTTTTGCTTTTTCTCCTGTCGATGTATAAAATGAACACAGTATGTGTTGGTTTGAACAGAATTAAATTTACAAGACTAGGAGTTTTTGTTTTCAGTTTGTTTATTTTTGCCAGATGAGCCACTGAATTGCTGTTTTAGGAATGCCCGTTGCTTAGAAGTTTACAATTGTATGAAGTGAAGTTAATTTCCTAAAGCATCCAGATCCAGCAAGGAAATGCAATTTGAAAGGAAGAGTTGGGCCTTCTTTTTCATACAAGTTTCGGTTTTCAATGATTTTAGTATAAACATACTTTGAGAAAAATGTTACGTGCTTTTAAACTGTATTTATCCAACTGGTGTTTCCTTTCCAGAGTATTTCGCAGGGCAGATAAAACCTACAACTTCATGCCCATAACTCCGTCCTGTCGTTTTGTACGTGCAACTTTGGAGTTTGTACACAGGCTCCACCAGAAGTCTTTGTGTCACGCCAATTCAACAGACAGCTCAAAAAGTCCAAAGTGTTTAAATCTGAAAGATTTTTCCAGCTTGCAGCAGAAAGATCCCCTGAAGAAGAAGAAGAAGGAAAATCCTTATCTCGTCCACTTGCATTGACTCTGATATAAATATCTAATTTAGAGGGGAAGTATAGATCAGCACGTGTACTTTTTTTTTACCTTTTTTTTAAGTAGCTTCCACACCTCATGGAGGGCTTGAGCTCACAATCTCCAGATGCAGAGTCCAGTGCTCTGCGGCCGAGCCGGCCAGGTGCCCTGTGCAGGTCCGTTTGTGAGTTAGATGAATTTTGCTTCTCGTGTCTAGTGCAATATTCTCAGCAGCCAATTATTGCCGTTACTATTATGTCCTCCCTATTCTCAAAGGGAACATGGAGCTTGGAGCTCAGAGGGGACTGAGTGACTTGCTTCTGCAGCAGCAAAGCCAGGTGTCTGGACCGCAGTGGCTGTGGGCCTTTGTAAAATCTTACACCCGGGTCCCTCACAGCCCAGGGATGCTTGACTGTGTGTGCCCAGGTAGAAACTAGCGCCGGAGCACTCAGCTCCAATGCAAGCCCTGGAAACTGCGCCCGGCCCATGGAACATTCCCGGTGGCGGCTGGAAAGAGCTGTCGGCGGCTCCCGGAGCGCGCCGGGCGGGGCTGAGGTCTAGGGCCTGCCGGGCCGCAGGGGTCGCGGATCACCAATGACACTCGGGCGCACCGCGACCGGTGGTTCAAGGGCGCCAGGCAGCCGCTCGAGCCTAAACTGGCCTCGGGCATTCATCAGGGCGCCGCCTTGGAATTCCTTTACCCCCCCCCCCCACTTTGTCCTTTCTGTCCAAATCCTCTCTTCCTCCTCTTCCCTGAACGGGAGGGAGATGGCATGAAACAGAGAGCCCTCTCCCTGGGCCATTTCAGCTTGCTTAATATTTGTTCCCATCAGCTGTTTCTCAGCTCCCGCTTTCGAGCCCGTAGTCTCTGGTCCCCCCAGGTTTCATGTTTTTCCGGGGCTGGATGGCGAGCGTGGGTTTGTTCACCCGCACCGGCTCCCCGTGCCCGTCGGCGGAGCCCCCCAGCAGGACGCCCGAGGGCGGAGGGGCGGGCGCGGCGGCGGGGACAGGTCGGGGCTGCGTTCCCGCTGCGCGCACGGCTCGGGGACCCCGCAGGACAGACAGGCCGAAGAGGAGGGAAGGACGGCGAGAGGGCGACGTGGTGCAGACGGCTCCGTGCCCGTCCTCAGGGCCCTGAAGATGCTGCAGGGCCAATTCCCCCCCGGGGGGCGGGGGGGCAGGAGGCACTGCGCCCGCGGACTGCGACCCGAGGCCCCTCCCCACGCAGAAGGTCCCTCCCGCGCCAGCAGCACTGTTCCCCGCCTGACAGTGTTTCTGCACGCCCTGCTGCCCCTCGGCTAGAAACCTCTGTCCCCCGCACCTGCGTCCCCTCCATCCAGTGTGCGGATGCTGTAGTCCGTGCACCAGCGTGCTCAGGGCCCTGGGTCGAGCCCGCAGGCATGCAGTCAGGCCCTCCGGGCGGTCACGTCGCCGTAGTGCCCAGGTGCCTGCACGGGATGGCCTGGGGGAACTCCTGCTGTCAGCCGGGGGGGAGGGGCACCGGGGCTGGCTCCAGGCACTGCGCCCCCGGGGTCCTCTGCGCCGTCGTGGCTGCCCCTGGGGACCCCGCACACATCCTGGCTTGGGAATGAAGGTCTAGCCTGTCTGGGATTGCTCTTCACTCCGTCTGCGTAACTGGGCACGTTTGATGCAAAGTAGTTGTTACAAGCAAAATAGAAAGGCCTTGGTGGCGTATGACCTGAGGGAGGGAGAGGGGGACAAAGGAGGAGAGAGACAGAGAGAGGAGGGAGGGGAGACTTGGAAGCCATCTCAGCGCCGCTGGGAGGCTCCCTCAGCCCATCCAGCGACCACGGCTCAGTGGGACCCTGTCCTTGGCCCCTACCCCACTCGGAGCTCATGTGTGCACCCCCCCGGAATTTTCCTTCCTCCACAGAAGGGAGAGGAGCTGTTGACCTGTCTTCCTGAACAGCAGGCAGAGCAGGTTTCCTCCCTGTAAATCATTAAACTGGCTCCGAGGAAGATCAGGCCCAGATCAGGTGACGCTGGCCCAACTGAGCCAGGTGCCGGCCAGCCTGCCTCGTGCGTGCTCTCGGAACTCGCCACGTCACCGCACAGATCCGAGGCCAGGCCGAGGCCAGCGGGGACAGATGCCTGGGGTCCCTGCGGCATCCTCTTCTGGTCGGCACTCCTCCCCCTAAGGCAGCGAACTTAGCGCTTCAAGGCTGAGAACGTAACTGGTGTCGGGACAGCTCGGAATACCAGGCGTGGTGGAATAAACTCTTTCCTCAATGAGGCCCCTTATCCCGTGGGAAAGGACTGGTCTGCTAGGAGGGCAGGCCCGTGGGGCCATCCTCATGAGCCTTGCCAGGGGCTGTCCTGCTCGCTGCGCTCTGGTGAAGTAGGAGCAGGACACCGAAGGGATGGTAACTGGGCAAAACACAAGCCCGGGCTGTGGGCTGCCAAGGGGCCCCCCGGGGTCGTGGCGCTCGGGGGGGCTGGACCTGCCCGCAGTGTGCTGAGCAGCCGCGTGGAAGAGGCTGCCTCCCTGCACAGGCTTTCAGGGGCCTGCCCTCCATGCAGCCGGACTCCCTGCTTTCCCACCTCCTGCCCTCCAGGGAAGAGCGCAGGACACGCAGCGCGTCTCCAGCACCTTGGTCGCTGGGGAGCTTGAGGGAGCGGCCCCGGGACAGCCACGGTGCTATGACCTTGCCAGGCTCAGGGGACGAGTCTGAGCCGCTCAAGGCTACACGGCTCTGAGGAGCAGAGCCCGGATCTGTCCATGTTTATCTGTCACTGCCAAGAGCCCACAGTGAAGCCATGTCATAAAACCCACGTGGGGGCTGCTCGGAGGGAGGCAGAGGGGGTCATGAGGAAAATCGGAAGTCATTTTGAGGTCCTCTGCACTGCACACGAGGTGGCCTTGGAGGAGGGAGGAAGATGCCCAGGACATGGGGCTATCCGTCAATCTCCCTCTGGGAACTGGGTCCCAGCCTCCACGACGCGTTGTGTCCACTCAGAGAAGATCAGAGCCAAATTTTCACGAGGTCGTCTGTTCTGTGGAGTCCACGGCGTGGCAAGTGTAGCATGCAGCCTGAGGGAGACTCCGCTTCGTTCCAGAAGAGCGACTCACAGGAGCCAAATCTTATCATGGCTTTTGCTAAGCAGACAGCCTGTGGACAATTTGGGCATTCTGGTAGCCAATTAGCACATAATTTCTTGGTTTGTTTAATTTCCAAACAAGAGTGAAACCACACATGAGAGGCGAGATCAAATCGAAGAGCTAACTACACTTGCAAATGTGCTCAACAGGTCTGTGTGGGGCGATTTCAAGGTCCCCGGCCTTGGTTTGGATAGCATGGTCAGCTTGTGGGTGTTTTCATTGGGAAGACAATCGTCTCATCCGTGGGTCACTCTTGCCAAGACACAGTTGGACCAAAATGTACCAGGAACTCAGGCCTCCAAGGATGCTCTGTTGCCCACAGCCTGGAACACACACACACACACACACACACACACGCACACACACACATGCACGCACACACACACACACGCACACATGCATGCATCTGCCCCGGCTGCTTAAAGAAGGAAAATGGAAACCACGAGATGCCTGTGAGCAGCCAGTGCTGCTGGGAGCTGGGGACTGGGAGCACAGCGAGGTGTGAGCTTACTGTGGCTGAGGAGGGCCACAAAGACTCGTGCGTGCTGGCCGGCCCGGCTCCAGGGACAGCGATGATGCAGGTTTCTCTGGTGGCTTGGGCTCAAGTGGGGATCGAATAGATGTATGTAACAAGATCGCCATTGGAGTCCACAAAAGCAAAGAGGGACCGTGTCGCTGGTGGCCAAGGACAGGGAGTGGGGGATCCCACGGGACAGTGAGTGGGAGACACACAAGCAAGGCTTGTACTCCGTTCTACCTGCTCTCTCTCCTCTCTCTTCCAGCTGCGAGGTGGTGGGAGCGGAGAGCACGTTCTCGACTTCCTCACTGTGGAGCCAGGAAGCAACAAGGAAGGTCCCACGACCACCACGGGCGGAGGGCAGTGGTTCTTACCTGGGGCAGCAGTGCCCCTGGGGGCCTCTAGCACGGGCGGCAGACAGCTCTGATCGTTGCACGGGCTGGAGGGGCACCACTGATCACCTACGATGCACGGGGTGACTCCATACCCCAAAAGATGTGCCTGCCCTAGGTGACAGTGGTGTGGAGGACAAGAGGACGACAGTGGTGTGGAGGTCAGGAAGCCCCACTCCGGGTCAGAGCTGTGCCTTCCTCATTTTTAAGTGCTGTTTTTGGACGAGGGGCTCCCAACCAGGGCAATTTTCAAAGTGAGGTCCGCGGACCGGCAGCCTCAATGACACCTGGGAGCTGGTGAGAAATGCAATGTCGGGCCCCAGCCGGGCTCTAGAACTAGACGCTGTAGCTGGACAAGGTTTCCCCGACCCTGGGCCGGGGTGCGGGGGAGGGGGAGGGGGTGAGTGCACAGAGCAGCGTGGGTCTCGGGGCCCATATGCAGGGACGCTCTGCGATACTGAAGGGACGGTCTCAGGTAATCACTTGTCGTGGAGTTCTGGGGTGGGGGGCAAGCCTTCCCCCCAAAACATAACAAGGCCACGTCCCAGGATTACCCAGGATAATTTCCCCTGCTTCCCGCGAAAGGGAAACTTTGATGTTCTCTTCAGATCCTTTCTACATGATGCCTCTTTAACTCCCTACCTTGCGGTACCTCTTTCCCTCACGTTTTTTGTTTGTCAGGTTTGGGGGTTGGTTTTTAACAGCTTTATTGACGTACGGTTCACATACCATTAAATCCATCCTTTCAAATTATACGGTTCAGTGGGGGTTTTGTACCTTTGCAGGGCTGTGCACCCATTACCTGGTTGCAGGACATTTTTCTCACTTCCAAAGGAAACGCGGTGCCGGTGAGCAGTCACTCCACATTCCCTCCTCCCTGGGCCCCTGGCAACCACTAATCTGCTTTCTGTCTCTAAGGATTTGGTTCTCTAAGGATAAGGTTCAGGACATTCCATATGTTACAGGCTGCATTGTGTCCTCCCAAGATTCACACATGGAAGCCCTAATTCTTAGCACCTCAGAATGTAACCGAATTTGTACATAAGGTCTTTAAAGCGGAGATTAAGATAAAATAAGGTCAGTAGGATGGGCCCTGATCCCGTAGGGGTGGTGTCCTTGTAAGAAGAGGGGATTAAGACACAGACAGGCACGGAGGGACGACCACGTGAGGACGCAGGGACCAGGTGGTGTCTGCACGCCAAGGAGAGAGGCCTCAGGAGGAACCAGCCCTACTGACACCTTGAATTTGAATTCCAGCCTCCAGAATTGTGAGAGAATCCATTTGTTTCTTAAGTCACCTGGTCTGTGGTGCTTTGTTCGGAGAGCCTCGCAGACTAATCCGAGGTATATATAGAATCCTACAGCGTGTGGCTTCTCCCAGCTGCCTTCCCTCACCTTCTGTCTGGCTCCACTCCTCTGCCACGCCATCCCCACTGTCCTCCTTTTTCCCCTCTCTTGGGGTCTCATCAACTTTCCTCTTTGGAAAAGCTGTAGTTCCTGGCAACTGTTGCTAACCAATCCCAAACGTCACTCACGTCCTGGGGCACGCCGTAGGGAAAACCTTAACTATTGTTGAGGCAGAACCAAGATGCTAAGTTGATTTTTGAGATGTAAGGTTATACCTGATCTGAACCTAGTGTCTCAGGAATATAAGTTATGGCATTTGCGAACCCATTCACCTACCACTTCCATGGGTTAGCTGGATTATTTATTTCTAGTTCTTCTTCTATATGACTTGATGTTTTCACCCACGATATTTTGGATTATATTCAAGGCATGCAATTTACTGTTGCAAATAAAGAAATGATGTTCCTTGGTTTGTAGCCGCAATAGGATTTGCGATCCTTTGTGTATAGATCTGATAAACTCAAGGTAATTCTTGGATCGGGATACAGTAGTCAGAATTCATCCTGAGAAACAAAACCAACAGAGGATACGTGCTAAGAGATTTACTGCAAGGAATTGGCTTGTGCCATTGTGGGGGCTGGCTAGGCACGCCTGAAATTTGTAGGGCATGCCATTAGGAGGGGCAGGCTGGAATTCTCTCAGAAATTCACTGAAATTGCTGGCCCCAGGAGAAATTTCTTCTTTTTCGGGGAAACCTCAGCCCTGCTCTGAAGGCCTCTTACCTCATTGTATGATGCCCACCTAGATTCCCCAGGATAATTTCCCCTGCTTTAAGTCAACTGATTATGGACTTTAATCACATCTACAAACCACCTCCACAGCAACATTTAGATTAGTGTTTGTAATGGGTTGGATTGTATCCCCTCCAAAAAATCCTAACCCCTGGTCCCTGTGAAAGTGACTTTATTTGGAAAGAGGGTCTTTGCAGACGGAGTCAAGTTAGGACAAGGCTGCACTGGCTTAGGGTAAATCTTAAATCCAATGACTGGTGTTCTTTTAGAGAAAAGAGAGAGGGATTTGGAGACACACAGACACACAGACACACACAGACACACAGACACACACACACACGCACACACACACACACACGGAAGAAGAAGTCCATGTGAAGACAGAGGCAGAGATTGGAACGAGGCAGCTATAATAAGCTTAGGAACACCAGGGATTATTGGCCACCACCAATAGCTGGAAGAAGTAAAGAAGGATTCTTGGGGTGCCTGGGTGGCTCAGTTGGTTGAGCATCTGACTCTTGATCTCTGCTCAGGTCTTGATCTCATGGTTGTGAGTTCGAGCCCCACATTGGGCTTCACACTGGATATAGAGCCTACTTAAAAAAAAAAAGGAAGAAGAAGAAGAAGGATTCTGTCCAAAGTCATCAATGGGAACGTGGTCCTCCCGACATCTTGATTTCAGACTTCTGGCCTCCAGAACTCTGAGAAAGTAAATTTGTGTTGTTTTAAGCCACCCAATTGGTGGTATTTTGTACTGCAGCCCTAGGAAATAGACACAGTATTTGAGTAAATAACTGTGCATGGTAGCCTAGTCAAGTTGACACATCAAGAGACCATGACAGGTGTCTCCCCTTCCCATCCCTCTATCCACACCCTCCTCTCCTCCACTGAGCTCATATTTGAGTTAGTGGAGAAGACAATGTGAACAAATGAACAAAAGAACTTGAGCATGTTGGCCCACGAAAGACAGTGATGGAGATGGAGGGGCTGAGGCCTGCATCTCAACAGAAACTTGAGAACGCTGAGGGGCCAGGAGGAAGCAGGGCAAGGAACGGACCCTCAGAAAAAACAGTGGGTGAAGGAGGCAGAAATAAGCAGGAGACATTTCAGGAACCGCAGGGGCCCACGGAGGTGAGGTCCCAGTGTGTAAGTAAGTGTGGGCAAAGTGGGAAGAGAGACTCTCCCACTCTTCCAGGGACCAGTTTTCCTGGTCCCTGCCCAAGACCCACTCTCCATGCTTCATGACTATTCTCAAGTGACGTCATTTTCGGTTTCTTTTTCTTTTTTTTTTTTTTTTAAGATTTTATTTATTTATTTATTTGACACAGAGAGAGAGACAGCAAGAGAGGGAACACAAGCAGGGGGAGTGGGAGAGGGAGAAGCAGACTCCCCACTGAGCAGGGAGCCCGATGCGGGACTCAGTCCCAGGACCCTGGGGTCATGACCTGAGCCGAAGGCAGACGCTTAACGACTGAGCCACCCAGGCCCCCTCATTTTCGGTTTCTTAAAAATGTTAATTGTGTGTATGTGTCAATGAAGAAATGTTTTCCATTTAAAGATAATTCTCGCAAGTCAACTGAAAGCTTTCTAATTTGTTTAAGCAAATTTTTACATTTTAGAGTAGTTTTAGAGTTACAGAAAGTTAGGGCTGAGAGTTCTGTTTACCTCTCACCCAATTCCTCTACTGACAGCCTTATTACACTTGTCACAGCTAACCAGTCAACCATGCTCCAACGCTATTGACCAGACTCCAGACTATCTGGATCTCCCCACTGTTTCCGTGGATGTCCTTTATCTGTCGTGGATCCCACCCAGGATACCACATTGCACTTACTCATCATGACCCCTTAGGCACCTCTGGGCTGTGAGAGGCTCTCATCCTTCCTTGTTTTTCATGACCTTGACAGTTTTGAGGAAGTGGGTCAGGTTTTCTTTTTTTTTTTTTTTTTAAGATTTTATTTATTTATTTGACAGAGCGAAACAGCACAAGCAGGGGGAGCGGCAGAGAGAGAAGCACTCCCCTGATGCGGGGCTCGATCCCGGGACCCCAGAATCATGACCTGAGCCAAAGGCAGACGCTTAACCAACTGAGCCACCCTGGTGCCCCTGGTCAGGTGTTTTGTAGAATGTCTTTCAGTTAGAGTTTGTCTACTGTTTTTCTCATGATGAGATGGGGCTGATGGGTTTTTGGACAGTCTTTTTTTTTTTTTTAAGATTTTATTTATTTATTCGTGAGAGAGAGAGAACGCGCCCGAGAGGAGGGAGGGTCAGAGGGAGAAGCAGACTCCCCGCTGAGCGGGGAGCCCGATGTGGGACTCGATCCTGGGACTCCAGGATCATGACCTGAGCTGAAGGCAGTTGCTTAACCCACTGAGCCACCCAGGCGCCCCAGGTTTTTGGACATTCTTAAGTTTTTATTTATATTTCACTCATATATAATGTTTTAATAAACATTAGGATATCTTAAAAGGAGAAGCGTATGTGCAGTGCGGTAGCAGTAATACCTATCTTTGTCCTCTTTGTATAAACCGACAGAGAGCTAGGGGAGATGCAGCTACCATTTCATATTCTTAGCTCATATATGAAACCTTGCCATTTTCGACTTTTACCATTCTGGGTAGAACTTCAACATCTAAAAATTCAAACCACCTTGGGATTATCTACTCATTTGAAAAAGCTATTTTAGTCATCCAGGGGGAACTTTACAAAGGCAAACTACCCTTTGGGGAGCATACTTTTTGTTTCCCCATTCCAGAAAGCATTCCTTACTTCTGTGCTCTTAGCCACTGCTCAATTCCTGGGAAAGCCTGTGTCTGGTCAAGTCAGCCCCCCAGCGGAGCGACGGATGGCCACGTGCCGGTGTGGGCTTCCGGGAGCGGGGGGTGGGGAGTGCTATCTGAAATCCTTACTTACAGAAACATGACTCATTCTCATTATTATCTCAAAAGTACATTAAAATGATCTCTCCCTTCCCCGCTCCCTTAAGGACATTTTAAGAATTTTACATGACAGATTTCTGATCTTATCAAGTGGCTGTGATCTAGTCAAAATAACAACAAACAAAAAGACATCCTTAAGCAGGTACGGCAGAAAAGCCCCACGGTGTAATGTTGAGTTTTACAGTGTTTTCCTCCAAACTTCTGGGTTTTTTATCTTTCTTTCTTTTTTTTTTAAAGATTTTATTTATTTATTTGAGAGAGAGAGCGGGCACAAGAGCAGGGGGGTGGGGTCAGAGGGAGAAGCAGACTCCCCGCTGAGCAGGAAGGCCGATGTGGGACTCGATCCCAGGACCCCAGGATCATGACCTGGGCCGAAGGCAGACGCTTAACTGACTGAGCCACCCAGGTACCCCTTCCTTCCTTCCTTCCTCCCTTCCTCCCTTCCTCCCTCCCTCCCTCCCTTCCTCCCTTCCTCCCTCTCTTCCTCCTTTCCTTCCTTCCTCCCTCTTTCTTTTCTTCTTTCTTTTATTTCTGTTTTCGAAGTCAATTTTATTGAGGCATAATTTACATATAGGAAAGTCTACCTCTCAGAGTACAGTCCTATGAGTTTTGGCCAACATTTACAGTGATGTAACCAGCATTGAAATCAAGATACCGAACAGCTTGGTCACCACCACCACCCCCAAAAAATTGCCCCTTGGCCCTCTGTCGTCAGTGTCTTTCCTGACGCCCACTCCCAGGCAACAATTATCTCGGGAGTTTTGCCTGATTCTAGAAAGCCGTATCCTGTCAATGGAATCATGGAGAGGCTGGCTTCTTTCACTCAGTGATTTACATTGGCGCCGCATCCACGTTGGAGCAGGAGCATAAAGCTGGTTCTTTCTTGGGGCTTATTACTGCTGCCCTATGTGGAGACACATAGTTCATTTATCCATTCCTCTGTCGAAGGACAGCCGGGTTGTTTCCAGGTCCTGGCAACTATGAAGAAAGCTATTTGCGTGCCGATTTTTTGTGTGAACCTAACTCTCCCTTTCCCTTGGGTCTATAATGAGGACGGGATTGCCGGGGCATATGTGCACATGACAAGTGTCTGATCTTATCAGGTGTCTGTTCATTTTGTAAAAACAACATCAAAAAGACTTTCTGACAAAGGCAGTTGGTGGGGGTGGAAAACGCAAACGTTCCACCTCCATCTGGTTCCACCTGTGCCTTTCTGGAAACTGCTGGATTTTCTTTGTCAGTGTGGCGTCTGCTTCACGATGTGGGAGATGAGTTTTGTGCAGCAACTATTTATAAAACCAGCCTCTCTCCCCTGCTCCTTCTCTCCAGCCAGTTTTAAACACTCCAGGCACGAGTGGAAACAAAGGGAGGGGGGAAAAAAAAGCACATCACTTCTTATAACAAAATACGCTTCCCTAAAGAGAAGGGGAGCAAGAGTGGCCTTCTGTGACGTGGACTCTCCTGTTATTCTGCAGCCCTGGGGGCTGTGTATTCCTTGGGCCGAATTGGAACTCTCGCCTGTCCTGTGCGCTTCCAGTAAACCTGGGGGTTCTGTTCGTCGTGTCGGGCGTTGCTGGGTGGGCGGGTGGTGACATGATGCGCGGGCTGATGGGCAGCAAGGTTAGCGTCACAAAGACCACGGGTTCTGGAATCCGCTGGGGGCTTGAGTTGGCTTTGCGTCCCTTGTAGCGTGAGACCTCGTGCCAGGCAGTGTGGAAGGCAGACGTAGCCCACGCGCGGAGAGGTGCCCAGGCCTCACGTCCTGGCTCCAGCGGAGATGCCATCGTCCGGGCCGACGGGGACTGTGCAGAGGTCACTGGATTAAGGACCTTGCCATGGAGAGACTGTGATGGCTGACAGAGGTTGGCCCAATCTAATAATCACCAGGACCTTTGGAATTGGAAGAGGGACGCAAAAGAACAGCAGGTGGGAACTATGTGATGTGTCCCGTGCCATGGAATGTGGGCTCAGGACACGGGGAAAGGCGAGGACACAGAATCTCCCTGGGGCCTCCGGGAGAACCCCAGCCTTGCCAGTAACACCTCGGTATTAGTTAGCCCTGTGGTACCCAAGCGGGACTTCTGGCCTCCGGGATGGTCGGGTGATAGGTTGGTTTGAAGCCACTAGGTGTGTGGTGATTTGTTGCCACAGGGCTGGGAAACCGATACGGCCACTATCCTGAGACTCAACTTGGCACCTCTGTAAAATGGGTATGTTCATGTTTGTATCTCCCCAACCATTTTATAGGTTGTGATGATGATTGGCGAGGTCATCTTGAAAATGTTTAGAAAACTATGGGAAAATGCTGTGACACAGAAAAAAAATGTAGAGTTCCTATAGCCTCGATTCTTCCTTTGCCCACCAGTGTGTGCGCCTCTCAGGATACATTTAATTTTGCTGAGTCTTTCTGGTGACCTTTACTCTCCCTGAGTGCATTACTGTGTCCAAACTGCAGGCATTTCTGCTCTTCTAGAATCCATCAACATCCACTAACAGGATGAGGCTGCTTCCTAAAGACGATGTGCTTTTTTTCTACCATCGTTGTCCTCCTCCTTTTTCTTAAATATGAAAAGAAAAAGTGCTTTTTTTTTTTTTTTTTTAAGGATGCTCCACACTCAGTGTGGAGCCCAACACAGGGCTTGAACCCACGACCCTGAGATCAAGACCTGAGTCGAAATCAAGAGTCAGATGTTTAACCAACTGAGCTACCCAGAGAGCCCCCCAAAAGGTGCTTCTTAATTTAACTTAATCTGAAAAATTTTTTGAAAAAAAAAAAACCCCACCATAATGAAGATAACAAAATTTCATAGGAAAAAGTTAACAAGTTATGTGAAGAACGTTGAATCACTCAGTCTCTCAGAAGCAAGGGTGAGCAAACTTTCTGGAACCTGCTAGACAGTACATGTTATTTACATTTTGTGGGCCATGGGGTATGTATCAGCCACTTAATTCTGCTGTTATGACCCTAGAAGCAGTAAAGGATTGGGTGTTTTTTGTGATGCAATGGAACTTTATTGATGGGCCCTGAAATTCAAATTTCAAATAATTTTCACATGTGACCAGGTGTCATTCTTCTATTTATTTTCCCCCCAATCTTCTAACAATGTATCCTTACCTTGTGGGCTGGGCAGACCCAGGTGGGGGAACGTGTCTGCACATCTAGAACAGATGTTCCATCAAGGTGGGGAGTTTAATCTTTCTGGGTAATTCCTCCTTCCCAGCTCTTGGCTCCGTATGCCTGGCTGGGTCAGATCCTGTCTCTATCTTATGTTCTGATATTTTGTTCATCATGGAGGGTGTTGTGTGTGGTTTTATTTATTTATTTTTTTTTGCATTAATCGTGAGTTTTAAAATGTGGCATTATAATATTATTTATCTTGAGTACGGTTTTGGTGTCCCCTTAAACTCACCTCCCCTTAATGTCACGGTCCAGGTCCCATGGGAGGGGCCGTGCCCTCCTGCGAAATTTTGTTATCTTCATTATGGTGGGTTTTTTTGTTTTTTGTTTTTTTCAAAAAAACAGGCAGGAATGAATCCCTAGGTGGAAGGGTCATAGAGGAGCGAGGATTCTGGCTTACACTTTCTCCTGGGCAGGAAGATCCCAGGGAGAGATTTCAGGGGGTCTGTGTACCTACACGGGTAGAAACTCTGCCTCTTTAGCATCACTAATCACTAACTGAAATTCAGCATCTCAGACAACTATGAATATCTATAGTCCTCTCGGATGAATGACAGCAGCATTAACAGTGTCTTTAATTTGTTACCAATTTGTCACCCAGAGAAGTCTGATTTATTTTTAGAGCAGGTTACAGTTGAAGCAGATCTGGTTTATACTTACCACTATTCTGAAATGACAGAAGTTATTAGAACCACTTCTAGAGCTTACTGTTGGAAGTCTTGAAAAGGAAGCGCATGAATTACTGTATGAGAATTCTAAAAAATATTTGATAACTATAATTTAACATAATTGGGTTTCTTTGTAATCCTGTGTATTATTTTATGTATTTTGGGCATTTAGAAACAATAGTCACTGAATTACGAACGAAACTCTAAGGCATAGAAATGGTTACAGACCTCCCTCCCTTGATCCTTTAACCTCTTAGGTTTGGTTTTCTCCTCTGAATATTGGAGATAAAAATCCCTGCCCTCCAGTATTATGGGGAGGATCAGATCCGATATCTTGCATGAATACCGCATACCAAATTCAAGGTGTTCTCAGTATTCAAATGATATGAACTGAGTGTGACATTCCAAATGGGAAAAAAAAAAAAAAAAGCAACAACTCACATGTATTAGACTGCTAGAGCCGGCGTAACAAAGCACCACAGCTGGGGTGGTTTATTTATTTATTTATTTTTTTTAAAGATTTATTTATTTGAGAGAGCGAGAATGAGAGAGAGAGAGAGTACATGAGAGGGGGGAGGATCAGAGGGAGAAGCAGACCCCCCGCCGAGCAGGGAGCCCGATGCGGGACTCGATCCAGGGACTCCAGGATCATGACCTGAGCCGAAGGCAGTCGCTTAACCAACTGAGCCACCCAGGCGCCCCTGCCGGGGTGGTTTAAATAGAAATTTATTTTCTCACAATCCTGGATGCTGGAAGTTCTTTATCAAGGCGTCTGCTGGGTTGGTTTCTCCTGGGGGCTCTCTCCTTGGTGTGTAGATGGCTGTCTTCTCTCAGAGTCCTCACATGGTCTTCCCTCTGAGCGTGTCTGTGTCCTAATCAACTTTTCTTATAGGGACACCAGTCAGAGTGGATAAGGGCCCACTCTAGTGACTGCATTTAACGTATTTACCACTTTAAAAGCTGTATCTCCAAATACAGTCACATTCTTTTTTTTTTTTTTTAAGATTTCATTTATTTATTCATGAGAGACAGAGAGAGAGAGAGAGGCAGAGGGAGAAGCAGGCTCCCAAGGAGCAGGGAGCCTGATGCGGGACGCGATCCCAGGACCCTGGGATCATGAGCTGAGCCAAAGGCAGACGCTTAACCATCTGAGCCACCCAGGCGCCCTACAGTCACATTCTAAGGGACCGGGGCCTAGGGCTTCCATATATGATTTTTGGGGGGGCGGGGGGCACAACTCATCCCATACCATCATATTAAAAAAAGGATTGGTGCCTATCCAGGTCAAGGGGAACCGAGGGGGCTGTCTTCACATCCATGGCAGGTGATGGACCTCTTTGTCCTCTCTCCTCCTGTTCCCTTCTCCAAGTAAGACCTCACGGCCAACCACCTGGTACCTCCAGCTCCTTTCATAGTTTGTTTCCAGTCTCTCTAAAGAAAACTGGAAGCAAAGCCCCAGAGCAAAGAAAGGCTTGAGGTCGATAAAGTGAAGTGGGAAAGCACACATACCCCCTCCTCTTTTCATAAGGAAAGATCGTGTGGACGCTTACTCAAAGCTAAGACATGCTCCGTGAACGTCAAGGAAGGATCGTTGCCACATCCAGCACGTCGGTTCCAGAATCTCAGGGCTTTCTGAGTGGGCCACTCACGGAAACAGGTATTGGCCTATGTGTTAGGAATCTTTGAAAGTCAGATGAGCCCAGGGGCGGGGGAAGTTAGATACCGGAGTCAATGAAAACTGGACCATAAGTCTCATGAGAAGTTTGATACCTCTTCCTACTCTTTTTTGTTTTTTAAAGAATGGACTTTTTTTTTTTTTGAAGAACAGTTTTAGATCTAGAAAACTATTTAGCATATAGTACAGAATTCCCATAGTATCCGCCTCTCACATACAGGTTCCAGTGCTAACGTCTTTCCTAAGTGTGGTGCATTTGTTACAATTAATGAATCAATATCGATAAAATCCAGAGTTTACATTAGCATTCACTGTTTGTGTTGTGCGGCTCTAAGTGTTTGGACAAATGTAAAATGTCCTGTATCTGCTGTAACAGTACCATTTGGAATAGTTTTATTGCCCTGAAAATTCCCAGTGCTCCATCTGTCCATCACTCGTCTCCCATCCCCAGAACCCCTGGCATCCGCCCATCTTTTTTTTTTTTTTTTTTTTAAAGATTTTATTTATTTATTTGAGAGAGAGAGAATGAGAGACAGAGAGCATGAGAGGGAGGAGGGTCAGAGGGAGAAGCAGACTCCCTGCCGAGCAGGGAGCCCGATGCGGGACTCGATCCAGGGACTCCAGGACCATGACCTGAGCCGAAGGCAGTTGCTTAACCAACTGAGCCACCCAGGCGCCCCCGCCCATCTTTTTAGTTTTGCCTTTTCTAGAGTGTCACAGAGTTGGAAGCATACAGCATATAGCCTTTTTAGATTAGCTTCTTTCCCTTAGTGATATGCATTTTAAAGTTCCTCCCTCTCTTTTCATGGCTTGATAGCTCATTTCTTTTTATGACTGAATAATATTCCGTTGTATGGATGGGCCACCGTTTCTCCGTTCACCTACTGAAGGGCACCTTGGCTGCTTTCTGTGTTTGGCCATTATGAGTAAAGCTGCTGTAAACACTCCCATGCGGGTTTTGTGTAGACATGTTTTCAACTTAGTTGTGTAAATACCCAGGAGCCCAGTTGCTGGGTTATATGGTAAGACTATGTCTAGCATTTGGAAAATGCTAAACTGTCTTCCAAAGTGGCCATACCATTTTGTATTTCACGGGCAATGTATGCGAGTTCCTGTTGCTCTTCATCCTGTTAGCATTTGCTGTTATCATGGGGAGGGGGGCGCTATTTTAATAGATGTGAGATGGTATTTTATTTTATTTATTTATTTTTTAAAGTTTATTTATTCAAGTAATCTCCACACCCAGTGTGGGGCTCAAACTCACAACCCTAATATGAAGAGTCACATGCTTCTCCCACTGAGCCAGACAGGTGTCCTGGTATTTTGTTTTGTTTTTTAAAGATTTTATTCATTTGACTGAGAGATAGAGCACAAGTAGGCAGAGTGGCAGGCAGAGGGAGAGGGAGAAGCAGACTCCCCGCTGAGCAGGGAGCCCGATGTGGGACTCGATCCCAGGACCCTGGGATCATGACCTGAGCCAAAGGCAGACGCCCAACAACTGAGCCACCCAGGCGCCCCGCTGGTATTTTGTTTTAATGTGCAATTTCCTAGTGATAAATGACGTTCAGCAGCTTATTTGCCATTTGTATATCTCTTTGGTGAGATATTTCCAGATCTTTTGCCCATTTTTAAATTAGGTTGTTTTCTTGAGTTTTAAAAGTTCTTTGTATATTTTAGATACAATCCTTTACCAGATACGGATTTTGCAAATATCTTCTCCAAGTCTGTGGCTTGTTTTTCATTCTCTTAATGGTGTCTTTTGCAGAGCAGATGTTTTTAATTTTGATGAAGTTCAACTTAAGTTTTTTTTTTTCTTTAATGGATCGTGCTTTGGGTGTTGTTATCTAAAAACTCACTGCTAAACCTGAGGTCATTTAGATTTTCTATGTTACCTTGTAGACGTTTTATAGTTTTTCCTTTTACATTTAGACCTATGATTCATTTTGAGTCAGTTTTTGTGAAAAGCATAAGGTCTATAGCCAGATTCTTATTTTTTGCATATGGAGGTCCAATTGTTCTAGAACCATTTGTTAAAAAGGATATTCCTTCTCCATTAAAATCCCTTTGCTCCTTTCCTCGAATTAGTTGAGTATATTTGCGTGGGCTCCTCCTGCCTTTTAATTAAAATTTTGGCTACTGTTTAGGGGGAAATACTGATAGCATTTGTTGCAAGCAGACTCTTGTCAGCTCCATCCAGTCAGCAACCAAACATAATTGTTTGGCATGTAGATCTTGTGTCGTGGATACCAGCGGAAATCATTGCTGCTCACACTCACCATATTAACTTTTACTTTTTTCACGGTGCTCCTTTCCTGCTCTGCTTTATTTCCTGTTTTCCTTGTTTTCTCCCACCTGACAGGACACACATTTGAGAAATCTGCAAAACACATGAGATAAAATAGTCTAATTTACCCCCTACCTACCACTCATCTAGCATTTCAGAAAGAGGAATTTCAGTGATATCATGATAAACGTAGGCGGTCTATTTTCCTGACTGGGGTCTTACCAAGTCCCCTAGGAGTCCTAGGGTAAGCTACGTTCCTTACTTGCAAGAAGACCTTTGGGATTGTAGGGACATTACCAAAGAGACGTGATGGATTCTGAGCTCATTCGCAACGTAAGTAACCGAAGACCAGCTGCAAAAATTGGTCACAGCGGTCATAGTTTGGAGTGAGGATTTCCACCACTTTCCTATACTTTAAATGATCGGCACCTGCCAAGTAATCAAAACGTACAAAGAGGTCTTTTCACCAAGTTCAGCTCGGAATTTCCAAGCAGCTAACGACAGGCAGGGCAGGCAAGCCAGAGGGCCCGTTTTCCTGCGCGGCTACTCGGAAGTGTGCGGTAGCCGAGGGCCGCGTCCCCGTAAAGCCGAGAGCTGTAATGATGTCAACTTGTTATTTACTTTCCAAATCTGAATGACTGAGCAAGGCGAAAGGAGAATCAATCAACCACAATGTGACCCTACAGGCGGAAAAAACGCAGCGCTCCCACCAGCAGGCGGTGGGGGAAGGGAAGCACGTGTAACCCGGGCAGGGTTGCATCATGAGCTTGCTCGGGCTTTCAATTGCACCCTTGGTTTTTCTATTGCATGTAATACCTCAGCATCAGTCCGCACAAGCCCAGGGAGCCGGGGAGCAACGAAGGGCAGGCTCAAGGGAAGGCCCCCCCCACGTCCTTTTGGGGGGCCTTGAATGGCAACTGATACATAATAAGACACTATCTATCCTGCTGATTCACAATTATGGAGACTGTGTAAGTGTGTATTTTTTATTGATGTGCTCTAATAATGGTGTAGCAACAGTCGTTTTACATCATTGACGTTTTACAGCAATATTTGGCAGAGTAATTTTTAGGTCCGCCTTTTTGATGGAGGACCAGCCCCTTAAAAACTCACCTCGGGCCCCTCCCCCCCAACAACCTGAACAACAAATGGTCCAGTGTCCCAGAAAGGAGCAAGTGAGGTTACAGTTTAAAATGCTGAGTGTACTGGGCTCTGAGCGCAAAGCTCATTATACACCAAAGGGAGGGGCAAAGTTATCTTAAAATATTCAACAAAGCAGATGCTAAAGTGCTGGGTGGTGGGCGCGGTATCTGTTTAATTGAATTAAGGCCGAGAGTGGTAGGCAGGGGTCTCCAAACTGGAGGGGAGGAGGAAGCTCTGGGGACTTTGGTGCGCTAGGGCTGGGCCGAATAAGCCATTGCAACAGAAAACCCTTTGCAAAGCCTGTGGGTGGGGTGGGGGTCGGGAGTGAGGAGGCCCGAGGTCCCAGGTACCCCCAACTCCATAGGCCCCCTCCGCCCCCGCCCAACCGAGCTCCTGGCCTCCACTTCTGTGTGTTTGAGTTTCTTTCTCCCCAAGCATTTCTCGCTCTTTCCGGGAGGTGTTTTGCAAAGGTCGAGGCTCCGCCTGAGTCCCCACTTTTTTGGGAGGAGGAAGAGGCCTTTGGGGCGTCCTCTAAGCCGCCCATTTTGAGAGAGATGCACCCTCGGGCAGCTTGCAGAGGGGTGTTAAGACAGCTGAGCAGCTTTTTTGAGGTGGGGGAGGGTAACACTAGCAGTGGCTCGGGTTCCCCTCCCCCCCTGGAAACCGCGGGGGTGGTGGCCCGGGTTCCTGTCCCCTTTTGGCTGGGGGGGGGGGAGGCAGGGTTTGGGAATAGGACTGCGTGGGGGTAGGCCCGTGTTTCCTTCATCCTCCTGGAGGCCACGGCGAAAGGGAGAGGCCCGAGTTCCCCTCACCCACGCTAGGCGTGGGGGCGAGGGGAGAGCGCGGGGTGAAGAGCTGCGTAGGGTCGCAGGTCCCCCCACCGTGGGGGTAGGGGCCGGATTGGGACGCGGGGCCTCCCCAGAGGCCGTGGGGGGTGCGGACTCTAGCCCCCCCTTCGCCGTGGGGGAGGGGCGGGCCTAGAATCCCCTCCCCCGGCCGTGGGGGAGGGGCAGGTTTGGGACGCGGGCCCCCCCCCCAGGGCGCAGGGGCGGGGCCGAATGGACTCGGGTTCCCCTCCCCCTGGCCATGGGGGAGGGGACGGGTTGGGGGTTGGGGCGAGCTCCCCCCCGGCTGTGGGGGAGGGGCCGGCCCGGGCGGCGGCGGCCCCCCTGGAAGTCCTCCCGGCCGGGGCCGGCGCGCTGGCGGCCGCTCACCCCCCCACCCCCCCACCAACCCGGAGGTCACTGCCCGTGCCGGTCCCTCCCGCCGTCCCGCCCTCTCCCGCCGCCGCCACCGCCGCCGCCGCCGCCGCTCCCGCCCCAGCCCCCCCCACTCTCCGCTCTCGGGAGCGAGGAGCCGCCAGCGCCCCCGCCCCGCCGCCGCCGCAGCGCCCTCGGCCGCCATTCGGCACCCGAAACTTTCCAGCGCCCGCGCCTCTCCGGGACTCGCGGCGGCGGGGCGGGGGCGGCCCGGGGGCGGCGCGCGGCTGCTCCAGGGCGCCGGGCCCTCGTCGGCCGCGGCACGGCCCGGGCTCGGCGACGGCCGGCGACAGGGAGGCTCGGCGCGCGGCGGCGCCGCCACAAGTTGCGCTGCTGGCGGCGAGGTGAGTGCGCGGGGCTCAGCCGGCCGGGCGCGGGGCAGGGGGCGCAAACTTCTCCGGCGGGGGTGGGGGGGTGCTGGCGGGCGCCTCGGGGCGCCCGCACGCTCCGCCCGCCGCCGGGGCTCTGGAGGGGCAGGTCCCCAACTGTCCCCGGGGCTCGGGCTGGGGTGCGGCGCGCTCCCTGCAGGCTGAACAATACCCCGAGGTGGCCGCTCCCCAAAGTGCCGGCGCGTCGGGGGCGGGCGGGGGTTGGGGGGGGGGGGCTTTGTCCTGGGGGGGGGGAGGCGGCCGGTAAGTTTGGGGAAGCGCTCGGTCTGTCCCCTTTGTCTGCTGATTCTGGGGCTGGCCGGGCGAACCTGCGCCGCCGCGGGATCCCCCCCCGTGGGGGAGGGGCGCCCCATTCATCCCCGGGCGCCGGCCAGCCCGCCCGGGACCGGCTGGAAGCGCGGCGGCGCGCAGTAGAGTGAGTGGCGGGCGAGGCGACGCGGGCCCGGCGGCTGCTCAGTTTCCGAGACGCAGAAACTGTCAAGGAAGTCCGGAGCTCCCCGGCCCGAGCGAGGGGACCTGGCTGAGGGCGACGTGTGTGTGTGTGTGGGGGGGCGCCCCTGGTGAGGCGGGGTCTGCAGAGTGCGGCCTGGAGAGCGTGCAGACCTGTTGCTCTTGGGCTCCTGGGGCTCGGGGGAGGGGTGCCCCCAGATCGGTGTCCTGGGCTGTGCTTCCCTGGGGGACCATCCTACGGGGGGGGGGCGGCGATGCTCGGAACGGCGTGGGGGTGCGCCTTCGCGTGTCGGTGACCGCCTGGTATATGACAATTTGGGGTCGCTAGAGGCCCGCCCGCGCTGGGGCAGGGCCTGGACTTCACGTGCGCTGCCCGAGCGCGCGGTCAGGCCTCGCCCCGACTCGCTGCACGGCCTGGCATTCTCCGAGCCAACTGCGTTGGAAATTCCACAAAGTTCGAGTTGGAGGTGGTTTTTTTTTAATACCGCCAAGTCGGTGATGATGTGGAGCAGAACCCCCAAAGAAACCAAAACCCACCTCCTATTGCCTCTGCAACCGTTTCTGGTTTGAACAGTCACATGCGGCTTGACCCGACTTCTGGATGTTTTTCTCTGCTGATGCGCCGCCTGAGTCCCTGGTTTAACCTGGAAGGGGAGGGGCGGAACTCTAGATGGGAGGGGGCGAAGGGAGAGCCCTGCGAAGGTCCCAAGTGGTGGCTTCCGGGTAGCAAATGACTCTTGCCGGTTTTATAAAAAGTTTACAACTAGTTATTCCTAGAAAAGAGGCGATGGGGGTGGGGGGCAAGAATGTTGAGTATGGCACAATGAAGACGTTAAGATGACACTTTTTTCCCCCAAAGGATCTTAGTGTTTCAAATGGGCTGCAGATTCTCGTGGAAAACCACCCAGCTGGATAACTAATCCAGGGATAAAAGATGGAGTTCATCACTTGACCCGCTTATTAAAATGGCCCTTAAGGGGATTCTGGTCCTTAAGTGAACACCCACCTGTGGGACAAAAATTGAGATTTTTAGGTGTTTTAGTTGGTGGTGTGCACTGCGCGGCAAGTATTACTGGATCCTCCGGGGTTGGTTTTTCTTTTTGCTTGTATACAGAGCTTAATCAGTCCTGCAGTTTTCCGCACCCCCATTTCCTCACCCTTCCTGAATGTTTTAATGGGGTGAGTAGGGACGGTGCGGATGTGATGTCCTGGTTGGTCTTAATCTCACCATCACCTGTGGGAGCTGTAGGCTCCTCATCTGGGTGATGGCATCAGGAGTTTCCCTGAATGGACTGTTAGGAGGGGTTCCGTGGTTCTGGAGCCTGCGAAGAGGTGGACAGAGCCCTTGAATCCAACTGTCTTGACACATAATGCTTGGCTAGAAACCCAGCCTTTGTCCCCATTTGGCCTGAACTAGTGAAAGGGCCCACCCTGCTGACCTTGAAGGCCTGCAGCTTTTCTCAGCGTCGTTTCTTAAATGTGTAAAAATAAAAAAGGGGAACTGAAATCATGGTACTCACTGTATTGTGAGGACAGAAAGAATGTGTAAGTTTTCTGAAAACTGTAAAGTTGCCTATAAATTTTAGTTGTGCCATTGTGCAAATCAAATAATTGTCTTTACGTTTTTTTTTTTTAAGATTTTATTTATTTATTTGACAGAGAGAGACACAGCAAGAGAGGGAACACAAGCAGGGGGAGTGGGAGAGGGAGAGGCAGGCTTCCCGCCTAGCAGGGAGCCCGATGCGGGGCTCGATCCCGGCACTCTGGGATCATGACCTGAGCCGAAGGCAGACGCTTAAGGACGGAGCCACCCAGGCGCCCCCTTTTTACGTTATTTGAATACCGTGCACTTAATGCCCTGTGCCTACCAATTATTATTTCCATTCTGCTGCAGAGAACACTGACTTGCTAGTACATAGTGGACGGAGGATTGTCTGATTCCTGAAGCCCAGCTCTTAAGCTTGATGTTCCTGTTTTCATGTCTTCCTAGCATGAGTTTTCATGTTTGGACAGCTAAAGCTCTTCATATTACATGCACACGTTGACGAATGAGAGTCTACGTTGAAATCTGTGTATAGATACAGATGTTGATGAATGAAAGTGCACATTGAAGTCTGCGTAGAGATAGAGATGTAGCTCCACGGAATGAAGAGACTTTGACCCCAGTGGAGGAATCGCTCTTATAGCTTCATTGTCCAATATGGTAACCAGTGGCCACATGTGAGCATTGAGATTCAGATTAATTAAAACTCCGTAAAATTAACAGTTCTGTTCTTTCAGTCCCTGGAGCCATAATTCACGTCCTGTAGGTGCCTGTGGTTAGTGGTCACCGTATGAGCAAGGCACACACGGAAAGTTCTGTTAGAGGGTGCTACTCTGTAGTTACTGCAATGAAATATTAATAAAATAAGTTAGTGTACTTTTTGTTGGGGGGGAGGGAGAAGCTATAAAAGTTTGAAATAATTCACAAGTAAACTTAAAAAAAAAAAAACCCGTTTCCGCCAGTGATTGACCCAGGAAAGTGATTTCAGAGAATGGACCCCCTTTTTTTTTTTTTTAAAGTAGGCTCCCTGCCCCATGTGGGCCTTGAACTCATCATGTGGGCCTTGAACTCATGACCCTGAGATCAAGAGTCGCATGCTCTACTGATGAGCCAGCCCTCCCCCGGTGAATGGATTCTTAACCTGCAGTTGAGAGCTATAGTTTTGTATTGGGGTGCTTTGATCAGTTTTGGATTAGAAAACCAGGACTCCAAGCCAGAGTCTGTGCCTGAGTGTTTAACCTTGGGGGAGGCAGGAAGCATGTCTGCATCGATTTCCCCATCTGAAAAAAGGCATAGCCGTCAGCCAGTCTCCAAGATGCCCACCTAAGCAGATTGTGGTGAGCATCCCCTGGGCTGTTCGGGAGTCCAGGTTGTCAACCTCGGTGAGGCCCTGAGTGGGTGATTGCGGGCGTGGTTGTGTGTGATGTGTTTTAGCCCTTGCTTGCTCTGGATACCACAGGCTTTCAGCACCCCCCACTCCTTGAAGTTTAAGTCTTGAGTTTTGAGGTTCCGTCTCTGGAGGTCAGAACCTTCCCTAAGGCTCATAGGGATTCTTTCCAATAAAGTGACATATCACAATCGTCAAAGTATTTTTTTTTTTTAAATGGCTGAGTGCTGTAGCCTTTTCCTGTATGCCAGGTCCCTGAGTCAGGATGTTATTTTTATTACTTAGTTGAACTGCCCTTTTCATAGTTCTTTGTATTTTTTATAGTAGTGGCTTAGAAATTTTATTTGTAGACGAGGATGGGGGGGTACCCAATTTCGTGTCTCTCAGAGAGGTGACCTCCCAGATCACCTTTCTGCCCTTTGTCCTCACTCTCTGTTGCTTCCTCACAGCTTTGGTGTGACCTGTCCGAGTTTGGCTGAAAGTACTTATTAAATACCAGGGATGTCCCTGATTGTCTTCCAGAGGTG
The DNA here is from genome assembly GCF_004348235.1 of Phoca vitulina. Taxonomy (NCBI): domain Eukaryota; kingdom Metazoa; phylum Chordata; class Mammalia; order Carnivora; family Phocidae; genus Phoca; species Phoca vitulina. The sequence goes on from NW_022589763.1 coordinate 6,367,305, forward strand.
GGAGAGGGGTCTCTGCCTAGGGAGGCCAGACCCAGAAAAGCCAGCTCACGGAGGTCCTCAGAGCCAGGATTTGAGATTCTCAGTTACCTGTTGGGGCGGCCACCAGCTCAGCCAGCTCGGCTCATAGCTGGGGCTGCCCCTTGCCTGCTCTCCGCGGGGGCCCACGGGGCTCTGCCAGGCCCAGTGCCCAGCCTAGATGACAATCACAGATGCTCTGTGCCTGGCATGTCTCTGCTGTGGTTTCCTGATACCTGGCATTTGCCCCCCCCCCTTAAAAAGAAAATAATGTGCTACAACCAATAAGCTGTTAATCTTTCACTGCTAAAGACATTGAAAAAAAAAGTTTCAATCAGGAAGCAAGACTAAAGTCATTTTGTAAACACTTTTTTTTTTAAACTTGGAACGATAAGCCCCCCCCCCCCCCCCCCACTATTTTTAGTATGAAGGAAGTAACTGGCCTCCTGAGGAGAGACTGGATGTGAGTTTTCCCCTTGGGTCTTGCCCTCTTCGGCCCTTCCTCCTTCTGCATCCTTTCCACGGGGCCTGACCAAACCGACTACACTGGCCAGATTGGCAAAATGACCCAACAAAGCCAAAATAAGAGCTGGATGTGGGAAGAGCCTAGCAAAGTCAACATATTTATACGGCCCAAAGAGAGCTTAGTCTGAGAAAAAGCGTTGAAGACCTCAAGGGAAAAACGCTGTCATTCAGGAATTTGCTCCCCGGGTGGCTTCTGGACCAGGGTGCAGGGAACTTGACTAAAGATGGTTGTATGCACTGCATGGGCAGGTTCCCTCCAGTATCACTGCCATGAAATACTTGTTGGCAGTCCACTACGTGATCGAAGACTGCAGACGTGAACTGGAAGCCAGTGAAAAATGGAATTGGGGCAAATTTAAAGTGAAGACACTGGAAGAGAGATGTTTCAGTCTTGCAGAGGAAACTGGGTGCAGTGGCAGGTGGGAACAGGTGGAGATGGGGATGATGCTCAGCTTCCAAAGAAAGGGACGTCTTTGGAGATGAGGACAGAGGAGATGGTTTATGGCAATTGTACTTTGAGCCCTGAACTCCAGAATCTGGCAGTCAACTAAGGGTTCTCAGTGGGGGCCTTTTTGCCCACTACCTTCAAGGAAACATCTAGAAACATTTTCAGTTGTTGCAGTCGGGGGGAGGGGGATGGTGGATCTACGGGGTCTGTGGATGCTGCCAAATATCCTACATTGCACGGGACGGTCCCCACCACAAAGAATGATCTGGACCCAAATGCCAAGAGGGCCAAGGTGGAGACGCCAACCCTGAATTAAACGGTCAGCATACGACCACGTGTGGGACAGAATCTGGGGGAGGTGGGTGCCGAGCAAAAGCTATATGGCAAGTTCTGTATTCTCACGGCACACGTGTGCTTTTTGGGAATCCGTTAGGAGGTAAATCATACCGCAGATTGAGAAAGGAAGTTTCTGTTGCTCACAGGAGGAGGGGAAAGAGGAGGTAGGAGTGAATGGACTTGGAAGAAGGAATAGAAACAAGGCCAACAGGTGTGTGTGTGGGGGGGCGGCTGTTCGTTGCCTGAGCTCCCCCTCAAGCCAAGTAGTTTAGAGCCCCCAGATGCAAGTGCACTTTGAAGGCGTGTTTCTCGACTTTTTCCTCACGGTTCTATTGATGTGTCGCACATTGGCTAGGTCTTACTTTTGGTCAGCTTCTGTGTACTTTTGATATTTATTACGGAAGAAATGGTCCCTGTCTCATACAGACTCTGTTTTACCCAGCGCAGTGTGGGTGAACCTAGAGGTGAGGTTAACCCCTGCACCTGCAGGCCCGTCCAGGCACTTGGGAGGGTGGGGGCAAGTGAGTGAAGTTTCGGTTGATTGCAGTACTCCATGATGCCTCAGTGTCCATCCCTTCCTCTGACTGCTCGAATTTAGCAAAGGAGGGCAGCCAGACGTGGACCTACATTTTCCAAGTATCAGCTGGAAAAGGGCGCCGTTGGCACCTAGAGTCTTGTTGTGAGGTGTGCCCAGGCATCCGGAGCCTACCTGAGGCCCCATGTCCTTGTGACCCCAGAGGAGCGCCACGCTCGGCCTGCATGGGGCTCCTTATTGGGCTCCTGGTGGCCCTGGGGCAGATGATGTGGCTATGGGGGAAAGCTGGTTTGTAGCCAGCTTGCCATGCGCTGACTGCGTCTTTGGGCAGATCAGTTTCTTTCTCTGTCATTCGTTTTCTCATTGAAAGAGAGAGAAAATAGAATTTATTTCTCAGACTTGAAAAGAGGTAGGATTATTATGCTCAGAGCCCCACATATTGATACCTTCTCCACTCTGAGGTTGGGAATTGGGTGTGCAAATGCATCTTTATTAGTTATGATGGTCTCTAGTACTTGCTTCCTTTCCTTACCCCCCCACCCCCACCCAGTGCCCTTAAGTTAAATTTCAGGGCTGGTTTATATTACATGCATGTGTATGTTGTAACTTTCTGAATTACTATACAAGAAGGTTGACTGGTGTTCAGTGTACAGTTTTATGAATGTTAGCACACGTGTAGGTTTGTGTAACCAGCACCGAAATGGGGATACAGAACAAGTCCCAACACCCCAAAGGCCATCTGTGGTGCCCCCGCGGTCACCCAGCCCCCCCACCCCCCCAGCACTAACTGAGGTGCTGGCCCGTCAGCTCTGCCCTTCAGGTCCTGGTAATTGCATTTCAGCTCAGCATCAGATGCCTTTAGGGGAACCCCTCCATTCTCCCAGTACCCTCCTTTGTGTTTCTCTCTGATGACCCTCGAACTTCACACTTTTGCACACTTGAGCCTGTGTGTTTGCCTCCGAACAGCAGGGTTTGCACTGTGGGTGAAGGAGAAGAAAACCTTACTGCTTCCTAACAGTATTTGTAAGAAGCTATGGAGAGAGAATATTAGGTGTTTTGTTGGGGCTGCCAAAGATTTGCTCTTTTCTATGCCAGTTAATTCTCGCTGCCAAATGAGTCGAAATGGGATGTTTTCTGATGCGCTTTCAGAGAAATGTTTCCCAAATCTTTCCACTGTACTCCCGAGAGATGTTTAATATGTGAAATGTATCAGTAGGTTATAAAGCCCTGTCTTTGGTTTCAAAAACAGGACCCACACATTGAGGTGTCGCAGTTTTGCCAATGGGGTGATACAACAAGCTAAAGATATAAAGTTGTATTTGCATTACTTTGTAGGAGGAAAGAAATTAATTCCTAGGTCTGTGTTTCCATCTAATTGTTGAACTGCATTTTATGTTGGACCAGTGATCTCCTAAGAAATGGCATCTTTTCCAGAAGAATTGACTTTGTGTTTTGGCTTTTGGCTACTTTTCTTCCTGCCCTGGGTGGTCTGCCTGCTTGTGTGAGGTCATTGAAAACCTGGGTGCGTCCTCACGAGTCAGAGGGTAGGTGAGGTGATCTTGAGGCTTTTCCTCTCTCTCTTGTGTGAGGATTTTCATTTGGAAAAGGTATGCTGCTTAATTGTTCGGTTGGCTTTTTTTAAAATATATTTTTTATTTTTAAAGATTTATTTGAGAGAGAGAAAGAGCACACGCAGGGGGGAACAGGAGAGGGAGAAGCAGACTCCCTGCCGAGCAGGGAGCCCCACGCGGGGCTCTGTCCCAGGACCCTGGGATCATGACCTGAGCCGAAGGCAGACGCTTAACCGACTGAGCCACCCAGGCGCCCCATTTTTTTTTTTTTTAAAGAAAAGTTAAGGATTCTGTTAGTGAAAAGTTTAGGGAAACTGATGGTTATGCCCCATGCTTCGACTGTCACTTTACTCACATTAGAATAGGCAGTATTTAACTTAACCTTGATATGTTGTATATTTTACTTAAAACACACACACTAGCAATTCAGAAGACACTTTGGGCTCTTGGGTGCCTTGGGATAATTTTTATGAGTTTTGTGGTTTCCCAGTCTTCCAAGACTGTGGAAAATAAGCACAAACAATGCTTATGGTACAGTTTACAGTGTTTATTCTTGCGAACGGTGTCCTTTCAATTCCTGTGATTTATTTTTTTTCTTCCCCTACCTCGGTGGATGTTGCCTGAAGGTTTAAAAGAAAATGAGAGTTTTCTTCACCTGCTTCCCTGGAACCTGGAACCTATGAGCCTAAATAGCCAGCACAGAGCACTTTCCTTTCCTTTCTGGAACACTTGCCACCAACCCCCAGGGAGAATGCAGAGGTAGGAGGAGGTAGGAGGGCTTCCACCCTCCAAACCTAATTACCTTCCCGCTTTTTAAGAAACTGAAAACTTTCCTGAAGTCTACTGAGAACTTAGGTACCCAGCATCACCCATGTTGCAGTGAGCTTAGGAGGACACTGCTCCTTTCTTAGCGTGATTCCTTCCTGTGATCAACTTGCTTGCCCATCGTCATCGGGCCTTAGAGCCCGTGCAAACGTCTGGTATTGTTCAGTTCTGCACACGTTTCTGTTTGTTTGAAGATCCCTATAGGTGGAAAAGAGGACAAAAAGCTTACTGTACGTGATGCTGTTTTATTTCTTAGATCAGAAATAACAAATGCTTTAATACTGTAAGACCATATAAATCATTGTAAGAATTGGGAGAACAGTTGAGCACAACGGAGCAGCGATTTCTGTTTCGAGTCCAGGGGATACTTAGTCATCACCAGGTCAGCTCCTCTCTTGCAGTTATCCTTGTAATTCTGACATCCATTTGAAGATGAGAAATGAGAAAGTGGAGTGGCAGTCTGTCACCAAAGTCATGTCATGCAGAAATCTATTGCACCAGCATGAGAACCTAATTCCCAGTATCTATAAAGTTCTGGGTGATTGCAAAAAAAAAAAAAAAAAAAAAGTTCCAGGTGGTTCTGGAGTTGTAGGTTGTATATGATACCAGCAGCTGAGCTGAGAATTGAGGTCTCTACCATTTGTTTCATTTGGGAAACAGATTAAACTTGGGTCCCTGCCTTAGGTTCTTTTTCCAGCACAGTCCTTATCGGGCACTTGAGTCCCACGCAACTTCAGTGCCAACTAGGTGTTGGTAAAGACTCAAGTAGTCACAATTACCAGCGTGAAAACGGTGATTGCCACTTTCTGACAGTTGCAGATCAGTCTGGGAGACACAATTTGGTTTAACTTTTAACTTGGTTAGTTGTATTTCTAAGGTTTGTATTAGGTTTGTATTTCTAAGATGCACAGGTGATTCTTTGCCAATTTCAACCATTTCCGCGGATAGTGAAAGGGTTTAAAAAGCCTCACGGGAAGAAACAACTTCCAAGGTGTACCCAGCTCAGAAGTTGATGAAAATAAGAATTAATTATCTCATGTGTCCAGTGCATGACAGAAATTATTGTAGGCCAGATGAGAACAAGACGAGAGGCCTGTGGAAATTAGAGTTGCCTTATAAATTTCATGGGACACTCTGATAAATTTCATGGGCTTCTCTGTACATTTCCTTTAAACCAGTAGTCTCCACATTTTGTTGGGGGCGGGAGGAACCAGACTGCCTAGTGTCAGGTTTTAATTCCCAAAGTGGTCTCCCAAGTCGATTTCCTGTCCTCTGGCAGGTGCACCGTGAGATTTATTGGGAGTGCAGGAAGAAACACACAATGTCCACTTACTCTGTGTCTGATACTTAGGTCTATTTTTGTAGTTTGTGAAAAATGCCTGTAATGTTAGTCAAGTGTTGTGTATAGTTAATTGCCTGGGTTGGGGGCCTGTGCTAGAAACTTTTTCACTGATCAGGATATGCAGTGAAAAGACATTTAGACCGAATGGGTCCCCAGAGGTGCTGGGCAGAGGGGGCACTTTTGAAGTACGTGAATGCAAGTGGGACACAGATGTACTCCCCTTTCCCTCTGGCTTCAGCTGCCAGAATGTGTGTGTACATGTGTGCACTTGGATCTGCTGGGTTTTGTGTGTTTTAAAAGCTGAAAAAATACTCGTGTTGTAGAACCAGATGACAGTACCTCTGTTGCAGGTGCATGATGAAATTTTGGAACAGTGCTGTGCTTTTCATGCATTTCGTGACTCGGGAGTGTTTTCATAATCACTTAATTCTGTTTATAAATCAGCTGCTTTCGTTGATAGTTTCCCTCAGGGCTCCTGAGAACCAGGCTTGTTGAAGGAGACTCAGACTTTTGAAGACAACCAACAGGAGAGAGAGTGCACGAATGGGATTGCCATTAAAGTCTTTGGCTTTCTTCAGTCTGGCTGTTTATTTGTGGGTCTTTGTTTCCAAAGACCTATTTCATTGGTCATGGTTGTTATTAAATACACTTAAAACAGGGTGCCTGGGTCGCTCAGTTGGTTGGGCGAGTGCCTTCGGCTCGGGTCATGATCCTGGAGTCCCCGGATCGAGTCCCGCATCGGGCTCCCTGCTCGGCAGGGAGTCTGCTTCTCCCTCTGACCCTCCTCCCTCATGTGCTCTCTCTCTCTTTCATAGATAAATAAAATCTTTAAAAAAAAAAATACACTTAAAACAATATTTCACAGTAGAGGTGTTTTGTTTTGTTTGTTTTTAAAAGCGAAAATTTGGGGTGCCTGGGTGGCTAAGTCGGTTAAAGCGTCTGACTCTTGATCTCCGCACAGGTCTTGATCTCAGGGTCATGAAGTTTAAGCCCGGCGCTGGGGTCCACGCTGGGTGGGGAGCCTACTTAAAACTAAATAAATAAAAGGAAAACTTAGTCGATGCTGTATTGCTGGTGTTACAGAGAGCAAATAAATATAAAAATGAAATTCATGATTCAGACCACATTGTGGGCTGTGGAGAATCAAGACTCACCTGCCCAAACGTCAGGTCTTTTGTCTAAAGGTTTGGTTTTCGTGAGACTCCGTGTGAGTCGCGAGTCTTTCCAGGATTTCCACAGCAGTCTGTTTGTTTGTTTAACTTGAAATGATTGATAGGTTAGCTTGGGCTTTTCTGTGTCATTTTTGGTGTTCACATCAATTTTTCCCTTTGTGAATATTGAATTTGCAATGTAACTTTGTATGTAAAACAAAGCCCAGAGATTTGCAAGTGAATTCAAAGGCCGATAGGTGAACAATTCTTGTTCGCTTCCCCGTGCTCACAGGACACCTAGTGCCAAACGTCATTGAAGCTCGTCAGGATCACAAACATTCATTTGTCTGTTGGTAAACTGAAATATTTATCTCCTACTTGAAAAAAATTGCTTCTCTTTAAGGCAATGGAAGGCACCTAGTGTAAGGAGGAGAAACAGGAGGAATTTTTTTTTTTTTTTTTACTCTCCTGTCATGAAGCTTTGTCTCTCCTTTCTAGAGATCAATACGTGGAAGTTTCTGTAGTGGATGAGTTAGAATGAGCGTCTTTGGGATTGTACTTGATCTGCCCCTGCCCCTTTAAGAAGAAAGAGAAGTGGGGCACCTGGGTGGCTCAGTTGGTTAAGCAACTGCTTTCGGCTCAGGTCATGATCCTGGAGTCCCAGGATCGAGTCCCGCATCGGGCTCCCTGCTCTGCAGGGAGTCTGCTTCTCCCTCTGCCTCTCCCCCCTCCCACCCGCCTCATGGCTTGTGCTCTCTCACTCACTCTCTCTCTCTCACAGATAAATAAATAAAATCTTTAAAAAAAAAAAAAGAAAGAACGAGAAGTTACACCAAGTCGTTTGCTTTTTTAGCCAGACGCCTCGAGCTCTGTCCAGGTCTTGACTTCGTATTGCAGCTAGGTCAGCCAGACACCGGTGAATCAGTTCAGCTCTGAACCGGAATCCTCTTCTACTTTGCTTTTGGGGGAAACACTGATAATTACTCATTTGATTATTTGCCTGCCAAATTACCGGGTATAGTATTTCAGAGAGATGTATCTCGGAAAATGGCCCTCAAAGGAGACTGTTCTTAGAAGCCCGCACAAAAGTTGATTCTGTTTCCTGAATGCACCCCTCAGGTGCTGGTCACGTGCAAAGGTCTGTGTGTAATTTTCTGGGAACGTGAGGCGTGCATAGGTGTATGATGCAGGAGGGAGGGGAGCAGGGCAAATGCCAGAAGCCATCAGAACATTCAATGTTTGAGCCCGCTAACCTTTGAAAAGAGAATACAAAAACAAATTAGTTTATAGCTTTGTTGAAGTACCGTTTATATAATTTGTATCAGAGAAAGCAGTTCCTTTTCCTTAGGAAGATTGGGTTATTAAAATTAGCTATCTTCATTTTTCCACAGAAATAAATAAATCAGTTGTAGTTCAAATAACTGTATGTGAATCTTTGTAATTGGAAATTTGATGTTAGCAAAATTATATAACCTTGGTTAATTACATTCATATACTCAAACTAAACATAGAATAAGATTAGCTCATGGAAATATTTCATTTTTATCTCAGGCGGTGCAGTGCACATTCATGTAATAGTTTCTAGTTTCATTTTGTAATTTTTTTTTTTTTTAAATTATCCTAGACATGTTTTCCGAAAAGTTACTTGAAATGAGGCTGTATGTTTTTATTTCCCGGTTCATGTTTAAATTTAAAATGGCGCACAGAATAAGCTGTCCTTTGTGAATTTTGATTTTCTTAGTGGCCTCTGTGTCCTGTGCCTGGCATGATACAGGGATAAGCTGGGGGTCCCATTTTTTTCGCTTGACATTTGCCTTCAGGGAACTTTGGGTGCGATTGGCCATCTCAGAGTAAATGCTCAGCCTCCTCTGTTTCCTGTCCTGTTTGCTTTTCCATTGAATGCTCTATATTTGGACAACACGTGTATATTTTGGTGTGGGTTTCTGATGGCCCCGATGTTTGGCGGAGTGGAATTTCTCCGTGCACACCACGGGGCTGGGCAGTTGGTAGTGTTCCGGCGTATTTAGTTCACAGGATTGAGTTGGACACATTGTAGATTCAGGTTGGATTGTCATTCCCTCCCTGCAAGCTATGTGTTACTTTGTTTTGTTTGGGTTTGCCATAGATATTTGCTTTGCCTTTGGATAGCTGAGGATGCCCGCTTGTGGTGGTGTTTAATTTAATATAGAACTCTAAATCTGACTTATATCAAGTTGATTTTCTGAAACCACTTTATTGCGGTATAAATTACATACCATAAAAATCACCCATTTTAAGCGTACGACTCAATGATTTTTAGTAAATTTACGGAGTTGCGCAGCCATCGTCATAATCGATTTTCATTCCTCAATACGGTCATTCGTGTCCATTTGCCATCAATCCTGGCTCCTACCTCCCAGCCGCGGGCAGCCATTAATCTCCTTTCTGTCTCTACAGATTTCCCTTTTCTCAGAACAAGTACTTCTGTGCTTGGTTGAGCTTACGGGGTGGTGGACGGTGAGGGCCCGATTTAGTGGGAGAGGGAGAAGTGGGGAGAAGGGGAAGAAGGCAAGAATAATAGGCATGCCTCCGTTCCCTCTTCTGCAAAATCAGGGTAGTGATGGAAGTTTTGCAGGCTCTCCTTGTGGATCCACGTGGGAAGTAGTTGGCTCAGAATCGGGAGGAGCTTCTCGTAACCGGTCACGTTAAGAGTCGGGGGGTCCTGCATAAAGGGCCCCTGGGACAGGTGAGGACTGTGGGAAAGGGGTTACCTCTCCGGTGATGGGGTCAGTCCTTGGTGAACCCAGCACACAACCATACAGCAAAACCTCATCTTTCTTCTTGCAGTTACCCTCTTGTTTGTTCCATGGCGTTGACTATGAGGCTTTGAGGGAAGTTTGATCTTGGCCTGGGATATACCTTAGCTCCCTCTTCCTCCACGAGGGGCAGTTTTGTGTCCAGGGGATGCCGGATGATGTCTGGAGATCCTTCTGATGGTTACAAATGGGGACGGGGTACCCCAGCACCTGGTGGGTAGAGGCGAGCGGTGCCTCGCACATCTGACAATGCCAGAGGATGTCCCCCTGTACCAGTAATAGTTCCCCAGCCCAAGAGCTCAGGAGTGTGGAGGCCAAGACACCTTGCCTTCGTAACTTTAATCTGGGGGGAGTTTGAAATGTGGTGCTTAGGTCTTCAATAAAGACTTGGTGACGTTGAAGGAGTATAGGTACCACTAGGCTTATGAAAGAGGTGCGGGCATCTTTCAGTCTTCACACGCTCCAGGGGAATGGGGATTTTTTTAAAGTAAAGGATAAACGAGATTTTTGGAGTTAACTGTAGAGAGGGAAAATTACTTTCAATGCCTTTAGAGGTATTCATTTACAGATAACGAAATTGCAGCGTAGACAGAGAAATCTGGAGCCACCCTTTGGCTTGGATCTGGGACTCACATTTCCATCTTTATCTGTTTCCCTAAGAACTGAAAAAAGAGGGAGAAAGATCGAGACCCCGCATAAAGGCTCTGAAAACTATGACCATCTAAATGCAAGGGGCTGCTTCCAGCCGTCACCTTGTCATGGAAAGTGTTTCTGGACTGGCTAGGGGGGAGGCCCGCCCCGTGCCGGCACCCTCCCCTTCTAGGGAGGCCCGTCTGCCTCGGCGTCCCCTGAGAGTGCCCTGAGAAGTTCGGGGCCCCTGCCTGCGACTCCATCCTGCACACCTCCGTCCTCTGTCTCGCACCTCGCTGCAACAGCTGCCCCTCGCGTCCAGCTCTGGTTTCTGCCCTGCGGGGCCTCTTGCTCCCACCCGCCCCCAACCCGCCGTCCTCCGTGCCTTCCAAGGTGCAAGATCTCCTAACCTCCCCTTTCTGAGTCTTTTGTTTCTTTTGCCCATTCTAAGCTCAGGCTCTTTCCCGAGGGAACACAGGATGATGATAGGCCAGCTTCCATGAATTGAAGCAATGTGGAGTTGTATCTTCTTCCTCCTCTTCTCCCGGAATAATCAACATGAACAGTGTGTCAAGTGCGGCAGGATAGATCTGCCTCTAGCATGTTCGGCTGCCCATGTACAGAAATGCAGTCCCGTGGTTTTATCCAAGCGGCACCCTATCATACTTCGCTCCTCTGCTCTCTTTCTTTTTAGAGCTGTATTAAAGTATGACTGAAGTACAGTAAACTAGGCATATAGAAGTTGTGCCTTTAATCAGGTTTCTCATCTTGATTGTGGTGCTGGTTTCACAAGCGTGTGTAGGTAATCTATCCATCTATCTACTTACATGTATCGAAGCAAATACATCACTTTCACATTTCCTAGTGCCTTTCTGGGCTCTCCCTCCAACCCTCCTTCCATCCACGTCGCGCGTTGATCAGCTTTCTGTTACTGGATCGGGTAGTTTGCATTTTTTAGAATTTTCTATCAGTGAAATCACACGGTATGCGCTCGTGATTTTGCCTTTTTCCACTCAGCATAATGATCTGGGGGTTCATCCATGTTGTGGCCCGTATTATGAATTCATTCCTTTTTGTAGCCAGGTGGGATTCTTTGGGATGTGGATGTACCACCGTTTTGTTTGTCTCTTCGCCAGTTGTTGGACATTTGGGTGGGGGGGTTTGACATTTTTTTGGCCCTTAAGAATAATGCTGCTGTAAATGTTTTTGTCGCCATGCAAGGGATGCTCAAACTTGACCGTGTGGCGGAATGCCCTGGAGAGCTTGTGAAAACGCGGATTGCCAGGCCTTATCCCCAGACTTTGTGATTCAGTACATGGAGGGTGGGGCCCGAGACTGCATTTCTAGCAGGTTCCCAGCTGCCGGTCTTAGACCACGCACATGTTGAGTCTTCATAGACTTTGGTTGTTACTGCCTTGTTATTTGTTGCAGATATTTCTCTCTAGACTGTTCCTTGTCTTATAATGTCGCTTGTGGTTTTAATCACCAGGCTTCCCATTTTTGTGTGGTTGTTGGTATCCGTGTTTTCCTCTTGGCTTCTGGGTTTTACTTCCTTATGTCCAAGGGAAGAAAAACTCAGGGTTGCAGGGTCAGGGTGCTGATGTCACCCCAACATCAGCCGTGATAGCCCCAGCCACAGGGGTCTGCCCTTATTGGACTCTTTGGGGAGCTGACTGATGCCTTCTTACCTTCTGAGGAGGTGGCCTAGCATTGTGGTCAGCACCCAGCCGCAGGGGCTGGCTCGGACCTAGGCGCTGTGCCCAGGGCCCCCTGCTGCTGCTGTGCCCCCTGGGTCCTTGGGGCGAAGCGTCGCTGTTCACCTGCCTTTCCTCTCCCAGGGCAACCAAATCCATCCCTTCTGCATCCCACCCCTTCTCACCTAAAACCACCAGCCCCAAACCAATAACCCTCTTTTATTTTCAGTATATATTTTATTTTTAATTTCCTATTCAGGAGTCTAATCTGAATTCACTAATTTGGAGCAGGTAGATGTTATCAGTAGATGTTTACTACCATAGCCAAGGCATGTGTTACATTAAAAAAATTTTTTGTGGTGGGGGAGGGGGGAAGGTACTTCCTTTATTTTGGAGAGCAGCTTTAAGTGATTGCAAAGTCGTCTTTTTTTGTAAAAAGCATCTTCTTGCACTTGATCGCCGAGCCCAGGTCTTACCCTTTTTGCTCCTGATTCCGTCCATTCCGTATTGCCTCGGGTCACGGCTTCACATCTTTGGCTGCTGACCTCAGCTCACTGTCTGAGAATCTTTACTCAGGACATGCTGTGGAGTGGATTGTTGTGCAGGATTCCAGACTGGTTAAGTAGGCTCATCTCATTGGGATGGTTACATTTTTAAAAATTTGCAGTGACTCGTAATCATGAGCTCATGTCTTAGTATCTTCTTCTTCTTTTTCTTTTTAACATGATAGCTTTATGGAGATGTAATTCACATACCGTGGGGCTCACCCCTGTCAAGGGTACACGTCAGGGCTTTCCTGGAATAAACAAGGCTGGGCAGCCACCACCACTGCCTAATTCCATAATGTTTTCATCACCCCAAAAAGAAACCACATACCCAGTCAGCCGTCACTCCCTATCTCCCTGCATCTCCCAGCCTCTGGCCGCCACTCATCTTCTTGTCTCTGGACTTACCTATTCTGGACATTTCCTATAAAGGGAATCAAAACGATCCGTGGTCTTTCGTGTCTGGCTCCTTTCACTTAATATTTTTGAGGTTCCTCCACGCTGTAGCATCTGTTGTGTGGTTTCTTGGTACACGTTTTGTGGAAACTCTGGGTAGCCCAGGAAGCCTTGGCGTGAGCGGTGGGGGCTCGAGCTGGAAGAATGTCAGGGGATGTGTGAACCAGAGACTCCCCCGTCTCTGATTACATTTAAAGTGGAAAAGGGTTCACAGTTTCTTTCCATTTCAGCTTCCAGCCTGGCATAAACTGTAATCTTCTTCCTTCTCTTTGTCTTTTGTTCTTCCCTCTTTTCCCCTAAAGATCAGCGTAGCAAACAGTTGTGGTCGATTAATGGGGCACCTGCTGGCCCCTCCATTGTGCTGCATATTTGGGTGGGGTTTTCGAAAGTCCTTTCTTGGGATAAAGCCTAGGAAGCTTGAATTTTCCAAGGGTGTGGTGTGAAGTTCCTTCCAGCTCTGAGGTCATGGGATTTCATCCAGCTAGACTTTGGTTTCTTTCTAGGGCCTCCCTGAAGCCACAACCCTGACTTAACACCGTAACGGAATCGTAGAGTTGTTTACTTTGCTGAGTTTACAAACCCTTTGTATAGGACCATAATTACCATTCTGGGGTTGGGTGGGAGACTAGGGAGGCTGATTTTTCTCAAGCCATCCATGGGCCACGGCTTTCTGGGTTGCGTGTTTCTCCAGCAAAGGGTTTACTAGGAAGGTCACGTGTGTTTTCCTGGTTGATCTCCTTTTCACCGACTGTCTTAGTTTCTTATTGCTGCAGTGACAGATGACCACAGGCTTCCTGGCTTGAATGACACAAACTTATCATCCTAACACTTCTAGAGGTATGAGAAGTCTGACATGAGTCTCACTGTGTGAAAATCAGAATGTTGACAGGGCTGCATGCTTTTCCAGATGCTCTTAAGAGAGTCCCTTTCCTTTCCAGCTTTTAGAGGCCACCTGCGTTCCTCGGCTTGTGGCCCCTTCCTCCATCTTCCAAGCCACTGAGCAGAGTGGCATCTCTGTGTTCTTGCATAGTTACATCCCCCTAACCACGGCGTGGAAAGATGCTCCCCGTGTGACGACCTTGGGCCCACTTGGATAATCCAGGATCGTCTCCCTGTCTCAGGATCCTGAATTTAGCCACATCTGCAAGGCTCTTTTTCCTTGTCAAACATTTCACGGGTCCCAGGGTTAGGGTGCGGCCCTCTCCGGGGTCAGTCTTCTCCCCACTACATTGATGCCCTTGGTTTCTGCTCTTAGTTTTTTCCTTGGAAGCCTGCAAGGTTCATGTATTTATTTAGTATTTGCTGTTTGTCTCTTGAGTAACTTAGAAGTCAGGGGGCCATGAAATTATTTGCTTGTCTGCCTACCACTCACTGATGATACAGCCCGCTCGCTGAGCCTCGGTTTCCCTCTGAGCACAAGCAGGAGTTGTTTTCCATCTTGGAAAAGAACTGGGATTGTGGGCGCAGCTTGGGGACATGCTTGTATGTGGGCCAGTGGACCCCTAGGGCATATCGTGGTGCTTCCCTCTGATACGAGAAGAAGCCAAGCTAAATCATGTGGGCACATTTCAAACGTCTTCCTGTCACAGCCACTAACATCCCAGTGACCCAAACGAGCCATGTGGCCAAATCCACCATCCATGGAGTGGGGAGGGCTGTGCTAGTCTGGAGGTCCTCTAAAGTCACATGGCCACGGGCACAAATGCATATTTGTAGTATAGGGAGGAGGGGAGGGAAGAAGTGGGATGTGTGTGGGGGAGGGCAGATGACCCCAGTGGAGGAGCCTGGATACACCCAGTTGCATCCCGGAAAATCAGCTCCGTAGGTAGTACTCATTAAATATGCGGCTTCTTTGGGTCCGTCTTAGAGCCACCTGGACGGGGGGTGAGGGAGGCACCACTCGTGTCCCCAGGGAACATTTGGCGATGTCTGGAGGCATTCTTGGCTGTCGTAAGTAACTAGGAGAGAGGGTGCTCCTGGCATCTAGTGGGTGGAGGCCAGCGATGCTGCTGCATCCCCTCATAATGCGCAAGACCACGCTCTCTACTAGGCATTGTGTGCCCTGGGCCCGAATGTTCAACGTTCGGAGCACAAACAGGTACTTTCCAGGTGGTTCTCGTGCACTTTGGAGTTTGAGGACCTTGTCTTGCAGGACTGTCCCAACAAGGAAGGGGAATTGGCCATCCCTCCCATATAAAGACCAACTGAGGAGCGCAAGTGCATTGTTTAAACTCTCACAGACAGCTGCGAAGAAGCAAGTTAAAACTCATGGGTCTTGACTGGGTCTCTATGGTATCTGCGACTTTTGATCATTTGCTTGGTACTGTACTAATCCTTTAAGCTGTATTAATTCTTTACTAGTGCTCAACTAATAAACGGAGCATTTATTTGGTGTTGAAAAATCTGTTTTTTATTAGGAGATTTCCATTGTGAGCTTAGTATTTTTTTTTTCTCCAGGTGGCCCTTTGTCAACTATTTCTATTATGTATTTTCTTTTTCCTTATCAGCAGGACTGCCAAGTTCTTGATAGCAAAGATCATGCCTTAAATTTCTTTTTTGTTCTGCACAGTAGTGAGCCTATGATAATTATTGGTCACTTGCCAACGGTATCCATTGCAATGCAAATTGCACTCTGCGGTTAAGGATCGTTTATCAAGCTTCCACAGACTCGCCTTTTATACCTTGCTATAAATCCTGTCTCCAGTCTTCAGGGGCCGATGGTTAGCATGTGGATGCTTGCTTGCTGTGTGGCAGAAAAAAAACTTTGACCTCATTAAAGGACGGCGGCAAGTTATTGAGAGGCTGACCGCCTCATTCTTCCTCCTACACTCATGTTGTTTTTATTTTGGTGATTGAAATGTTTGAGGTATGAAAAAAAATTCGGAATTCCTTGCTGGCACGACAACCAAAGTAGTGAGTTAAAGCTTCTCCGGTCCTCACCTCCGTTGTGCGTAGCAAGTGCAAATACGTGTTTTCTTTTGAAAAGCCAGCTGGGGAAGCATTTGATGTAGAGGGTGCTGTATCTCCTAGAATTTGCTGTGTTCTGATCAACTAGGTATCACCTCTTGGGGCTACCAGCAAGTTCGGAAGTAATCAGAATGTTCTCTTTGTATGTATCAATGGTTCGGTAATTGTGAAAGTAGGGCTTTTGTTCTTGCGGATTCCCTGTGTGGGAACAAGACCTTTACTGGCTTATGGGGGGCACAGAGAGGGTCAGGGCCCACTAAGGCTGTTCCATCCTCTAGTTGATCTTTTTTATTTCTATTTTTTAAATATTTATTTATTTATTTGATAGAGAGCGCGCGTGAGCACGAGCAGGAGGGGCAGAGGGAGAGAGAATCTCAAGCGGACTCCCCGATGAGCGCAGAGCTTGACGTGGGACTCGATCCCACAACTCCAAGATACCCGAAACCAGCAGTTGGACTCTTGACCTACTGAGCCACCCAGGCGCCCCCTTCTTTTTAAAAACTGAAATATACATTGACACTTAATACTGTATTAGTTCCAGGTGTACAACGTCATGATTTATGTACATATTGTGAAACGGTCACCATAATAAATTGAGTTAAGATGCATTACCACACGGTTACAAATTTCTTTTTTCTCACGTTGAGAGCTTTTAAGATTTACTGTGTTAGCAACATTCAAATACATAACATGGTATTACTGCCTGTAGTCACCATGCTTACGTTAGATCCCCAGGACTTATGTATCGTATAGCTGGGAGTTTGCACCTTCTGTCGCCCCTCACCCATTTTCTCCCCTCTCCCCCCCCCCCCCCCCCCCCGTTCTCCATGTGTCTGATGCTTCCATTTTTTACCACCTCACGTTGTCTTGCCTCTCATCTGCTTGACTGTTAGGACACCAGGTTGGTGTGTCTGGCAAGCAGATGACCTGGAAATTCACGTGTAGTAAGAGAGGAGATGAAAACAGAAGTATGTGAACTACCTTAGGAGGAGGGCTTGGCTTCATTAAAAAATGAGAAAGACCCTTAACTGCCACGTTCTGAGGGACATCTAGCAATTTCAGGTGTTGTTATGCTTCTGATCTTGGTGATCTCCACCTGTGCTTTTGCCTAAATTAAAATTTGCAGGGGCGCCCGGGTGAAGCGTCTGCCTTCGGCTCAGGTCATGATCCCAGGGTCCTGGGATCGAGCCCCACATTGGGCTCCCTGCTCGGCGGGGAGCCTGCTTCTCCGTCTCTCCCCTGCTCGTGCTCTCTCTCTTTTCCTCTCGCTGTCTCTCTGTCAAATAAATAAATAAAATCTTTAAAACAAAATAAAATTTCCGTTAAAATGGGCCAACCTCTTGAAAGTTAAAATTTAGCACTTAGAAAAGCAATGTCGGTTTTGGGGAAAGGCACCCCCACTGCGGCAGGTCGGACCCTCTTAGAGGCACCAGAACCTCACTTCTGCTGAAAGAATGTAGCTGGAGGGCCGCGTAGGAGGAAACGGAACTTCTCTTTCCATTCTTCATGCCCGTATCAAGATGTTTTGAGTGTTAATTCCTGTCTCCCAGGAGAAGAGGCTTTGCGTTATCGTACACGGAGACTGGAGTGTTGCTGAGACTGGGAGTCAGGTGTGTGTGCGTGGGAGAAAGGAACAGAATGACAAAGCCGTTGGGCGTGCAGGGAATATGTTAGAAGACACGCTTCGGAGGACAAACAACGAAATTCTGGCAGTGGTCTGGGTTCCTGACCCATGATTCACACCGTGTGATTGAGAGAGGTTCCAGTGGTCGTTTACGTCCATCCTGCTGCTTATGGGGGCCACAGGGCAGTTCTCAACTTCACCTTCCACAGTGCTCTGTGGGAACGCTCTCTGCTCCACCCAGGTGGTATTTGCCCCCTTGCTTCCCTGTGTTTGAAGGAACCAGGAACTGATACGATCAGATTTGCAATCTCCAGGTCCCTTTGATGGTTCTGTCCTTTACCACTGGTGAGATGTGCATGGTTTTCGTGCCCGCTGTAACTTCTCGCAGCATGCCTGTCCTCAGGGCCCACCTGCGCACCCCGGGACCGTGGGAAACGAAGACTTCTGCACATGGGCTGATTCTCCTGTGTGGGGATTGGGGTGGTGGGAGCCGCTGTGAATCCGTTCCTGACTTTGTCCATGATTTACTGCATTGAATCCAAGAAGAACCATGTAGTTGTAGGTTCTAAGTTTTCTCGTCCGGTATACAGAGTGATGTTTGCCTAGAAAGTGCCCTCACGTGGGAGCAGAATTACTGTGTTTTAGTCCTAATGTGGTCCTTAGGCACGTGACACCACTGTCCCCGAGAGGATAAAGGAGTTGTCGCATTTCTCCTGCCAACTGAGGGCTAGGGCCACATGCTCTCTGAGGTCCCTTCGGTTCCACAACATGATTGATTTCAAGACTGTTCACGGCCCCTAGTTTGAATTAGTGAAATTCCAGGCCATTGCTCTGCTGCTCATGGTAAAAATTGCATATGGTGAAACCCAGCGGTTGGAAAGCTGTCTTTAGGATCTTCTGGTCACCTGATAAGGAGTGTTCCGTAATCATGATGTTCACTGGAACTTGTAGAGACTGGACTGCCTTGAACAGGAACCAGGAAAGGCCTACCTTCCAGCAAGTTCTGTCTCGGTAGTGTTATCTTATACTGAGGTCTGAGAGCACTTCTTGATGATCTGGCCAAGCGGATGTGACAGAATTAAAGGCTAATTTGGACTCTCTGAGAAAATCAAATTCAGTGGCTTAGTCCAAGTAGAAGTAAGGAAGACGGTTACCTGTATCCCATTATCCGCTCTTTGGAAGACACAGAAGCTTGTCCCATGGTGGCAGGTGTAACACACGGAGGGACTTCCCTTGTTTTGTCAACTACATGGTTCTTCTTAGATTTAATGCAGTAAATCATGGATGAAGTCAGCAACTGATTTACATCGGCTCCTGAAAAGTCCTTGGAGAGTCAGCTCAGGGACTCTTCAACTTTAAAGAGAAAGAAAAACTGCAAAACAAAACAGAATAGTGTATTTTTTTGTATTTAAACACTTAGCTTGAGAGTCTTTATTGAAAATCGGTAATCTTTTGCAAATTTACATGGGGTTTGGTACTTTTTAGGAAGATACTTTCCTGCTTGATGTGCTTGGTCCTTTCAGAATTTAGGGTGGGATGGTTGTCCAGGAAAGGAGGGGTGGTCAGCGGTGGGCGCCTGCTGCGACAGATGGACTCAAGAGACAGCAGCCAGCAGAGGGACAGGATTCATCTCTGTGCCCGTGCTCTGTCATTTCGTTCTCTTCGGCTCCGGCCTTTTCCCTCCATAGCTGCCCCTGATGTTCATGTGAACTGCATCTCAGCTATGCCGAAGGGCTACAGCTGGGTTCGCTTAGCCAGCTCTCGTGTGTGAAGAGGCCAGAAAGGGGAAGGAATGGGGACCAGGGGAGAAGGTGAGCGAGGGAGAGGTGACGGCCGTGTGTCACAGAGGGAGGTCTGTGCAATGTGAAGATACAGTCAGATGGTGTGAGGTTGGTTTTAGGTTGAACGGAGAGGACTCTGATGGCTGTATCTTTATGCAGTTTGTGGATCTGGAAGATGCTCCTTATCCATGGTAGTTACGTTCGGTAAAGTCACTGAAACTCTGTCGAAGCTTTGCTCCTGGGGGAAATACAGGGGATAGGTTCCCGTGAGCCGCCGCTTAAGCAATCAGTACATACCCTTGTTCTATGTGTGTTTCTGTGTAAAGACACCTTGTTGAGTGTATACTGTTGATTCGTTCACGCTGGACTCAGAGCCAGCAGCACTGTAACTCATGCCTCCGGAAGCTCATCCAGGACACGGGTTTTCTCCGTAAGGTGCCCCGCAGCCTTCTTGCCCTTACGAACACCAGACAGCACTTCAGCACCGTGCTTGGGGCCATTCTAAACAGATACCGTCAACAAAAAGCACAGAAGTGTGAAAAACTTTGGCACTAAATAGACCCCATGAAGGACCCTTGTTTACCATCTGGGGGCTGAAACGAGAAGGCAGAGCATTTCCTTGTTCAGCCTCAGCTGGAAACCCGTGTCTCTGGTGAGAACTTCTCCCCCGCTCGTGAGTGTCCTTGCATGACCATAAAGCACTATGGGTATCGATTTTGGGGTTACAGATAAATTTTAGCAGATGGGCAGATGCAAAGACACACATAGTACATATCCCTGTGTCTTAGAGCCGTGCATAAGCATATTTATACTTTGAGAGAGATTTTAACAACCTGAAAGCAAGCAGCATTCTCACAGTTGTGTCTGTTTGGGCCTCTGGAGATGGAGTTGGACCTGCAAGTGTTGTAACGGAGTTTCGAGAAGGCACGTGAAAGGCGTATGGGGGTGGGGTTGGGGGCGGGATTGAGTAGAAAGCCTCAAGAGCTCAAAGCCTGTCTGATAAAGTTGGGCCCAGCCAGGTAGCTCCAGAGCAGAGACTGCCCATTAGTTGGAGAGAAATGGCCTTGCTCAGTCATGGGGCTGCTCTGGAAGAGCAAAGCCGGGTGGATTGGCTGATTCTTTCTTGAAAGGAGATACGAGGTTTGTATTTCCATAGTTTTAACAATTGCATTTCGACAGTTACTCCAAAACCAAACTTTTGATGACAGTTTTATATATAAAAAAAGTTATTTTGCACCCATATGAGGTTGAACTGAACAATGTTGCTGATTTTGATCAAAAGTTGTCAAGTCTTGGCAGGTCTAATGGGTTAACCCAGTAGAATCTTTGTAAGGTGTAATGCTGTTTGAAATAAGGGTAACGCTGATGTCTTACGGGCTGGTTGGGAAACTCCACCGTACCTCGTCTGAATCATGATTTGATCCACAGGGGAACCCCGTCAGTGGCATCAGGACCTCCTGATGATTCTTGCTTGGCTGGTTTCATCAGGATGGCCCCTTCCCCCACCTCATGATGGAAAGGGAACTAAGGTATTAAAAAAAAAAAATTAAGGGGTGCCTAGGTGGCTCAGTCGTTAAGTGTCTGCCTTCGGCTCAGGTCCTGATCCCAGAGTCCTGGGATCAAGCCCCGCATCGGGCTCCCTGCTAGGTGGGAAGCCTGCTTCTCCCTCTCCCACTCCCCCTGCTTGTGTTCCCTCTCTCGCTGTCAAATAAATAAATAAAATAAATAAAAAAAAATTGAGTTTATAAGTAAGTGCTGTTGGTGTATATATATTTAAGGTGGTCTTAGTCTGGGAAAAAGAGCTTTTTTCTGGGCAGCCCCATCCTTTTCCTTCAAGTTTTGTGGTTGTTGAACACTGAGGTCCCATTATTTAAAATGTTATTGAACAAATGTTTAAGGACAGACGACGAACTGCTATGATTACCCCTTCTGAAGTGATGGGAATATTAAATATCATTTGGTTGAACGTGTAACTACCAGGGCATAAAGTAAAAAGCTTCTCAAGTTGGACTTAAAACCAAGTAAATAAGGTTCATTTCATCAAAAATACCCAACTGATAAAGGATGAGTGGTTTCCAATGGTGATAAAGTCTATTTTTAAAAAATTGGAAGGGAAGTGCTTTGTTGTTATCTGCAGCTCATATAGATAAGTTCTGGAAGCACTTGGATCGTTCTCTGTTTCAGGTGACATAAATTGCGAGGCTCGCTCTTGGAAAGGCATTTGGCCTTACCTGTGTTTGGGTACAGTCCCGAGTCCTTGAGGCAGTAACCAGCAGGAACACACATACCTGCGGTTGGGACAAGGTCGGGCTTGTTGATGTACCGCGGCGAGGGGACCATGGGGCATCTCGGTAAGAGGGTGTTAGGAAGAGCTTAAAAGATTTCAGTCTTGTGTGCAGTGATTTGGGGCGGGGTTTAAGGAATTGGATCCTTGTCTGATGTTGGTTGTCTCTGAAATTGTTTATGTTCCAGCCAGAGAATGCCATAACCTCTAGCAGCTTTTCTCTTTCAGTTAATAAATTTGTGATTGACGGAATGGGTGTGTGATTGATTGAATTGGGGGTGTGCTTAACCATGAGAAACATCCAAATCAAAGAACTGTCCTGAAAGGACTTCTTAATGATCACTCATTTCTGAAATCATGCATCGGAGCAACTGGGTGTGGTCCTGCCGTCATCCGTCTTGATGTTGAAGGACGACCAAATTATTTCCCACAGAACCCTGTTGATTAGCGAGATGGAACAGGATTCAGGATTATAAAAACCTCATGGATGGAGGTGAGGCGTAATGATGGCCCTGCTTTGTGGTACACGTTTTAGAGCGTGAGATGTATTCTTTCTTGGTGCTCTCGTGAGTGCTATTTTCTTAATTTCATTTCCAGATTGTTCATTTCTAGTATTTGCAGAATATTACATCTTAATGCAGTACAAGACCCTTTTTCTTGACAGTTACAGGAGGAGGTTTTCCTGGTTCACTGCCTTTGATCGTTGCAATTAGTTTTTATCGACTAGGAAGACCTTTACGGGGTTCATTTATGTCCCTTGGGTTTGTTATGTTTAGTTCTCCAAAGCACCAGGAGGGTGGTTCAGTAACAGAGACGATGTTAGGTTTTCAAAAATTAATTTTTCATTTTAAGTGATTTATTTTGGTTAATTATGGACTCACAAGAAGTTACAAAAATCACTAGTGAGAGGTTCTGTGTGTCCATCACCCAGCTTCCCCCAACGGTGGCATCTTACATAATCCCGGGACAGTATCAAAACCAGGAAATTCACATGGCGTGATACACTTAACTAGTCCTCAGTCCTTACTCGGGGTTCACCAGGTTTTGCATGGACGCACTGGAGAGTTACCTTTTAAAGATAAGTGTAAGTAATAACAGATAGGGATGGAATCATGAGTTGGGGTTGTAAAGAAGTACCCACTAAGGATCACCTTGACTTTGTTGGTGGCCCACGTGGATGGGACAGGTGACGGCACCTGTCAGGAGAAGGTCAGGAGAGGCTTCTGGTGGTGAAAAACCAGATGTGTGTGCTGCCCATGCTCTCCATGGGGGGGGACCAGGTTTACTTCATCTCTAAGAGCCCCATAATGGCACGTCCCCCCATCCAGGGGTTTGGACACAAGGTGGTCAACAATTCAGTCCAGTAGCTTTTGGTGTGAGGATGGAGAAGCTCTTGTGAGTGAGGCACGCAGTGAGCTGGCTCCTTTTTGCAAAAGTTTTGGTGCTTTAATAAGGGCAACCATTTCCCCTTTAAGCTCCAGGCAGACTGATGTAGAATATTAAATTTTAATGCCGTAGAAGACCCTTTTTCTTGCTAATTACAGGAAGAGGTTATTATGGGGAAGGAGAAAACCCAACGTCTCACAATCTGTAATTCTTGGCCCTGGATTCACTTCTTATTTCACATAGTCCTTATTTTGTAAATGGATGAAACGGCCTCTTTTCCCCACTTCAGTGAGATAGTATGGTGTTGGGTATTATCCATTCCGTTGGGACCTAACTTTGGAATGCCTTTGTTTTCCTCTGCTTGGACGGTTTGCCACTCGTCTTGCTAGGACAGTGAAGATGTAAACTGATACTGCAGTGGACCCCAGTCTCCCATCACGTGGAATGTGGCGGGATGCTTTTTCTTTCCTGTCTCTCTTACTACAATGGACCCCAGTCTCCCATCACATGGAATGTGGCGGGATGCTTTTTCTTTCCTGTCTCTCTTGCTGTGAAGGTAGCATAATTGGAAGTGGTCACTGATAGTGGTGAAGCGCCCCTGAGTTGAGTAACTCTCCATGGGGGGGGACCAGGTTTACTTCATCTCTAAGAGCCCCATAATGGCACGTCTCCCCATCCAGGGGTTTGGACACAAGGTGGTCAAGAATTCAGTCCAGTAGCTTTCGGTGTGAGGATGGAGAAGCTCTTGTGAGTGAGGCATGCAGTGAGCTGGCAGAAGCCTTTGTGACCGGTGGAGACCTGAGCCAGGCTGGTTTCCTGGCTCGCACCAGTGAGGTCCGATAAGACGGGGGAGCTCGTTGTGAGTGTTATCGATGCCAAGGGGCCCATCAAGGATTTGTAGAGGCTTGGGAACGAACCAGAAACGGTTCAATAGACCCATCTATTGGGGGCACCTGGGTGGCGCAGTTGGTTAAGCGTCTGACTCTTGGTTTTGGCTCAGGTCGTGATCTCAGGGTCGTGAGATCGAGCCCCGTGTCAGGCTCCGCGCTCAGTGTGGAGTCTGCTTAGGACTCCCTCTCTCTCTGCCTCTGCCCCTGCTCGTATGCGCTCTCTTTCTCTCCAAAATAAATCTTAAAAAAAAAAAAATAGACACGTCTGTTGAAACAAGGTAGATTAGTGGTTGCCTGGGCCTGGGGGTGGTGCCTGGTTGAGCGCCTCCTAAAGGGGGTGCAGGGCTTCTTCTGGGGACAGTGAAATGTTCTAAGACGACCTGCTGGTGGCTGTGCATCTACTCAAAGCAATAGAATTGTGCACTTCCAGTGGGTGAATTTCTATGGAGTGTGATTCCTATCTCAACAAAACCGTTTAAAAGAGGTTTTTGTACTTTGCTTTTGTGCTTTCAAGGGTGCTCTTAAAATACCTGCTCTGATCGCCTGTGGTCGAAGCTCCTTCTCGTGCACCGACGCGGTGTAACTCTCAGTGTGGAGAGCACGGCGTTTTTAGTGACCAGTTCCCGAAAATGTGTCCCTGTGTCTCGCGTCTGCGCCACCACAGTTAGGAGCCAGCCGTGCACAGTGAGCAGTGAAATGTGGCTGAAAGCAGAGGAAATGGGGCCCCATCTTCTCTTTGTTGAGAGGCTCTGCGTTCCCTCTCTCCCCCTCCGCCCCGCCCCCTGCCACAAACCAACGAACTGGCGAGAAACGGAGAAAGCAAGACACCAGTGCAATATGCCCCCGGCTTTTGAGAAGAACAGAGCGCGTACGGGAGGGAAGGTAGAGCTCACGTCCAGCCGCCCGCCTGTTCTCGACAGCCAGTGTAGAGGTACACACGGCAGGGGACAGACTCCGTAAAGCCTTGATCTGACTGCTCAGAGTTGGGAAAAAATTTGAAAAATCTGGCATCTCGAATCACCCTTACGATCTTTGATGAAACCGCTACAGGTGGTTTAGGAAGAATGCAAAGGAAATTCACAACATATGTGCTTGCACATTGATAACCAGTCTCTGTGTTGTTCTCCAGTGAGTCCTGCTTGGCAGTGACCAGAGCCCATAATCGTGAGCACGATGAACTGTTTCCCCATGCATACCTTGAACTAAATAAAAAGCACGCTTCTGGTGAAAAAAAATGTTCCTAAAAAAAGCTTCTGCTATCCAGGTGGTCACTTACTATTTCCTCCCGGTCCGTGATTTTGCCATGAGCTCTGTAGCTGTGGGCTCATTGCTTCTGCTAAGAAGAGAATGACTGCCATTGCACAGCAGGTTAAATAAAAGCTCTCAGGGTAAGTCTAGTCTCCTGAAGAAAGGTGGTCTCGACCACCATCTTCCGCTGTTTTGCTACCTACGTGGGAACACGTTTTTGCCATGTGCCGTGAATACTACCCAGAGTTGCAAGGGAGAGCAGAAACCCCAGAGCCGGGGATGGAGATGCTGGAGAAGGAGTGTGGGGAGGAATGGCCTGCTCCCCTTGGCTGTGTCTGAGTCGAATTTGCGGGGGTATATTTCTTGGTGACTCCCTGCGCCGAAACCCGAGTGGCCTGTCCACCTCTGCTGTCTGGACTGTGGCTTGGTCCCGTGTCCTGCTTCATTCTCAGCGCCAGGACCCCATCCCTGGGTTGACACCTGAACCTGAACTTCGGGGCGGGAGTAGGAATGTCCCGGAGCCCCGAGGGGAGCGAAGGTACACACGACGAGCACCTGGCTTATACACCTTAGGGCGTCCGCTGTCCACGGGGCAGTGGCCTTCGCACTGTGCGAACTTCTGCACAAGGAATGCAGATCGTTGGAAAGACTCTTCTGTGTTACAGGCGTCGATGCTGAGGCCAGGGCGGTGCGGTCCCTGATCTGCAGCTCTGAGCGGGGGAGCTCCGAGCCGGATGGTGGCAGGCCGGGGCACTGTGGCTTCAAAACCTGTGTTCTCTCCAGGGCACCCCTGCGTTTCCACGCCCTGGAGGGTTTCCCGCCCGATTCATGGCACTACCCAGTCTGAGGATCCGCAGGACCCCCCAGAGTCTGGGGCTGGAGGCTGCGGCTGGGTGCATGGAAACCCTGGAAAGGACAGTGTCTGATTTCCAAAAGCATCTCTGAGCCAAAGCTGGAGACAGGCTTGCTCTCAGGCACGGGCTACATTTGGCCTACCACCTGTTTTTGGACAGCCTGTGAGCTAAGAATGGTTTTACAATTTTAAATGGCCAAAAAAAGAATAATATTTTGCGACACGTGACTAGGATGTGAAATTCAAATGTCGGTCCCAGAGTTTTATTGGAACACAGCCACGCGCATTCATTTATAATACTCTCTGTCTGCCGTGTCTCTCTGGATGGCGTCTCTATGGAGGGCGTCTAGGCCGGGGAAGCCTGGAGCATTGACTCGCTGGCCCTTCGCTGAGCAAGTGTGCAGTCCCTGCTTGCCTGCCTGCATGTCCCACCTCCCTGCTGTGGCTTGCATTTGCCCCTTTCTCCTGATTCCGTCCTCATTTGAGCCCTGTTTCCTTCTCACCTTGCTTGTTGGAGCCTGGTACTCCCCAGTTGGAGACTCAGCTGTGGGATGAAACTTTGTCCCCGTTACAGTGCCCCTAGTCCTGGGAGCGGTAATACATCAGCCCTTACCGTTTGTGGGTTGGGATTGGAAAGGGGTGGTGCCGGCTTTAGAACAGAGCAGGGCTGATGTGTAAGATGAGGGGGGATGGGGTGCCCGTGTGTGTGGCAGGAGAGGGGGAGTTGGATCACTAGAAGTGACCTTTGTTGCCTGCCTTTTCTGCATTTTCCCTCAGTCCCCCAGAAGCTGGGAGTGTTGATGGGCCGAGTCCACCGCTAAGCTCCTCTGTGGGAACAGCCAGCTTCGGAGGGCCACCTCATCTGAAGGTGTATGTTCTCCTCCCCCACCCTCCCCTCCTCCAGGACCGGGGTGACAGGTGCATGACATGACTGCTTCGAGTGGAGTTGTAAGGCATGGCCCGCAGCTAGGAACGGGTAGAGTCAGAATTTGACGTGGACAGTCTTCCAGCCCTCGGGTGCTTAACTACATTCTGGCACCTTCTCTGCGGTGCTGGCTTCCCATACAAGGATGACAACCCATTTCTTGCCCTTTCGTCCACTGGTTTTGATGGTTGCTTCCCCGAAGGCTTCGGCATGGGTGAGAACTAGTGAGGGACACGTCACTAGGTGTGTCTCCCGAAGTACCTGGTCTCCCGTACTCGGGAGGAATTCCACGTTGCCCCGGAAACACCACCACGTACATTGGAGATGCACAACGCCATACTGTGCAGTTGCCACGGTATGGTGTCCTACTTGTCAATTTTTCGTGGCCGATTTGCATCTCAGTTATGTTTGCAGGCTTGACGAGGCCATTCTGGACTAGCTGGGAACTTGACCATATTTTTACAGCATTGTTTCTGGGAGAAAACCATTTCTGAGTGAGAAACCAATGAAGGTTTGGACTCTGTCCCATTTGTAATTTGAGGCTGCTTTAATTTCAAGCTTTCCTCTTTAAACTTGTTTGTGATGTACGTAGCAGCGAGGCAAAGTAATACGTTAGCTCTGGTACCTTCCTTGAGTGGCTTGCTTCCTTTGCATGATCTTGCGTTTTCTTGCTTCACTTCTCAAAAGCGTTCCTTCAAGTATGCTCCTGGCTTCTTGCTGTCCTGGCTGAGGAGTGGCATGCAGAGGGGCTTGGGGAGACAAGGGGTTAAACATTAGCTAGAATCGAAAGGCAGCACTGACAGCCCAGATAATTTTTCATACTAACCTACTTTAAGTGCTGCCAGACCACTGTAGAATGGAAAATCTCTGGTGTCTCCTGTCATCCTCTGGCGAGGTCTAAGAGAAGTCAGTGAGGAGATGGGCACGTGGCCCTTTGATCTCCTTGGCCTGGGAGATTGCTTGCTTGCAGCAGAAGCTGGATGGGACTTGGTGTTCTTCAGTGAGCGTTCAGGTAGCTGGACTTGATGGATGGGGCCGGTTACCGGAATTGGCCTTCGCCAGCAAGCTGCTTGATCTGTCACTGGTTTCCATTTCCTAACTTCTCTAAACCCTCTCTCCCCACACCTTTTTGTTCATGCACCTACGGAAGACCCAAGCGAAACGCATCACGCTTTGATGCCGAGGACCGCCGGACCAGATTTAGGAGCGATCTCTTGAGGGCCTCCTGTTGCAGAATAAGTAGAACGTGTCTTTGACCCCCGGAGGGTCTGCGGTGTAGGTGGACAGCACAGCAGCAAGCTGTGATGTCATTTCCAGTAGAGGTGTCACCGGTCCCTGGGCGCGGGGCAGAGAGGAGTTTCCGCAGAGGAGGGGGCCTGGGGCAGGAGGCGAGGCTGAGGGGTGCCCTCGCCCTCCCGGGAGAACGGCTGTGAAGGAGCCTGTCCTCCAGAGTGACGAGGGAGGTTACGAGAGCCCTGGGAGCCAGGCCTGTGCACGGGTGCACAGGGGGGACGACTTGGGGGGGCTCTGGGGAATCTGAGTTTGGTTTTCAGGGTCAGAGCGGTGGGTCTGCAGCCGGTGGGAGATGGGAGACATGGGGGCCGCGGGCCATCTCCTGGGAGAGGTCCAGCCCCAAAGGTGAGGACATGTCGAAGCAGAATAGCCTTGGGCCTGGAAGCCAGTGTGGGTGAGAGTGTTTCGAGAAGGAGAGACTTGCTGGTTGAGTGGACGTGGACAAGAAGGGAGATGTTTAAGAGGTAAGGTCACGGAGCAGGGAGGGACTGTATTTCTTGCAGGAGGAAAATTGTGCAGGGTTTAGCCTTGGAGATGAGTCGTAGGGACATTTCTTTTGGAACAGTCGAGAAGGCAGTGAACATGTAGAATATTTAGAAGCAGAGAAGAAAATGGTTCCTCTGAAAAGTCGGACCAAGAGATGAGCTAACATGAAGGGCCTAGATTTTCTAAGAGAGCGGGGATCCTGACTCGAAGGAAGCTGATGCACGACACCAACTAGGCTCTCCGACTGCACTTTGGTGACAGAGGGTGTGTGTCTGGGGACGTGGTAGCCAATGGCCACTTCTCTTCCTCCTGTTTCATGCCCTTCCTGATCACCAGCCCGGCTTAGAATCTGAGTAGCCTGCATTTAATCCACTTTAGATGAGGCTGTCTGTGTAAGAGGTTATTTGAACTATACTTAAGTTTGTTTCTTAAAAACCAGTGGACTGGGGCATACACCAAGGCAGAGCAGGACTGCATGAGGATGGGCTAACCTTCAGCAGCTGTCCAGTAGAACTTTCTTCCATGATGGAGATGTTGTGTCTCTGCACTAGAGGGTAGCCTCCATACTTAGTGGGTAGTTGCTACACCTAGTGGATAGCCTCTGTACTTAGTGGATGGCCTCCACACTAGTGGATAGCCTCCGTACCTAGTGGATGGCCTCCGTACCTAGTGGATGGCCTCCGTACCTAGTGGATGGCCTCCACACCTAGTGGATGGCCTCCGTACCTAGTGGATGGCCTCTCTACCTAGTGGATGGCCTCCACACCTAGTGGATGGCCTCCACACTAGCAGATGGCCTCCACACTAGTTGGTGGCCTCCACACCTAGTGGATAGCCTCTCCCCAGTGGATAGTCTCACATGGGAGCCACGCGTGGCTATGGTTTGTTTGGGCTTCTGATGGCAAGTTAAGGAGAGGGCTTAGACAATGTCTGAGGAGGATAGATCTTGTCAGCAAAGCCTCTGGATGCCATGACTGTGGTAAGGCTGAACATGGCCATGACCAGGTGAGGACAGAGAATTGGTGTGGGGAGAAAAGGTCCAGGTGCTTGTGGCCCCCACAAACCAAAGCTGGGCTCCCTGTATTTCACCCGTTTCTATTTCTTATTACTTGTTAGTTCTTCTGTAAAGTACAGGAGGTTTGGGACTATGGTCTTCTCCTTGTGCTAAGCCAGGGAGGTTGATCTGCACCTTGAGCATCCATTGGGAGTTCTGTTCCAAGGCTTGTCTCTCCCAGACAGCAGTGCGCTGGTGAGGCTGACGTCCTTGGGTATGGGGGGGATGGGAGGGCTCCACGCAGAAACACCTCCTCCACCGGATTCCCACTCCCTAGCTCTGTCGTTGACTAGCGACTCTTATCAAGCCCTCCATCATCTCAGTTGACATTTAGCCTTGAGAAAGGAAAAGATCATCTCAGAGTTTCCATCTGTGAGCAAGGTTTTCTGAACATGTTGAAAACGTGGGTTTAATTTTGTGAGCTCAGCAGGAATTCATGTGGTTTGGGATTGATTAAAAACCGTAGGTTCCGTAAGGAAAGACCACCTCTCACCTCTGAGTGCTGCAGACCCTTTACTCGCCTTTAGGACTGAAAGCACAAAGCATGACAGAAGAAATCAACAAAGCACTTTGCTAGATCTGTTAGCTTATTGCCCTATTTCCGTTTTTCTCCTGCTCACCACCCATGTTCAAAGAAAACTCGCGTGCACTCTGCCTTGACCCTCTCGCCCCATGCACGCCTTGACCCCAATGCAATCTGGTCTGCCCCCACTTGGAAGAAGCACTCCTTCACAGTTGCCCGTGAACTTGGGATCATGGACCCCCCAGCTCTTCCAGCCCCTCTGCCCCTACCTGGCACTGTCCTGCCTCTCCCACTCCCCTCTCCCTTCATCTGGCTGCTGAGGAACACCCCCCCCCCCCAAAGCAGCAGGGGCTGAGCAGCCTGCATGGGGGCAAACACTTCAGGGTCCCCACGAGGTGATGCCACGCTCGGACTCCTTTTGCCCAACGCTCTGAACAGTCCGGCTTCCTTGTTTGCCTCGTTCTCATAGACCAGGGTCCTGAACCTTCTTTTTTATGCTTGGACTCCCTTTAGCTGTCCATCGAAGCCTCAGAGGCTTGTCAGAGTAACATTTTCAAATGCATTTCAAAAAATAGGCTTGCAGAGGAAGTGATTGAAAGTACTGTCATCACGGTATTAAAAGCAAAATTTGTTCGTTGAATAGTCGGAATATGTGTTTTCTCCCGCTCTTCCTTTTTTTATTGTGGTAAATTGTAAAGCACCTAAAATTTACCATCTTCACCATTTTCAAGTGTCCAGTTGAGCAGCATGAAGCATGTTCACATTGCTGTGCAACCATCCCCATGGCCCCGGCTGTCCAGAACTTTGCATCTTCCCCAGCGGAAACTGTCCCCAGGAGGTTTCTCCTCCTCCTCGTCTCCCCAGCCCCTGGCACCCACTGTTCTGCTCTCCGTCTCTATGAATGTGACTCCTCTCGAAGCCTCCTGGAAGTGAAAGCATACAGCATCTGTCCTTTTGGGACTGGCTTCTTGCACGAGCAGGATGTCCCCCAGGTTCACCCACGTCGTAGGGGTCAGCACGTCCTTCCATTTTGAAGCTGAGTAGTATTCCACGTGTGTTCAGACCACATTTTGTTTATCCATTCATCTGTGGCTAAGACGTCTGAGTTGCTTACACCTTTTCCTACCGTGAGTCCCACTGCTGTGAGCGTGGGTGTACAAACATCTCTTCATGATCTGCTTGCAGTTCTTTAATACAGTCTTTTCAGATATTTTAAATAATACCATGGAGCAGTGGCTTTTACTCCGTCATTTTGAGTCGTGTTGAGTGTCAGCAGTATTTGAAAATCTCGGGGTGGGGGCGGGGCGCCTGGGTGGCTCAGTCGGTTAAGCATCTGTCTTCGGCTCGGGTCATGATCCCAGGGTCCTGGGATCAAGTCCTGCATCGGGCTCCCTGCTCGACGGGGAGCCTGCTTCTCCTTCTCCCTCTCTCTGCCGCTCTGCCTACTTGTGCTCTTTCTCCATTTCTTTGTCAAGTAAATAAAAATCTTTGAAAGTCTTGGGTCTGCTGATTCCATGAAGGTCTGTTAGCTGCCTTCCTAATGGAATGCA
>NW_022589763.1:6409036-6516085 GCF_004348235.1 Phoca vitulina
TGTGACGCTTGTGGGACATCTGCAGGTGGAGCGCGGAGCCCGGGCGCTGCGTGTGATGCTCGTGGGACGTCCGCGGGTGGAGCGCGGAGCCTGGGCGCTACGTGTGATTCTTGTGGGACGTCTGCGAGTGGAGCGCGCGGAGCCCGGATGCTGCGTGTGAGGCTTGTGGGACTCCGCGGGTGGAGCACGCAGAGCCTGGACGCTGCGTGTGACGCTCGTGGGACGTCCGCGGGTGGAGCGCGCGGAGCCTGGACGTTGCGTGTGACGCTTGCGGGACGTCCGCGGGTGGAGCGCACGGAGCCCGGACGCTGCGAGTGACGCTTGTGGGACGTCCGCGAGTGGAGCGCGCGGAGTCCGGACGCTGCGTGTGACACTTGTGGGACGTCCGTAGGTAGAGTCGGGCCAATGCATGGACGTTCACAGGACGTCCGCAGGTGGAGTGCGGAGTCCCGGACGCTGCTTGTGACGCTGTGGGACGTCCGCGGGTGGAGTGTGCGGAGCCCGGACGCTGCGTGTGACGCTTGCAGGATGTACACAGGTGGAGCGCTCAGAGTCCGCACACTGCGTGTGACGCCTCTTGTGACGCTTGTGGGACGTCTGCAGGTGGAGTGCTCCGAGTCCGGATGCTTCGTGTGACGCTTGGAGGACGTGCGCAGGTGGAGTGTGCAGAGTCCGGACGCTGCGTGTGACGCTTGTGGGACGTCCGCAGGTGGAGTGCGCCGAGTCGGGACACTTCGTGTGATGCTTGTGGGACGTCCGCAGATAGAGCATGTAGGGTCCGGACGCCGCGTATGCGCTTGTGGGACGTCCGCAGGTGGAGCGTGCAGAGACTGGACGCTGTGTGGGACGCTCACAGGATGCTCGCAGGATGCCCAC
This sequence comes from Phoca vitulina, assembly GCF_004348235.1. Classification (NCBI taxonomy): domain Eukaryota; kingdom Metazoa; phylum Chordata; class Mammalia; order Carnivora; family Phocidae; genus Phoca; species Phoca vitulina. Next base: position 6,409,913 of record NW_022589763.1, read on the forward strand.
AGGTGGAGTGCCGGAGTCGGAACCTGTGTGGAGCACTCGTAGGATGTCTGCAGGTTCCGGGGTGCAGTGCTGCTCCTTGGTGATAGCCAGGTCTCTCTCTAACTGGGCCAGAGCCCCCCTGGTTCGCGGGGCTGCCTCATGCCACCTGCTCAGGGGGCACCTTGTGCCTTCCAATGCAATTTGGGAATCGCAGAAAGGGAGTTATGAGGCTCAGGGTGTAAAAACCGGTAGAGAATCTCCATTCCAGGGGCGTTCCCTTACCAAAATATGGAAGAACCGGTTCAAGTCTCAAAATACACCACACTGAGGAATAAACACAATGCACGACAGAAGAGAAAACCTTCTCTTCTCCAGGAGAAAATCTGGATGTGGGGAGAGCATTTATGAATTCCTCATTTTGCAATGAGAAAGGCGATTTAAAAAAACCGTACCCGAGAAGTATCCTGTTTATAGTGTGCATCTTTCAAAGTAAACGTATGTTTATAATCCAGGCATTATTTTGATGGAGTGCAGGCTTTTCTCTCATCTTTTTCCTTTTCTTTTGTTAGAGTAAGTAGCTTCTGGGTCTGCTTGGCATTGTGGAGGACACCAAAGCCCAGAAAACTTGCTTTTATGATGATTTTTCTTCTGTGTTCGAGTTTGCCTGCTTCTCATATGTTGGCAGGAATTAGGAGTTTCCTTAAATTTTTGCCAGCACAATTTAAAAGCAATTAAAGCAAATTCAGTTATTACATTTGAAGTTATTGTCTGGGTAAATTATAGTTTAAAATTTAATTTATACTAAATCCTATGCTTTAATGAACAGACCACATCACACATTTTTACGTTCTTAAATTATCCACAACTTTAACGCCGTAAAAACAGGGCTCTTTTTTTAAAAGTACTGCCTGTTTCTTTTTTGATTTTTTTTTCCTGCTTCTTCAAAAATATTTACATTTTTCTTTCAAAATAAGGTGAGAAAATCCCTTTGGCCTGTCAACTTTAAGGAATTATACTTGTCTTTCCACCTCAAATTGTCATTTATCTGGATTGAGTTTAATCTATAAAATCTTAAAATGTAACAAGAGGAAGACGTTTCTGGATTTTTTTTCCCCCCTAAAGTACATGTATTTTTGAACGGCACATTTTATCTTTTGCTTTAATTCCCCGTCCTTCATTACATTTTTAGATGTGTTCAGTTAGAAGTAGCTCTCCTTTCAGAGTGGAGTATCCCATGTAAGGATCTAAACATATATTCACTGTGAAAGCATTTTTTCTGGGCTGTTTGTAAGGCGATACCAGGTCATCAGCAGATAATTCGGGCGGAGGGAGAGTGTGTTTATGCAGGAACTTGACCTGGTGTGAGGGCGGAGGGGATGAGGTGCAGGAGAGCCATAGGGGTGGTCTAGATACTGATGAGGCAGCCAGTCGTCCCTTTTGTCTGATCTCCCCCTACCTTTGGATGCCAGCTCTGTGGATCCCCACGTCTGAACTGGCGCCCTGCCCTGACTGCGGACGTGATGTGTCCGCTTCTCAGAATCTTCATCTCCCTGGGGGGCGTGGGACCGTGTTCCCTGCTGTCCCCAAACATCTGCTCTGGGGCGTCCTGTAGGCCCCGTGCACCTAAAGGATTATTTCTGTTCCCTGCCCTCCTGTCCCCTGCTAGAATGGGTGAGCCCTGTAGCCTCTGTTACTGATTTGGGCATAATAATGGCATGGATTTCACAAGGGTGTGTCAGGAGGTTCAAGGTAGAAGCTTCTGGGCCTTACTGGGGTTCCTGATCTTGATCTTTCTGTACGAGACCTGACCGCTCCATAACTCTTTTCTGTCTCCGCTTCAGAGAGCACAGGACTGCATGGCTCTCACTTCTCAAGTAGGCTGACTGCTGGAGTTTCTTAGGAGCTTTACAGATTTTCTGATGCCTAATTTCTACTTCCACAGAGGCAGGTTAATTGGCCTGGGGTGTCCCCCCCGCCCCCAGTTTCAAAAAACGATCATGTTTATTGAACGCTTGTGGCTTGGGAGGGGCTTAGCTGGGTACTGCATGTTCACTCACTCGGAATCCTAGTGAGTTCATGTTGCAGAGTGCCGTTGTATAGGTGGAAGATAGAGACCTACAGAGAAAAGAGGCATTATGTCCAAACACATCTGTTTTTCTCATTTAATAGGGCACAGAGGGTCCAAGGGGAGGTGACAAGATAAATCATGAGCTTCATTACCTTTTTGCTTTTCCTGTTCAGGAATGGGAGAGAGAATAATTTTGCTCAGCGTGCCCACGCCCCTTCCTGGGCCTGCTTGGGGTGCCACGACAGAGTGCCACAGGCTGGGTGGCCTAAACAGACCTTTATTTCTGGCAGCCCTGGAGGCTGGAAGTCTGAGACCCAGGTGTCAGTGAGGGTGGTGGTGGTGGTTTCTGCTGAGGCCTCTCTCCTTGGCTTGTGTGTCTTCCCTCCGTCTGTGTCGTAGTCTCCTCTTAATAACAACTCCAGTCATGCTGGATTAGGACCTACCCTGATGACCTCCTTTTTAACTTAATTACCCCATTAGAGACTCTGGTTCCAGATACAGTCACATTCTGAGGTCTTGGGGGTTAGGGCTTCATGTATACATCGGAGGGGACACGGGCAGCCCCTCGCAGCATAAATACTTGTTACAGTTGTGTTGAATATGTGAGTGCAGATTTCCGTTCTGCAGCCTTTGGAATGGTTTTCTCTCTTTTCTGATTTCATGATCCTACATTCTCGTTCCTCTCTCCTCCAGGGTTTCAAAAACCCTTTTCTTTAGTTGTTAAGTGTGTAAAAGTAAAATTCTGTAAACGTAAATGCTACAGTTCAGAAGTGTTTTTATATGAGGGAGATGCATTAGGAGGACAGCTCTTGGGAACTCTCTTAGTTTCCTTCTGAGTGAAAATCTTCAATGCAAAGATACACTTCTTCTTTTTCAGATGTTGAGAAAATGCTGTTTTCGAGTTCTAACCACAAAAAGAATCCTCAGATTTCTCTGGAATCCTCTGTGGACATTTTAGCTGGTTATTTGGGGAGGGGGGAACTTAAGGACAGGGTAATTTTTCAGGCAAAAATGGACAGTCTTGCACACAGAAGACCCAAAGTAAAGACAGGTGGCAATGCAGTATTTACACAATATTTTGGAACCGTGAAGGTCAGGGATGCTGTATTACCAGGCCAGAATGATCAAGGTAGCAGAAACTCAGATGGGGACACTAGCTCTGCTTCTGGGTGTCCTCAGTCTGCTTTGAAAGGAGAAGCATCCAGCAGACTGTCTCCAGCTACGGTTGAGTTCACTGCAAATCCGTGCATCTTGAGTGCCGATGTGCCGGGTGCTGGGGACGTGGAGGGAATGTGTGGACGGAAGCTGTGGGCGACGGCAGTGAATCACAGGGAGGTGAGCAGAAGGAACTGTGCAGGAGCTTGTTGGCTGGCATCGGTGTTTTATCACACTGTCTTTTCTGCTTAGCTATCTCATTGCGCTAAAGACTAGCTTGGGAGATGCTGAGGCTCAAATGGTGGGTGACGATTTTTGTTCTCTTTCCCTGCGCAGACAGTGGCTTTTTCACAGCAAAACCGAAGTCTGTGAAGTCATTGTCATTATGAGATAGTCATACATGCTTCATTTGGTAATGCTCCTCTCACTTAAAATCATTTACCTTTTTTTTTTTTTTAATACAGTTACTTATTGGGCACGTGTTATTATCATAAGTTCTCTTTGCATGCTTTCTCTGTGCAAAACAATATTTGTTTCAATCCAGATCACATTGTTGTTTGATTCACATACAGCGAGATGCAGTCGTTCTTGGTTCTTCTTGATTTTTAAAGAAACAGCTTTATTGAGATGGAAGTCACATACCATGCAGTTCATTCATTTAAAGTGTACGACTCAAGGGTTTTTAATGTCCTAATTTTGTTTTCTTCTCTCCTTTGTTGCTAAAATCGATGTGGCATTGGGATAACTGGAGTCGGTGTCCCATTTGACTCCTGCTGCCATCCCTGACGGGGGTCCTTGGTACCTCCCTTCATAGGACTTCTTGGAACATTTTAAAGCTGCTTTGTGTCGAGTGCTCAGAAGAGGGCCTGGTGCTTGCTTATTTAGCATGCAGTTGTTGTCACCTATTCTTACTGCTCCCTTTTTAAGAGGTGGGACACATGAGAGCAGACCTGCCTCCAGAAAGCATCCCACTTGAATTTCTGCCCTTTCTCCTTGCTGTGGAAGCTCCAGAACCCTCATTGTCTCAGGCGATTCGGGGCCACCACCCGCAAAAGGGCTTTGCTTTGTGTGCTGTGCACGTGTGAGCTATGCTGTTTTTGTTGGTATTCGGGAGATGGAGGAACCTTCCAGTCCTCTGTGAAGATAACAGAGTCACCCCGCACAGATGTAGCTCCGTTTTGTTCTGAGAACGAAGGAAACGGGGTGAAGGGTGTGCACGACTTGCAGTCTTGGGAATGTGCTCAGAAATGTGCAAGTTTGCCTCCAGATGTTTAACTGGAAAGAAGTCTGCGTTCCCCGCGTGCGCACACGGCCTGAGGGCTGCCCTGCATCCCTGATTGCAAGAAGGTCTTTGGGTGTTTAAGTCAGCAGATCCCTCAGAGGGGAGTCACACGGACCCGGAAAAACACGATGAGCAGTTCTGAGAAATAGTTCTGGTTTTGTGAAAATAACCACTCACTATTTAATTTTGCCCCAGTGGTGGGACTCAGCTCTGATTTCTTGTCAAAATTAATAATAAAGGACAGTATACTTTGTATGTGACTTGTTTGGAGACCGTCTTTCTTGTTAATGTCAAACACTTAGTATTAAAGAACAGTGTGCTTCATATTCTGTTTGGCTGCAAATAACGAGTCTCTAAAGTTCCGTCTCTAGGAGTGTGTCTGTGCGCTATTACCATGAAAGAATATGTACAGAGACGTATTTTGGGCAGAGGAGCATCATAGTGATGTAGCTCAAGTCCCAACGAACACAGTGGCAGGAGAAGTCTTGGTGACGGAGATAGGGGAAATGAGAGGAGGAAGCGTGAATGTTTAAAGTCACGCAATGTACCCGCCGAGCACTTCTGAGTGGTTGGCTTCTTGCGTTAGAATGGCTTGAGATTGATCAGCCCGAATCGGCCAGTGTGGGCTCTGTTAGTTCAAGCATCCTACTGGTAATATACACCATTGCACTGTGTTTTTAATAACTGATGATCTGAACACACAAGTCGTGGCATTCTTCTGTCCTGTGAGGACTTAAATACATACCTTTGATGTTTTTTAAAGTACCTTGTAAGCGGGTATTACAATGGTGATTATGTGGCCAGTACACGAAGCTATCAAATTGTAAGGGTATTGGACAGTTCGTGTTTGGCCAGGCGTCAGAACTGAGCAGTTTTATCATGTGGTGTAAATGTCATATTGGCAATGCCCTATAAAGTTAAATAAGTTCCATTTCTTACACGCACGTAGTAATTACAAAACAATTTCGACGGAATACGAGTATAAATATCTACCTAGCAGCCTCCTTAGCTCAGCTATAAAATCCTAATAAGGTGAGGGCACATCTTCCAAATGGGACCCCTCCCCACCGCTGTGGTGCATTTAACCTCACCAGAAACGGAACGGAGCTAACAGTAAAATGACGTGGAGGTCAAAGAGTCCTAATTGAATTTTGATGATAGAGACGGCATGTTCCAGCTATTGGGTCAAAAGAGTGACTTTAATTTCTCTTCTGGTGGTGGGACAAGAGCTATTTATCTCCCTTGGACAGAAACTGAAGTGCAGAGTCTGTTCACCAAAGACTTTGTGTTATTTCAGATATTTCTAGAATGGTTTTGAGACTATAAGTTACTGTTCTTTCTTTTTTGGTCTTGAAGCAATTACTGAAAGGTCAATCCACTAATTCCTTCCAGAGTTACCAAAACCCTTTCATGTAATCATTTGGAACTTGATTCCAAGTAGCTAATATTTATCAAGTTCTTATTTTGAGCAGAGCGCAGATGTGGGAGTGGGTGAAGGGGGGGGAGCCTAAGGGATCTTGGTGCCTACCCTGGAGACACCTCCTGTCCCGATGAATCTGTGAATGTTAGCAACAAAAATGTCCTGGCATCCTTGTTCGGGCATACTGAAGAATTTGGTGTTAGAGGTGGTTTTGCATCTCACGGCTGCTTACTCCCTAGCGCTGTGTTGGCATATAGTATAGTAGGTGCTTCATAAGTCCTTGAGCACGTGGAAGGGTAACATTGACCCAACCATGATCCGTAGGTGCTTCGTGAAATGCTTCGGCTCTGTTGAGGATCATTAATCCCTGATGTTTTGTCAGTGCTGCTCCTGATGTTGATGATTACCCAAATATCTCAGAGTTTTGAATCTTTTCAAGGGTAGTTGTCTTAGTCTGTTTCGGCTGCAGTAACAAAGTATCATAAACCGGGGGTGGGGGGTGTCTTAGAAACAACAGAAGTTAATTTCTCCCATTTCTAGAGTCCAGAAGCCCCTGTCCTGGTGTAGGCAGATTCGGGGTCTGCTGAGCCTGCTTTCTGGTTCATAGACCACCATCTTCTCATTCAGCTCTCATGTGGTGGCAGGGGTGAGGGAGTTCTCTGGGGTGTCTTTTGTAAAGGCACTGGTCCCATTATGAGGGCGCCACCCACATTAACTAATCACCTCCCAAAGGCCCCACTCCCAAATACCATTACAATGAGTGTTAGGTTTCAACATGAATTTTGGGGGGACACAAAATTAATTTATACAAAAACCAGATGAGTTTGGTGATGATTTGTCAGGCATGCTGTTTTCTGAGACAGCCCTACTAGACATGATAAATGAAACTGGTTCTCACATTCACAGATCCCACATGGGTTTGTGCAAACTTGATTTGGTGGTGGTTAGCAGTGATCAAGGTGAGACTACCTCTTCAATTTTGCTTCTCATGTGACCTTGAAAAAGACATGCCACTTCTTTAAGAAAACCTCTGTTGAGTATCTGTGGTGTATCAGGAATAGCTAGTTCTGGGAATCGTGGGGCGCTCACACACCCCGTAAGGGAAGCTTGGGGTCCATGGGAGCACAGGAAGGTCGCTTGAACTGGGGACAAAGATTTCTGGAAAGGTGGTGGTCGGTGAGGGAAGTTGCATGTGCACTCGGAGCTGTGGTGTGAGGGCAAGGAGCTTTCCCAGATAATTCACTGGTGTGAATGCGGCACAACACGCAACACAGACTAGGCTATTATGGGCGGTGCTCAGAGATGTTGGAAGGTGAACAGGGAGCTAGGATGGTCAGAGGGTGAGTTGAGGTCTTGAAGGGCTGCCCTTGGAGGATAAAATGTATTCTGTGAAAAGAGGGGAAACTACTGAGCTGTTTTCTTGGATGGGGAGGAGCACATCAAAAATTATATCTAAGAGAGAATGATCCGAGAGTAACATGTAGATTAGAGTTGGCATACTATCAGATGGAGCCTGTGGCCTGTTTTTTTACACCAGCACCTCCTGCCCCCAAGCTAAGAGTGGTTTTTACCTTTTTAAAGAGTTGTAAGCGATAAATAGTAACACAGGATGCAGACTGGTGTGATTGGAAAAGCCTACAGTATTTATTATCTGGCCCTTTACTGAAGTAGTTTGCCAACCCTCGATGGATTGGGAAGGAGAAGACAACCTAAAAAACCCATTTTTTCCCTACAGTAAGAGGAAGTTGAGCTTGTGTGCAGAATGAGGACTCTTGGAATTATAGATGTGGAGAGACAAGAGATGACGATGAGGGGGCGGATGAAGCAGAGCCCAGAACAGGAGGAGAGAGGTTGGACTTGAGAAAAAATGTTGGTGAGATTAACTTTGGGAAGGTAAAAAGGCTAATTCTTTCTTGAGATGATGGGAATGAAAATGGGTGTAGAAAATTAGCCAGTAGGTGGAAAAGAGGAAAGTAGAGACTCTTTAGAAGAGATCAGCACTGGGTTTGGGGGTGGGGGGTGGGGTCAACCCTTGAGCAGAGTAGAACGTTCTGGAATGGGTGTTGTCAAGAACAAACTCCAAAAACACTTAGCATTTGGATTCTATTGGCGACATGTCGTGTGTTATGTTATGTTGTGATTTATCTTTTAAACTGTGGGCTCCTCCACCATCCTGTGGGGTGTTCGGCAGCTAAGAACGTCTTGCTAATTTTTATTCAGCAGCATTTGAAGCAAGTGCGTGGCACAAAGATGAGAGGTGTTTATTAATACTTGCTGAATGAACGAATGAGTACTAGATAGCTGAATAGGCCAGTTAAATATACGGAATGTACCTTTCGGTTGTATCTGTTGGCCCAGTTCCTTAGCCAAAGGGAACTCAGTTAACAGGCACCAGACCAGTCCTGTCCAATGGGACTTTCTGTAGGGCTAGAACCTTCTGTGCTATCCAATATGGCGGGCGTTCAGGTGTGGCCAGTAAACACTTGAAATGGGTAGGGCTTGTGGGATGGAAGAACTGAATTTTAAATTTTATTTACCTTTTTTTTATCGTGGTAAGATATATATAATCTAAAATTTACCACGTTAATCCTTCTAAAATATAAAATTCTGTGGCTTTAAGTACATTCACAACGTTGTGCAACCACCACCACCATCCATCTCCAGAACTTTTTCCTCCTCCCACACTGAAGCTGGTCCCCATTCTCCCCTCCCCCCAGCCCCTGGTCATCTCTCCGTTGTGTCTCTGAATCTGACGACTCGGGGTACCTCAGAGGAGTGGAATCATGCAGTCGTGATGTGCCTGTCTCCCTTGGCGTAATGTCCTGGAGGGCCATTCTGTGTTGGAGCCTGTGTCAGATTTTCTTTCCTTTATAAGGATAAGTGATATTCTTTTGAGTGTATATGCGATTTGTCTATCCATTCATCCGTCGATAGACATTTGGATTCTTTGCACCTTTCGGCCATTGTGAACAATGCTGCGTGAACATGGGTGTGTACTTGTAAATGATGTAGGTTTGCAGAGGCACGTGGGGCTTTGTGAGGCTGCTCGTAGGAGAGGTGGGTGGCATGGTGGGACTTTGAGCATTGGAGGCTTTGAAAGGAAAGTGATTCTCTGTGACCATGAGCAGGCCCCAGAGATGCCCTTTTGAGGTGGTCAGAGTGCATCTTAGTTCAGGATCATAGGCATTGAGGGCCACGGAGGGGACAGGACGCTGACTCAAGGAGTTCGTTAAGTGTTAACCGCTGGGGATATTTGTGCTGTGTTTGATGTCTGGAGGTTCAGTTAATGATTGAAACATAATGATTTATGGAAACTGGAGATGAGATTTAATCTGCCCTGTTTCTTGTTGTTGGTTTTCCCTCCCTCAAAGGTCGGGCCAGCATTCATGCTGCTCTTTTGGTTGTAATTGTTGCAGCCTGGTTTATGTGACTTTCCTTGTAGCAAAGGGTTGATGGGAGGTTCCAGTCTGTCTCTTGTATCAGTTTCCGGGATGGTGTTTGTTTTTGTGTTTTTCATCGGAGGGTGTCGCATGTCTGGAGCCCAGGTTTATTTTCCACCAGTGAACCTGAGGTCTGCGTGATTGGCCTGTAGTAGATGAGGTCGCATGGCTGGGGGCACGTAGTGCGTGCACCTGTTGGGGAGAAGCAGGGCGGGGACATTGGAGCAGGTGGAACCCTTAGCTGTCGGTGCCTGCAAATCTACGGGGGCACCCGGGGCTCAGGCAACAGGAGGCTCGAGGAGTGGCTGACAGGTGAGGGTCAAGGGGCTGAGGGACTCGGAGAATCCAGTGACCGTCTTCTCTCCCAGGGTTTATCTTTCAGTGGCTGCCATGAGGAAAAGGGTCAGTTGTGTTTGGGGATGAAAAGGAACGTCTGGACGCGTGTGTGCTTGTCTGATGCACGGATACCTCCTTGTGAGATTCCCGGTGGAGATCATGGGAGCTCGTCATCGTCTCCACTGTGTCAGAGCAAACACTGGGCATGTTCTAGGTACCAGGCAGGACGTAGGGTCTACAGGGCATAGTGTACTGGGTGGACGACCACGACCAAGAACCAGGCCTGGAGTGCACGTTACAGGAAATGATGCTCTGGGTGGCGAGACGGAGACCTGGGAGCAAGGCATGCTGGAGGCTGGGGCTCACAACCAGAGAACACGGTCAGAGCCGGCTTCCTGTTGCCCTCAGGCTAGGTTGGAATTTGTTCTTCCTGCCGGAGAGACCCAGTCATCTGGTGGGTGAAGGCGAGCCGGAGAGCAAGGGTGAGCCAGAAAGGCCCAGCTCTGGCGGTGGCCTCTTCTCGGAGGTGGAAGTCTTCCTGCTGTGTTTTCCTCCTCATGAAGCTAACCTCCCGTGGTGGTCAGAATGCAACACTTCGGGCTCAAAGAAGGTTGGAGCATGCAGGGAAGTGACACCGCAGGCGATTTATGTCCCCTTCAGATACGTGCTCATTTAGAAACGGCAGAATGTTTTATATTAAATTGACAAAAGATCAAGTTAATAAAAAACAAGTCTAAATTCAGTGGACTAGGCAGTGTTGTTTTTTCCTATAATTTTTTTTTATTAAGAATGAAGTCGGGATGAAGATGCTCATGCATTCACTAACCTACTTGGGGTATTGTTTGGAAAATCCTATGATTTAGTGTCAAGCCCCAGGGAAAGTTGCTGGTAGTCTAATATTCTATGTTGTTTGTATATTCCTCTCATTGTTATTGAAAGGACATAAAAATGCTTTTTCTATCAATTGAATTAAGTATGAGTGGGGCACTGGTCTTCTCCCAGTTTCTAACTTTGCTTTTTCTTTCTAATCCGGAATGGAGGCAGAATGTACTTTTTGCTATAGGCGCACGCAGCAAACAAAGGGCATTTCACTCACCAGCATAAAGAAGGAGCTTGGGAATCAGGCAACGTAAGAACAAAGCAAAACCAAACAAAAAAGCAAAATGTGTTTGGTGGAATTTAGCTATAATTAAGTGTACTAATTCATTATTGTGGAAACAAATGATCAGAAGGCCAGTATGGTGCAACCCATTCATTCATGAATTTTTTGTTCATGAAATGTGGAGCACCTAATGTGGGAAAGTCAGGGTGTTGGGCTTGAGCTACTTGGGCTAGATTTGGCAATTCAGTTCTTCTTCTGTGGTGAGAGAACCAGATTTCTGCCTCATTGCTCGTTGAAGGTTAGATTGCACGTAGCCCACAGATGGAGATGGGCCTAAGGGTGACTGTTGTTCAAGGGCAATGCCTTAGAAGGAAGGGAAGAAAACTCCAGAAGGAGGTGAAGCATTTCTCATGGGTGAGCATTTATTCTCTGCGTTTGGCCCTCCTTTTAGGTTTGTGTGCGTTTATTTTTATTGTGGTACATGCTGTTTAGTTAAAATTGTAAAAATTTTAACAAAAAATTTTTTAACAGAGTAAAATTGTAAAAAAAATTTAACAGGAGTACCGAAGGGTATGAGTAAGAAGTACAAGCTCTTTCTCTCTCTTAACCCACTTGCTGAGTAACTACTGTTGATAGTTTGTTGTGCATTTTTTCCAGATGTTTTACATGCAGTTAGAAGCATGTATGGGTGTGTACACATATTCATTATTTACAGGTAGGTTCTGAAACAGAAATCAAGCTGTAAATACAGTAACACATGCGCGCGTGCGCCTTTGTCTTGGACATGTTGGTTTATCAGTAGACCTACATCCCTGTGTAGATCAGGTGAGTGTCCATTAGGGTTCTTGGTTTTATTTTTTACTTATTTATAATTATTTTCTTGGTACATCAGGATCTCTTTATTTTTTTAATTTTTATTTATTTTTGAGAGAGCGCATGTCTACATGCGCGCGCATGCATGCGAGCTGGGGGAGGGGCAAGGGAAAAGCAGACTCCCTGCTGAGCAGGAAGCCCCAATGCGGGACTCGATCCCAGGACCCTGAGATCATGACCTGAGCCCAAGGCAGACGCTTAACCGACTGAGCCACCCGGGCGCCCCTTCTGGTTTTAAACAACAAGCAGTTTCTGGCTAACTTCAGCTGAGAGAGTTCGTCGGAGTGGATGGAGTTTGGGGAGCGGCAGGAATCAAGGAAGCGCTGCAGGACTGAGAAGCAGGAAGCAGGTAAGCCAGCAGCGTTCACTGTGGCAGGAAGAGCTTGGCCTGCATACCGTCACGCCCGCGTGACCCTAAAGGAGACCCCCATTCCATCTCTGCTCTTGTATCAGTACCTGAAGATTCAGGGCACGTGCGTCTGCGTGTGTGCACGTGATGGGTGCACATATGCAGTGGGTTGAAGCGAACTCACGTGCCCACCTCTAGGCCAGAGCGGGGGCCGAGTAGAGCGGGAGTCTGGACACCATGGTGGAGCAGTCTTCCCAGTAGGAACTGCCCTCACCAGGTGTGTGTTCGGTTACTGGATGTCTATTGACAGGTGTTGAGGGGGCAGCTAGCTGTAACTTCCATACCCTAGCGTCTGGCTGTGATCATCTCTCACCTTGTTTGTCCTCCGCCCCCATGCTGTTCATATCCTGACGTGCCGTCTGGCACTGTCTGTTGAGTCCTGATGTTGCGGATTTGTCCTAAGCGGGAGCATTCCTGCAGGGCATTCTTAGGCCCGCACAGCTCGTGATGACGCAGCTGTACGGGGGTGCTCGGGAACCTCGTAGCTGAACCCTGCGAAGCCACAGCGGAGCACATGGTGATCGCTCTCCTTCCCCGTTGTCCTCTTCCGTGGTGTGGACACTGGAGGAAGTGGACTTCACTGTGGACTGCTGTCAATATGTATTGCTTTTGCAAATTTTTTTTTTTTTTTTAAAGATTTTTTTTTTTTTTTTTTTTTATTCATTAGAGACAGAGAGAGAGAAGCAGAGGGAGAAGCAGGCTCCCAAGGAGCAGGGAGCCCGATGCGGGACTCGATCCCAGGACCCTGAGATCATGACCTGAGCCGAAGGCAGACGCTTAACCATCTGAGCCACCCAGGCGCCCTGCTTTTGCAAATTTTTATAATCATGGGAGCTCATAAACACTTTGCTTTGTTTCTAAGACCTTGGTAGAGGCCAGAGCAAGAGGGGCTGGGGTCTTGTTAGCGCCACGGTCCGTTCCCCTCTGTTCTCAAGAGTGCTTGCGACATAGAAAAGGAAAGGCGCTCCCCCATGAAGAAACGGGGGTACTGTCAGGAAGTGGGACAGACAGAGGGGCAGTTAAAACCCCATAAATGTGCACTGCGCCAGACTGTAGGAGACACGCTGGAATCGGAATGGGATGCCACACGTCTCTGTATCTTTGGTGTATCGACGAGTCCCGTGTCTCAGGGACGTCGCAAGTGGGATCTCCCCACAAACTGTGGTGTCCTGAGAAGCTGTCACTTCCCCGTGCGGTGACAGCTGTGCCTTGTAGTCCCAGGAGGAATGCAGTGCCAGCCCTCGGCCCGTCTCCCCGGACCACAGTCGTCCGTCAACGTCCGTGCTTTGTGTTCCCACCACACCTGCATGTCACTGGCTCTGCCCGCGGCTCTGTGCGACGGGCACCGTAGGTTTTGTTATCCCGTTATCCGAGGGACAGGGACAGTGCAGTCGGAGAGCCATGACGTTAGAGTGTCCCTGGTGACACGGGGACCTGAGTCTGTACCTGAGGGTGCTGGTCACCCTCTGTGCATCCCTGGACTGGACTTGCTGACGCTCCTGGGTGCTCGTGTGAGTGTGTGCGGCTGTTGGGGGGGTGCAGGGATGGGGCAAGAACTGGGTGGGCAGGCTGAAGGGGGGTCAGGAGTCCAGGCACGTCGTTGGCCGTCCGCTGTCCGATCTTGGCCACCTCTAAGCCCCCCGAGTGTCTCCCTCCTCAGGGCGGCATGAATGCTGGCTGACTCTGACCACGTGTTCTTCTGATTTTGAGAAAGAGCTCCTCTCTCTTCCCAGTCGTCCTGCTCGTCTCCTGCCTCCCTGCTCGCATCCTGGGTCTGGGTGGGTGATTCAGGGCGGTCTGCTGATTGAAAGCAAACCCTGGAGTCCAGGACTGGGGAGGACCGGAGATGTGCACATGTGCTGCCCGCCTCTGGCCCACGTGCTGCGCCCCAGGTGCTGCCCTGGGGCCCTAGCGGCTGTCGCCGAGTGTGCGCGCTTACAGAGGGCAGGTAGGGGTTTTTGTTGTTCTTTTTCTTTTAATTTAAATTCAATTAGGCAACACATAGTACATCATTAGTCTCAGATTTACAGGTAGGTTCTGAAACAGAAACCAAGCTGTAAATACAGTAACACACATGCGCGTGTGCGCCTTTGTCTTGGACATGTTGGTTGATCAGTAGACATACATCCCTGTGTAGATCAGGTGAGTGTCCATTAGGGTTCTTGGTTTTATTTTTTACTTATTTATAATTACTTTCTTGGTACATCAGGATCTCTTTATTTTTTTAATTTTTATTTATTTTTGAGAGAGCGCATGTCTACATGCGCGCACCTGCATGCGAGCTGGGGGAGGGGCAAGGGAGAAGCAGACTCCCCGCTGAGCAGGAAGCCTGATGCGGGGCTGGATCCCAGGACCCTGAGATCATGACCTGAGCCCAAGGCAGACGCTTAACTGACTGAGCCACCCGGGCGCCCCTTCTGGTTTTAAACAACAGAAGCAGTGATTCATCAGTTGCGTATAACACCCAGTGCTCATCCCATCCCATGCCCTCTGTAATGCCCTTCACCCCATTACCCCATCCCCCACCCACCTCCCCTCCAGCAACCCTCAGTTTGTTTCCTGGAGTTAAGAGTCTGTCATGGTTTGTCTCCCACTCTGATGATTTCCCATTCAGTTTTCCCTCCCTTCCCCTAGGATATTCCACACGAGTGAAACCACATGATGATCGTCTTTCTCTGATTGACTTATTTCACTTAGCATAATTCCCTACACTTCCATCCATGTTGATGCAAATGGTAGGTACTCATCTTTTCTGATGGCTGAGTAACATTCCATTGTATATATGGACCACACCTTCTTTACCCATTCATCTGTTGAAGGACATCTCGGCTCTTTCCACAGTTCGGCTGTTGTGGATATTGCTGCTATGAACATTGAGTGCAAGTACCCTGCTTTTTACTACATCTGTATCTTTGGGGTAAATACCTAGTAGTTCAATTGCTGGGTCATAGGGTAGCTCTATTTTTAATGTCTTGAGGAACCTCCATACTGTTTTCCAGAGTGGCTGCACCAGCTTGCATTCCCACCAATAGTGTAAGAGGGTTCCCCTTTCTCCGCATTGTCACCCACACTTTTTGTTTCCCGTGTTGTTAATTTTTGCCATTCTGACTGTGTGTGAGGTGGTATCTCATCATAGTTTTGATTTGTATTTCCCTGATGCCAAGCAGTGTGGAGCGTTTTTTTGTGTGTCTGTTGGCCATTTGTATGTCTTCTTTGAAGAAGTGTCTGTTCATGTTTTCTGTCCATTTCTTGACTGGATTATTTGTTTTTTGAGTGTTGAGTTTGGTAAGTTCTTTCTAGATCTTGGATACTAGCCCTTTATCTGTAGTGTCATTTGCAAATATCTTCTCCCATTTGGTGGGTTGCCTCCTTGTTTTGTTGACTGTTTCCTTTGCTGTGCAGAAGCTTTTTATCTTGATGAAGTCTAAAGGGCAACTATTTTTGAATGACCTGTTTGAAGGAACTTATCTGAAGTCTTCCGGGTGCCAGGTGCGGTACGAGCAGTGGGGAGAGAGAAGAGTCCCACACAGACATCAGACATCAAATTCCAGTACACAAATTGATAGCCACGTGATCTCCTTCTCTGTTACAGCCAAGGAATAGCTTTTGATCTCATAACACCCATGCTGAAAGGTCCTTGAAGTGCCAGCTCATGTAACCAAGCACTGGGGGACATCCAGCTCCTTGAAGATGAAGTGTAAGAAAGGAAACCTAGTCTAGGAAAATGGAGGATTGCACGAACAGCACAATGCCCCCCGCGAGGGTGAAGACACTGGGCGGAAAGGCACAGGAGTGCACAGCCGCTGAGCGAGCTCTCGGTGCCCCACACGGAAGTGCTCGCCGAAGCTGTACAATTCATTATGCAATTGAAAATGGCCTTTTCAGTAAGCCCGAGGCTTGCAGGGCGTGGGGTGGGGGGGAGGGGAGGGCAAGCTGCATAGTGTTTAGTACAAAAGTCTTCTCTTATGTCAGTGTTGTGGGTCTTGCACAACTTCGAGGTGTTAACTGGGCTTTCCTTTGAGGAAGTGCTTTACCTCAGGAGGAGAAAATTACAGGTAGTCACTCTTCCACGTGGCCTCCAGGAAATCCGAGAGGTGAAGGCTTATCTAAGGAGCAGGTCATTGACCTTGACCGAGAATAGCTGGAGACAGAAGTTCTGTGCAGACTTCACTAGGGTTTAAAAAGATTATCTGTTGTTTTTAAAAAAAACAATAAGGGTGCCTGGGTGGCTCAGTCGGTTAAGCGTCTGCCTTCGGCTCAGGTCATGATCCCAGGGTCCTGGGATCAAGTCCCGCGTCGGGCTCCTTGCTCGGCAGGGAGTCTGCTTCTCCCTCTGACCCTCCCCCCTCTCATGCTCTCTCTCTCGCTGTAATCAGTCAAACAAACAAAACAATAAAAATGCAAACCACTGCCCCCCACCTGCAGCCCCTGTGTGTAGATCCTGGCAAGGACTGAGAACAGTGTTCACCATATGACTCACTGGGTACCACCACTTAGCATAACAGATGCATGTGAATTATTCTAAAATATTCCAAGCTCCTGCTAATCATTAGGTACTTGCCCAGGTGAGAGCACAGTAAATACAACTGTCATAGACCCTGTGCTGCCCCCATGCGATCTGTGAAGCTTTCTGGGGAGGCCACCTAGCTGGACGGCTGGGAAATGTGCGCTGTCCGTGGAAGCTCTGGCCCAGTTTTTATTTTGATTCTCTCGAGGTCGACTGCACAATGCCCGCTTCCTGAGCCTGCGAAGGGGAGGGCGGTCACCCCGTCCAGCCCTTGGCTGGGAAGGTCCAGACAGACTTGTGATAGTCTGCGGTGGGCTATCAGGGTCAAGCTCAACACAAATGCAAACTCAGTGGGGTTTTGTTTTTGTTTTCCTAAGCAACAGCATTTTGAACTATTTCTGTGTGCAGACTGACTTAACTAGGTATTTTGTGGAAGACAGATAATAGCCAAGGGCAGCTGGTGGCAGAGAGCAGAATAACTCAGGTGCAGCCAAATTTTATGCACTTTTTTACTCCCAACTTGATATTTAAAAAAATTGTGAGCCCATGGAAAAATTAACAGATACTTTCGTGTGTTGTTAACATTCTACCAAATTGGTTTTGTCTTTATTGCATGGTGATTTTTTTCCTTTCCCTTCTGTTTTCTCTCTCTCTCTTGCCCGGCCCCCCCCCCCCCCCAACTCCCAGCCTTTGGAGAGTTAGGACTGTTTTTGAAAGTAAAAACATTTACATGGTCCGCAAGTCCAAACTCTAGTAATAGGTATTTTCCAAAGTCCCATTCGCACTCACCTCCTAATCCATTTTCTTTTTTTTTTTTTTAAGATTTATTTATTTGAGAGTGGGAGAGTGTGCATGTGCTAGCTGGGGGAGGGGCAGAGGGAGAGGGAGGAAAGCAGACTCCCTCATGATCTCTGAGCTCAACAGGTGGCCGGGCTGGGTCTCATGACCCTGAGATCATGACTTGAGCGGAAACCAAGAGTCAGACACCCAATGGACTGAGTCACCCAGGTGCCCCCCCTTCCTAATCCATTTTCATTACTTTCTGCTGCTCTTCTGTGCTTTTCTCTGCATTTCTGTACTGTTTTTAAAGCCTCCCCTCCCCCCGCCGCCGAAGATCTATTGCTAATTCTTATATTTGCGTAAAGAAAATCTTAAGTAGGTTTTGTGACCGATGGTTATCAGAGCATCCTGTCTGTGCTATTTTAGTATTAAATATTTTACTATTAAGCTTAGTGTGTAGGATTTCTGGTGCTCTTTTGGAAAATTACAAGGATTTCGACAAAGACATGATGAGAAGACCTCCAACACCACGTGTGATCATTCGATGGCCCATTTATGTGTGTGCAATACGAGGACTATCAGAAGGGAGTAACACTAATCTTGATTTATATTCATGCAGACTAATGACTAAAAAATAAGGCACAAAGTTTACGGGTAAGCAGTGTCATTTTTATAAAAAGTACCACACCTTTCTCATGCTTGAAGGTATCAGTTGTCCCCTGGCCTAAGTTTCTTAGCAAAAATAACACGAAGAGTGTGTTTTGGACTCAGAAAGACCTTTTCCTCCCGGATGTCCCAAGTGTAGCTTTTCCTCACATCCTCTGTGGCCTTGCGGCTGCCTGGGCAGCATCCTGTGTTCTCTGCGGCCCTAGAGCTGGGCTGGCGGGCTCGGCCACCAGGAGGTGAGGGCCACCTCCGCTCCCCACGTCAGGGGCCTCCTCTGGCAGCCCCCAGCCAGACCCTGCCGGCCACCTGTGTTTGTACGCCCTTCATGCTGAGAATGGTTTGCACATTTTTAAATGGTTGGGTGAAAAATATCAAAAGAGGATTATTTCGTGACACGGGAAAATACGAAATTGTGTTCGTAAAATTTCGAAAATTGTCAGTGAAGATTTGGAGGCGATTTTTTTGTTATGTAACCTCTGCATCGCGTAACAGGTGTGATGCCTTTTGGCCTTTTGGCTTAAAGCCTATCGTATTTCCTATGTAGCCTTTTCTAGAAATAGTCTGCCAACCCCAGCTCCATAGAATTAGACCTTCCAAACAGATGTCAGAGATCGAGCGTCCCAAGCTGGTATAAAGCCACTCAAATTCTTATGTTTTATGAGTAAAAATAAGGGGAATTGTTCGCTCCCTTATGTACTACGCGGGCCCCCTGGACATAGAGCTCCGTTGTGCCTTGGGCTCACTGTGCAGAATTCTTCTTGCGGCTCCTTCAGCTGCCTGTAGTTTCTGAGTGTGTGTGTGGGGGTCCGGCAGGACTCAGACACCTCACGGTCTGGACTGAGTAATGTGCAACAGCTAGTTCGCTTTGGAATTTTGGAGACAAAGAGTACTGCGGCGGCTCCCCTCTGCTCAGGTCCTAAAAGCAGTGTGAAGGACGCTTTCATTTTCTTGGAGCTTCTACGTGGGGAAGAACGCCCTGGAGGATGGCATAAACAGATCAAACAGCATTCCGAGAAGGCAGGGCAAAGGGGACAGACGTGGCGCGTTCCCTCACTGTGCCCAGCCTGGACTTGTGCTCTCAGGAATCACTCAGAGCCCCCTTCCCTTCTGATCGTAGTTGCTTTCAAACGGGGCTGTGGGGCTGGGGTCCCACAAATAGTCCTCTTGGATTCGGCCCCAGGGTTCTGTGCCCTTGTCGCAGGGAGAAAGAGACGAAAGCATGAAAATCCTTTTTGGAGTCGTAGTGAAGAGGAGAAAATGAGAGCTTTGATGTAGACTCTGTTTCCAGCAGTCCATTTGATTCTTTGTCCACAAGCCGAATGAAAGTAAACAGTAATTTAGAGGCAATATTTATGTAAGCTAGAAAAATGTCGGTCAACGGGGAAGATGGAATCTGGGTTAATGCAAGACCACCTCCTGAGCTTTCTCCCTGATTGCGGGCTTCGGTGTAAAGCTAATGAAAGGATGCAATTTCGGTTTCTCTTAGGCTCTTTAAAATCATCTTGGTAAAATATGGACCTTTTTTTTTTTTTTTTTTTTGCATGGAAAAACGCAGATTTTTTCCATAAGAGCTTATAGTTTAGTCGTTGTAATGGAATGTAGGTCAGAAAAGTGTAATGCAGAATTTATTGCATTTTTAAGACCTCTCAAAGAAGGTAATTCTGGTTGTAATTCACAGTAATCTGGGAAAGCAGATTGTTCTCGTGTCAAGGACTGTCTATGCCTTAAATAGTTCAGGCCACACTCCGTCTGGGGACTTTGGGTAGCTTAGAGCAGCGATTCTCAACCAGGGGCAGTTGTGTTCCCCAGGGAGCCTCTGACCGTGTCTGGAGATACTTTTGGTTGTCACAGCTGGAGAGTGGGGGAAACGTTCCTGGCATTTCACGGGGAGAGACCAGGGATGTTGCTGGACATCCTATAGTACACAGCCGCCACCCCAAAGAATGATCTGGCCCCAAATGTAAGTAGTGCCAAAGTTTAAACACTCTGGACTGAAAAATGTCTTAGAGCCTCATTTCCTAAGTTTTTAAATGTGAACTGTGTATGTAGACACACATAAGCATACACACCGATGCGTGTGCACATGGAGCACTGCTCACTCTGCACACATGTATGCCATGGGACGACGTGTCTCCTGGTATCCGCCTTTGCCCAGGGTATTGTAATTTTGGGGCACTGTTGCATAAACCATGTTGATGATGTTGGTGACAGTGGTATTAAGACCATAGGGCTTCTTCTGTTCTGCCCAAGGGTAGAGTTGATATCATATTTGCAAAATGTAGTTTATATGTTATGATTTTTAGTATGGCGTGTTTTTTTTTTAATTAGCACGAGCATCAGTGGGGGGAGGGGCAGAGGGAGAAGCAGCCTCCCTGCTCAGATCCTGGGGCTCTGTCCCAGGACCCTGGGATCATGACCTGAGCCTAAGGTAGATGCTTAACCGACTGAGCCACCCAGGTGCCCGTACTATGGTGTATTTCAACAGAACTTTTGTCTGCACATATAAATTGGTTATGTTCTAAGGTTTCCCTTTGCATCTTCCTGCTACAAAGCAGTGATGGGTAAAGAAATAGGGACTCGTATGCAAACATAGAGCCCCCTGTAAATATGGGGGGAGAATTATATTGGCACATGATAGTTTCGGGGAATGCTTGTATTCCGGGATGTTGTGGAGAGGATCTCTCTCCTTGTTTAGCTTTGGACAGGGAGGTCAAGAAAAAGAGAATAATGGATTCCTGGTACAGACGCTTCATGAGCACATTATGCCAGGCTCTCAGCAGCTGCTGGAGGAGCGGAGCATAGTTTCCCCCCTTGAGAACCTCAGGTCTGGTCGGAGGGGCAGGCGAGTACCAGTGTCCTCCATTGCTGGGCGCAGAGCTGCATGGAAGGTGTGGTTGTTACTGGCTGCCCGGTCAGGACCTGCTGGACAGGTGGGTGCCAGGCCCTTCGATGAGGGAGGAGGTGAGGTGTGCGGTGTCCCGGAAGAGGTGGGGCCCCGCCTGGGCGGGCCACGTTGTGCATAGCTTGGCCCCGCTTGCCCACGAGTCCTCAGATGGGCCTCCACCTGGGCCCGTACATCTGTGGTGGCATTTCTTCTGGCTTTGAGATCATACATTTCTAGTTTGGTGTTTTAGGGAAGGGGGGTGGAGGTGTTTGAGGAATGAGCTGACGCTGTAGGCTTTGGGAAGATGGGGAAGATGGTGCTGATGGGCAGCGGAAGACGGAGTGGTCTGGAATTCAGATGCCAGCCTTCATGCTGTGCAGCTCTGTGCTCTTGGGAAAATCACCCGGCCTCAGTCCATTTATCCATGATTTGGGGATAGTCGTGCATGTGGGGATTAAATGAATAAGATGTCAGTGTTTGTGTGACTTCTGAGGTCAGGCTCGCATGAGGTGGAGCTGGCCAGACTTGCACCCACCTCTGCTTCTTGGTGTCAGGCCAGCTTAAACTCTTAAGTGTGCAAGGCAGAGCCCACATGTGCCCACCCCCTCACAATTGTCTACCAAAGAATGGCTGTGACTGCTGGTCCGAGTCCTAAAACTAGCACTCCCGTCTCCAACCCGTTTCTGCTGCCGTCACTGCACACTGGATCATGTTTCATCGACTCTGGGTGCTCTTCCCATTTCTTAAGACTATCCTTAAAAATAGTTGTGGCGGACAGAGCAGTGGTCCTCCAAAGGTGTCCCCATCCTAGTCCTGGGACCTGGGAGTATGTTTCCAGGATCTTGAGATGGGAAGATCATCCGGTGAGGCCAGAGTCCTCACAGAGGTGCTTCTACATGGAGGAGAGCGGCAGGAGGGTCAGAATCAGAGAGGAAGTGTGTCCACTGAAGCAGAAGTCAGACGGATGGGGGCCCACGGGTCAGAGGGGGACGTGTTCCTTCTGGAGGCTCCAGGGCGGAATCCATATCCTCACCACGTCCAGCTTCTGGAGGCCGCCGTGCCTCTGACCCGCTTTACACATCTTACCTCCAGAACCCAGAGAACAAATCTGTGTTGTGTAAAGCAGCTGAGTTGATGCAGATTTGTTAATCACAGCCATGAGAAACGGACTCCGTGGATAAGCCAGCCCACCGGTGGTACAGTCCAGAGTTGAATACGCTGGGCCCAGGGGGTCCAGCTGAGAAGGGGCAGCAGATCGGGGTCCAGGACTTCTGCTGGCTCCTCGACGGCCTCTTCTTCCTCTTTCAGTGAGAAACACAGCCTGGCAGTGAGATGGGTCAGCTGTGTATTGTCCTTCTCATTGACCCTACCAGTGTGATGTACGCTGCCAAGATCGACCAGATTGGAATAGGTTCTTTTGAAGAACCTGGGAAAACAATAATGGCTCTACCAAATTCTGATATTATAGTACTGGTTCAGTCTGAAATAGAAGAGTGTATTCACAGAAATAAGCTGCAATGAAAGCGGGTGAGTTCCAGATATCTTTTTAGCACTGCTGAACTTTGTGCTTGTCTGGAAGAAAGCTCTACAACAGGTTCATTAGCTATTGGGCAGTTTTTAAAATATATTTTACTGTCATTCTTGAAGTTTTTGTCATGTGTCACAACAGAAAATTGAATTTCTTAATCTACTTATATTGAATTTAAAATCCACTTAAATTAGGGCTTCAGGTATTTGTATTCTTGACTCCTAATAAGCAGATATTCTAGTGAGTTTCATCTTCTGGATTCTGTTGTGACTATAACAAGAAGCGTTTTATGTATTGTGGTTTTCATTGCAAAGCAGCTGAAAATCATGTTATGTATAAATGTGACTTGATTCAATAAAATTTATTGTTCAGACGTAATTTGAATTAGAAAGCCCTTCTATATGCCTCTTACCAAGTTAAATTATGCAATATGCTTTTGACATTAGAGGAAATGCACTATTTAAAAACCTTTATATCCGAGCAAATGAAGTTTCCATTTTTTTAAACATTGGAAGTTGTCTCTAGTTTTTTGGTCGTATAGTAGCAATATGTTTTATTTAGTATTTATACACACATACAGATACAATCTTTGCTTCAAGGATCTTAGAGTTTTTTTACAAAACGGTCTACTGAGGCATAATTTACATAACCACAAAATTCACTTGTACAATTCAGTGATTTTTAGTAAATTCATAGAGTTGTGCAGATATTATCACAATACAATTTTAGAATATTTGTCAGCCCAGAAAGACACCCTGTGCCCACGGACAGTCCTCCCCTCCCTGCCAAGCCCTAGTAACCACTAATCTTTGTGTCTCTGTGGATTTCCCTATTCTGGACATTTCAAATAAATGGAATCCTACAATATGTATCTGTTTTGTCTGATCTCTTTCATTTCGTGTAATGCTTTCAGAGTTCATCCATGTTGTAGCATGAGTCAGTATTTCACTATTTTTTTTATTGTTGAATGATACTCTCTTGTTACAAATAGACCATAATTTGCTTATCCATTCATCATTTGATGGACATGTGGGCTGTTTCCACTCTTTGGCTATTATGAATAAGCTGCCATGAATGTTTGTTCGTTTACAGGTTTTTGGATGAACCTTTGTTTTCATTTTTCTTGGGTGTATTCCCAAGAGCGGAATTGCTTGGCCATATGAATTCTGTGTTTAACTTTCTGAGGAACTGCCAGAGTGTTTTCCAGAATGGCTGCTGTATTTTACAATCCCACTCCTGATGTATGAGCATTCCAGTTTCTCCATATCCTCACCAACGCTTGTTATCATTTCTCAAAGAAATTTTTGAGCTGCTGTTAAAACGCCTACAGTGTCACCTGTTGAGTAATTAAGAAATTAGGGATTTTCATTACCTGCTTTAGAGACCACAAGCTCCTTAAAGAAAGGAACTGGGCTGGTCCTGTGCATCTGTGCCTTGTAGCGAGCCTCTCCTAAAGGTTGGTCTCAGTGGATGAGACAATAAAGGAATTAAAGAATAATTCCCAACAGAGAAAGGAATCATGGGGCACCACTTGCCCAAGGGCCTGCGGAGCCAGGCCTTGGGCCCAAAAGATGACTTCTGCCCGTTGAGTGCTGGTTCTGTGTCATTTGTCCCAGGAGATAAGTTCCCAGACTGAGTGAAGCACTTTTCCAGGTCGTTAACCTTCATTCTGTACTTCTGAAGACCGTACTGGAAGACTCGCTTGGATTTTTCAGGGACAGGCTGAGGTTTGAGGCATTTGGAGTGAAGGCGGGTTTTTCACACAGAAGTCCTAATGGAGGGAGGACAGTAACACCTCGATTGGTTCTACAGCCTCCCATGGGAGATGCCGTAGAGACCACACTTGGTTGTAATGTAACTGCTCTGAGATCTAGAACTCTCGCTCTCTCTTTTTTTTTTTTTTTAAGATTATTTGAGAGAGAGCAAGTGCACAAGCAGGTGGAAGGGTAGAGGAAGAGGGAGAAGCAGACTCCCTGCTGAGCCTGGAGCCAGACGAGCGGCTCAATCCCAGGACCCTAAGATCATGACCTGAGCTGAGCCACCCAGGTGCCCCTAGAACTCTCTCTTGCAGTAATTACAAGGTATATAGTCAACTGTCTCTAATACAGAGTGCTAAATGCCATAAAATTGTATGAATATAGTACAGTGGGAACTCAGTGGCAAGAAAAAGGGTGTATGTGCTTCCTATTGCTGACCCACAAACTTCGTGGCTTCAGACAACACCGATGTATTATCTTACAGTTCTGGAGGTCACAAGTCCAAAATGGGTCTCGCTGGACTAAAACTGAGGTGTCTGCAGGGCCACATTGTTTTCTGGAGCTTCTAGAGGAAAACCTTTGTTTTTTGTTTTTGTTTGTTTTTAAATGCCTTTTCTAGCTTCTAGAGGCTGCCTACAATGCTTGGCTCATGACTCCTTCCTTTGTCTTCAAAGCCAACAACAGTTTGACGTTTTCTCACATTCCATCACTCTGATGGGTTGTTTTGCAACCCTCTTCCCCATTTCAAGGAGTCCCCAGATTACATTGGGCGTGCTTGTATAATACAGGATCAAGTCTTTTTTTAAGGTCAGATTAGCAATCTGAATTCCATCAACCACCCGTACTCCCCCATGTCACGTAACCTAGTATGTTCAGAGGTTCTGGAGATTAGGATATGCACAACCTGGGTGGGTGGGGCGTTACTCTGCTTACCATAGGTGGCATCTACTTACAGTGTTGTGATAACTTAGTCTTGACGGTAGTATTAGCCCTGGCCCCTGCTTTTCTAGCTGTGTACAAACCAGCACTGTAGGCAGCCAATATAAGGAGTGTGGGTTTGTTTTCTGAAGCAATGTGGTCATCCATTACGTATTTTTGAGTCATGAGATACATCAGACCTCTGCTTTAGGAAGATTCATGTGGTTTTGCGGATTTGCAGGGGGAGAGGTCAGGAGGAGGGAAATTGTGTGCAGTCATTCAGAAGCCAGGCCACCAAGTAGGGCAGCGGCAGTGGACATGGAGAGATGCGATGTTAGAGACTCCACAGGGTCCACATGTTAGGACTTGGCGTCTGATTGAGGGAATGCTGGGAGGGGGATGGGCAGAGAGAAAGGAATGAGTCTGTGGTGGGAGCAGCAGAGTTTGGGGTCTGGGAGTGAAGGGTAACAAAGGGTGGGTCAAAGACATAGTAATGTGAAGCTGGGAAGGAAGTGAAGATTGCATTTGAAATAGTGACCTTCAGGTGCTGGACAGGGACCCAAGTGGAGATAGGAAGTAGGCGGAAGAAATACTGCCTTTGAAATAGAGCTTTAGAATTACCTGCAAAAAATCTTTTTTTTTTTACCTGCAAAAAAATCTTAAAAAAGGGGGGGGGGGCAGTGCTCCTGGGTGGCTTAGTCTGTTAAGCGTCTGCCTTCGGCTCAGGTCATGATCCTCAGGGTCCTGGGATCGAGCCCCACATCAGGCTCCCCGCTCTGCTTCTTCTCCGTCTGCCCCTCCCCACCATTTTTTTTTTCTCTCTCTCTCTCAAATAAATAAAATCTTAAAAAAAAAAAATTACCTGCAAAGAGGGCCGCCATCTTGGATGGTATTACAAGGGAACAAAGGTAGAGGAAAAAGATTCAAGAACAGAGCGTTGGGGAAATGCTTACATTTAATGGATGAGATGATGAAGAGGAACCAGAGAACCAACCTGAGCAAGAGTAGTTAGGAACGAGAAAGAGGTTGACTCATTCAGCACCTATTTATTGGGTGACTACAACTTGCGAGGTACTGAAGAACCAAAAACAGATGCAGTTACTGCCCTAGTAGAGCTGATGGTCCATCTTGATTGCTGGGGCCCCACTCACCTGGATGTGTGGCTATTACATTAGCCAGTGAGGGAGAAACAGTAACGCTGGATGTTCCTGAGGAGTGGGAAGGATGAAGTGCCGTCATTATGTCTGTTGACTCAGTTGATGTTGTTACTTCAAGATAGCAGGTGGAGGAAGCTTCCTTTGACCATTCACGTGGTTCTAACCAAGGGCCCTTCCCACCCACTTGGCCATGTTAGGACCTCCAGGTTTAACAACTCCATGTTTCTTTAGACAGAAATCTGTGTGTGGGACTTCGGCATTCCTGGTTTGTCATTCTGGAGCCTAGGCCATCTCCACTGCTGACTTGTCTCTAAGATCTAGAGTCGTCCCATAATGTATTGTCCACATTGGGACACTTCTTAGGGTGAAAGGCAGCACTGTTCATAATTGCCTTGAAACAACAGGGATCAACCAGCATCGTCTCGAGCACAAAGACGAGTGAATACGTTGCTGCCTTGAAATAAGCCCTATTTAAATCATGACATTTTTCCTGAAATTCTCAACTTAAATTTGCGAAAAAGTTTTCGTGCCAGATGTTCTGTAATTATTTCCCAGTTCACGCGGGAGTGTGTTCATACACACTCACTGTGGGTATTGCTTGTGGACTGTGGTCAGTCTCATGCGTACTGCCGTTCTGCAGGTGCGTATAGACCCTGCGGTGATTGATGGAAGCACAAATAATCTGAAAGGCATCATTGAACTTGCTGCCATTATGTAGTCTTGCCATGAGGTATTTCTTCCTTAAACATCAGTGCAGCTTTCTCTTTTTACATAGGTGGCCCGGTTTTTTTCACACATAAGAAATGGTTCTCCTTATTTATTGAGACATTGCTTAAAATAGCAAGGAGTTGAATGCAATGGTGACAGAAGTTTATTCAGCCCTTACAGTGAGTTACTAGGCAACTGTTAAAAATGATATTCTACAACTGGTATATTTATTGGCATTGAAATGTGTTTACAATATACTGTAGTGTGTTGCTGTGACCCCAGGAGACCCACAGCCCAGTTGGGACTCTGAGCGCTTCTGAAATGTATCCTGAGAGTCCTACGGGCTGTGGGGAGATGTGCACGCCACCACCGTGTTGTTTATCCACAGAGACTTGACTTATTTACCTATGTTTCGGGGTTGTGCGGTTACCTCATGTTGAAAACTCTTGTAAGAAGCAGCCCAATGCCAATGAAACGTGTCCTGGACCCCATTTACTGAGAACAGAGTTGTATGGAGCCCACAGTTTCCCCTCTGGGGCCCATGGGAGAAATTGTGCATGTGTATCCACTCTAGAAGCTCTGTTTTTAATTATCTTCTTCACTTTTTGGATACAAACTTCTGTTCCTATTTGTCTGTCTGCATAGATGGCTAGGAAACTCAGAATCCGATTTTAGTTCCCTTGCAACTGATCTAAGTTGTGTCCGCTCGTAGGCTTTGCATATGGTCCTCATCTCCCAGCTCCAGCTCATCTTTGGTGCCCTGATTTCGCCAGCTAGTTGTTTTATCGTTGCTCGTGCGTGTGTCTCTGTGTGTGTGTGTGTGTGTGTGTGTTTGGAATCCACTTCAAGTCCTTTTTCCTGGTGGAGGATGACTGCGTATTTTAGTGAATGAGTACAGTGTGATTTCTTGGAGCTTGTTGGCTCACAACAGCTTTTGAATTCTCGTGTGTTAGCGGCATCTTATTTTAATCTGGCTGCTTCCTGCTGAAGTACATCGAGACAGAGTATATTTCTAAATTTAGTGTGATGGAGACTCGGGCAAAAGCAGCTGACAAGCAGACCTAGGTAAAGCTTTCTAGGCCTTTCTAGTTTCTGTCAAATCACTTTATGAGAGAAAGATGGATAACAATTAGCAATGCTCTGGAGTCATTTAATTTTCCTGGGGGAAAAAAAAACTCACACTACTTAAAAAAAAATAAATTCTTTGGCTTGACGGTACATTGAATGGAGCAGGAATTCTTTTTCTGTCTCCGCCGGTGTGGTGGGGAGCAGTTTCCTGTACTCTCTGTTGGAAACGGGACCTTGGAGCCCTGAATAGAGTCTCCATAACTTGTTGAAAAGCAGGAAGTGAAAATGAGGTTATGGAAATAAAAGTTCTTAAATGTCTCCCACTAAGCAAGTGTAAAGAATTAGCTCAGAGGGGTGCCTGGGTGGCTCAGTTGGTTAAGTGCCTGACTCCTGATTTCCACTCAGGTCATGATCTCAGGGTAGTGAGATCGAGTCCCGCTTTGGGCTCTCCACCCAGCGAGTAGCCTGCTGGAGAATCTTTCTCTCCCCCTCCCCTCTCCCCACCTGTGCGTACTCCCTCTCTCTCACACAAATAAATAAATAAATCTTCTGTTATTTTTTTGAAAGATTTTATTTATTTGGCAGAGAGACAGCGAGAGAGGGAACACAAGCAGGGGGAGTGGGAGAGGGAGAAGTAGGTTTCCCGTGGATCAGGGAGCCTGAGGCGGGGCTCGATCCCAAGATCCTGGGATCATGCCCTGAGCCAAAGGCAGACGTTTAACAACTGAGCCACCCAGGCGTCCCTAAATAAATCTTTTAAAAAAACACTCAGTGCAGAAAGAATCGCTGTTTCTCTATTTATGGGAAGGAAAGATTGGGAACAACTTCTTGGGATCAATTCCGAGCCTCAGCTGCTCTCTTGTTAATAACCACGAATACTGACGGCCTCCGACAGCCAGGGCCCGCACTGCGTATTTTGCATGTAGCGGCTCAGAGGTCATCGTCCAGGGCCACACATCTCCTTAGTGACAAGGCTGTGAGCTGATTGCCTCCCGTATGGACCACAGTGACAAAAGCAGTTTTGGCCAGTACTTGCCTGGTGTCCGCTGTGCGCCAGGGAGGGTTCTCTGCTCTTCCCATGTATGAATGAATGGTGGTGCGTTCTCCTAACGTCATTATGAGGGTTCAGTTAGTTACCCCCACTGCACCGAGAAGGACCTGGGAGCATGAGGATTCCTGGCCCCAGGTTGCGCACAGAACTGGCAGGGGGCGCCGGGCGATTCGCAGAGCCCTCTGGCCCCGGCGTCCATGCCCTTAACCGCCTGGCTCCGTGTTCAGTGTGGAACCAGAGGGGTGTGCCTGAAGGAAACGCCTCTGGCAGCCAGGCTTGGGTTCCATGGGGAGCTTGTGGAGAGGGGGACGTGGGCGGGGGACGTGGAGATGGTAACGATGATGCGGTTCTTAGACATGTGGGTTCTTTCAAAGGGTGCAAGGCTGGGGAATGTGAATGCTTGTGCATAGCGTGGGCGAAAGTTGGGAGTGGGGTGTTCTTTTTGAGGTGCTTGTGGTAGGGGCTGACCTGTACATTGGAGGATGTGTAATAACACCCCTAGTCTCCACCTACCACATGCCAGGAACACTCCCCCAGTTGTGGCAGCCCAAAATGTCTCTTGGGGGAGGGCACAGTCACCCCCAATTGAGAACTGCTGGTCTAAACACTTGGGGGCAGGAGTCACCCTCAGTGTAAACTGCAACAGGATTCCTAGTGGCCCCTTTCTCCAAACTGTTGAATTTGACACTTCAAAAAAATTCCAGGGGGGGCGCCTGGGTGGCTCAGTCGTTAAGCGTCTGCCTTCGGCTCAGGTCATGATCCCAGGGTCCTGGGATCGAGCCCTGCATCGGGTTCCCTGCTCGGCGGGGAGCCTGCTTCTTTCTCTCCCACTCCCCCTGCTTGTGTTCCCTCTCTCGCTGTGTCTCTGTCAAAAAAATAAATAAAATCTTTAAAAACAAAAACAAAAACAAAAAACAAAAAACGAAAAAATTCCAGGGTTTCCTGGATGGCTCAGTTGGATAAGCATGTGACTCTTGATTTCAGAGTTGTGACTTCAAGCCCCATGTTGGGTGTAGAGATTACTCAAATAAATAAAAACTCTTTTAAAAAAATTGCATTTTTGGAAAAGCCTGGGGTTTAAAAGTCATTTTGAAGGCCTCTCTTTCCAAAGGGGTATGGATTAGAAAGTTGAATATTTGGGGGTTTGCCTCTACAATTCAGCTTCTTTCAATATAGGGAAACTACAGTGTGTTTGTCTAAGAGTGCTGGGTGTTTTTAGTCTTAGTTTTTCATTTGAATTTTTATTTAGGTTGTCTTCCTGATGTCCTGCATGTGGAGGTGACACTTGAAGCATTGTGCTTTGTGAATAGGAAGAGGCGTGCGCATGTGCTTGAGTGTGTGTGTGCTGCGCGTGTCTTAATACTTAGTTCTTTAATTAGCTGATCGTTGACATTGGTGTCCCAAATTTTGAGGTGTTTATGTAAGCAAATAATTGAATTTAATTATTTTACAAAAGGGATTTGCTTGCAGCATTGTTAACTGAAACGAAGACAGTGTAATTGACCTTTCCAGGTGAGTGGGGGAGAGCATGTGTTTGGCAAAGGATAGAAACTGAAATGTGAACACCAGGACCATATGGTGTTCAGAAACTTTTATCATAATTTCAGTGAATAGATAATGTGCTTGACAATTACATTTAAAATTATGCTTAATGCTCACTGCAAAATGTGGAGACGGTGCTTTGGGAGATGAGGGAGAGAGTAATTGGGATTCTTTTTACCTAACGATGCACTATGTCATCTATAAACAAAGAACTGATTGGAGTCACGTGAGGATTGTATGCATACAGTTTGTGTAGTATCTGTGGGGAGAGATTCAAGTCACTGTTGATTGACAATTTGCTGAATAAGGAAGATGTTATCCTAATACTTTAATGTGTCTTCTTTAAATGTGGTTATTTTTCTCACTAAAGATTAGTTTCATGCCATTAAATAAAATTTATCATTCTAATTTAAATAATAAATGCTTAGAAACAAATATGGTGTGACTGATAGCTTATTAAAATTTGCTGTGGGTTTGTTTTTCCCTCCCCCCTGTTGGTATTGGCTCTAGAGGGATTATATAATTATAAGCCCAGTTGGGTCATGTGATTACCTTATCTTATTTCAGATTTTCACATGACAAACCATATCTTGGTCTTTCTGTATGGAATCTGTTTGGTATATCACAGTGTGAGCCAGGAACCCATTTTTCATTTGTTGTGAGTGGAATATGGGTGACTCTGCTGGTGTAAGGGTGGTGGGTAAATGAGACGTGTGTTTAACCATATGCATTCAGATACATCAGTATGAGTTTAGAAGCATTGATTTCCAAGCTTAGAAATCTTTTTATTAGCATCATAATAGATTTAAAAAGAAATCAAGTTTATATAAGCATCTTGTTTGGTGTCCATTTTTCTCCTTTCTGAGTAGTTCATACTTTCATGCTGGACTTGTAAAACCTACAAATATAATAAAATGTCCTGTTTTGCAGGAATGAATGGATATTAAATGACTTTGTGAAGAATAGATGAAGAAAATGTGTTTCGCACATTGATCCTTAAATAAAAAATGATTTCCCCTGAACATTTATTTCCCTATTCCCACAGTGCTAATATGTTTCTTTCTTTTTTTTTTTTTTTTGAGTTGAAAAAACAATAATGACTTTCTTTTGGCTTTGAGCCTGAACTTAGTTTGTTTTCAGTGCGCACCTATTACCTGCCTGCTGTATGGTGGGCACTAAGCTTTAAAGAAAATGGCTCCCAGTGATTGAGGTGAAACAACAGGCTGATCGGCTTTGGCTTGGGTGCCCAGAACTTTTGTAATTTTGTTTTTGCAGTTTTGGTTTTTGCGGTTCTGTTTTCTATCATGGTCATTGTTCATAGAATGTCTGGGTAACAATTTGTTATGTTTGTGATGTTTGTTGATTGAGTAAATGAGTGAATGAATGCCCAGAGACTGCCCTGGTATGCCTTTTTAATGTCCGTCCCCTAGAGCGTCCACCGTGCAGAAGTATAGGTTCTTCAAGTTCTTACGAGGAAGGAAGCCATAAGGAATGAAGTCCTAGAATCTCATATTGAAAATAGTATAGTGGTGAGGATTTAGAAATTACATTCCATTTCTTCTTCTGAACATCTTAATATCTTCCGATGTTTAATATCATCTTAGAGTTGTGCTGTAGGCACTGCCTCTCCTTTGTTGGTTTTTTTTTCCCATTTGTCATAGTCTTTAGATTTGCATTAATACGGTAACCACTGGCCACATGTGACTATTATACTTAAATTAATTAAAATTAAATAAAATTTAAAAGCCTGTTCCTTAGTTGCACTAGTCAAACACTTCAAGTGCTTCGTAACTGCATGCAGCTAATGGATACCTTACTGGTCAGTGAAGGCATAGTGCAGAAAGTTTTATTACATAAATGAGAGATGGTTATTCAGATTTTTGCCTAATAGGTATTCCAAGGACGAGACGCTGGAAAAAAATCTTAAATCTGAAGAAGAGAGAAATTTCCTACCAGGTGACTAGAACAGAGAATAAAAAGCATATAAAGATTATTACACGAAAGCTCACCATGTCATTTTGGAATATTAGAGATAAAGGCAGTATATAAGGACTATCCTGGATTTAAAGGTCATATCAAGAATCTGGAATCAGAATGATACCAGATTTCTTAACGGCAGCATTGGAAGTTGGAAAAGAGACTAAGAATTCTATGCAAATAATTTTCACTCAGAATTTAAAGTCATTCTTCTACTAGTTGTTAACTAAGGGTAGAATAAAGATATTTGTTACATATTCAGGATATCAGTAAAATTTAGCTTTTGTACATCAGTTCTCAGAAATCTAGAGAATGTGTCCCACTGAAATGAGAGAGTAAACCGAGAAAGGGGAGATTTGGGATCCTAGAAACAGAGAGACAGAATGTATTCTCACGATGTTGTGGTTTCAAGGCGGCATGAACTCTATAGCAGGCCTAATGCTGACAACTACAGACTGGAACAGAGACAAGAAATTTCAGAAGGTCTGATGTGTGTATATTTGGGGGATGTAGGCGTGATTGAGGGGGAGACCCATAGAGCTGACAGATTATCTGAGAATTTTGATCATGTGAAAAATTGAGTCAAAGGATTGTGGACAATGCTGGAAGAATTACCAAAGGATATATATATAAAAGAAAACTAAGGAAATAAAAACAGATGCAATTAGTAACCCCAGGAAAACAAAAAGGTTGCATAAGAAAGGAGTCATAGTCATACTATATTGCTTGCTTAGCAGCGCCCATTCCGTTGTCAAAATAATATCCGTCAGATATAGATTTAACCAAAAACTATGGTTACACTACTGGGAAAATGTGGTAGGGTTAGCATAGGATTGAGGAGGGAATTTAAAAAACCAAAATTCTCACCCATATGTGAGAAAATCAAATAAGTAATATCTGAAGCTGATAGGGAATATTATAAGGTTATATAGAAACATGGAAGTCATACTGAGGATCACTGCCAGTAAAACAAACAGGTCTGAGATTTGAAAATGGTTGCTGTGGGAAGTAGAATTGGGGATAGATGGTGCTATAAAAAGCTTGTAAGTGAAAAGAGGCGTCTTTTGCCTCACCTGTGTTTTACTTTTTAAAACAATGTACATGCATTACTTTGAAAAGAATGAAAGTGGTTTGGAGCATGAGAGCATATAGGATGTATCTCCCATAAAATTATAGAAATTTTAGTATGGTCACCCTTGGCAGTATGGATACCTGGGCCAGATAATTTTTTGCCTCAGAAGGACTGTGCTGTGTGCGGTGTCCCTGGCTTTACTAGATGCCAGCAGCATTCCTCCTCCAGCCTGACAACTAAAAATGTCTCCAGACATTGCCCAGTGTCCCCTGAGAGACAGCCCCATTTGAGAACCACTGATTTAAGAGATTTAAAATCTGTTACTGAATGAATCATCGCCATACATAAAAATGCTATTCAGTACTGGTGTAATGCAGGAAACAACAGCTTCATTACACAGAACTTGAACCTCATAGCAAATGAAGTGTTCAGAATTCTCGGGTTCCTCATGCCAGTACCCGGCTCAGCCCCTGGCTCTTGGCCCAGTTAATTCAGGGCTCACTAAAAAAAGAAAGGACTCAGGAGGAAATTGCAGCTTCTCTGTTACGCTCAGTGGCTTCTGAAAACATATTTTGGATTTTTTGCGTTGTTTTCGTGATGGTACAACTTGAGTTTCTTTGGCGTGCAAATGTTAATCATTATGGCAATTTTGGGAAAACGTTGCCGCCTTTGGATATATTTCTGTGGTCAGTTGGCTGCAGGACAGATGGATGCATACATTCCTTCTCCCTCCCTCCCCCAGCATCCTTGTGCAAGTTCTTGGTTCAGTTCTTTGCAAGGGTTTTCCCTTAGAATTTACAAAGGAAGTCAACGGGAAAATGGTTCCTCAGATTTTTTGATGTGGATGAAACCTCATAAATAATTTAATACCCTCATTTCACAGCTGAGGACTCTCTGGTCCAGAGAGAGTTTCTTATAATTAATTAGGAGCAAAGTGAGGCCTGTAAATCTGCCCTTCTTTTCTTCCCCTAAATTTTTTTTTTTTTAATATGATAGCATTAAAGGTAATAGTAGTGGTGCAGCATGATGATGGAAGGGGGTAGGGCAATGGGTCAGGCATCTATCTGGCAAGTGGTGTCCGCATTTTCACACAATTCGGGACTCTGAGCATCGTGTGCCAGGGGCACGAGCCCTTGTAAGTTTAGAGAGAGAGAGAGAGAGATGGCTGGCCCACTCAACTGTGAGGCCCCTGGCTCCTGCTTGGGAGGAACTCTGCAGGTTGTCTGGTATTTTGGAGTCGCCCCTGCTGGGAGTGTCCTGCAGGGCCAACTTCCCCGGTTGGCCTCCTCTTCCCTCTGCTGGACGGGGCACTGGATGGGGCACCCGTGCTGTCCACTGCCCAGCGTCCTGGCACTCGGCCGCACCCATCCCCTTTCCTGAGCACCCTGAGAGCATCAGCTGACCTTTTTAGAAATCTCAGTGCCCTCTTGCCTGCCTTTGTTGCCTCCAGCACCACTCAAGCTGCAGCTCCCCTCTCTTCCTCGTCACCTGACTTCATGGGCCAACAGGAATGCTGCCGCCTCCATGAAGCCTCTCTAGATTTCTTCCATGTAGTGGGCATGGGCAGAGGAGACAGTGTGGTTTTTTTGTCATCCTGTCATCTGCTCTCCTCCTTGCCATCCATATCAGTGGCCGTTATTTGCTAGTCATTCCATGATTTTTGAGAGCTGTTTGTCCTTAGATGCCAGGGAATACCGCACCACCCTGGATTTCCTCCTGCCTGTCTGCACACCCCTGTCTCATTGACATCTCCTTCTCTCAGCCTTCCATCCGCGGCTTGCAGCCTTTAGACCAGGGGTTCTCTGCAGGGCGCTTGTGCCCCCCAGGGGACACCTGGTATGTTATCGCAACGAAGGGGGCGAATGTGTGGATTGCTGCCAGCATCTAGGGGGTGGAGCCCAGAGATGCTGCTCAGTGTGCAGTGCAGCCCCCACAACAGAGTTATCAGATTCACAGAGTCAGCAATGCCCAGGGTGAGAAACCCTGCTTTGGGCATTCCCATTCAGGCCCGTAGCTTTTGAAGATCATGGTTACGGGATGACTTCCAGACTTAACTCTGCAGCCGTGACCTCTCCTGATTGCTTGGACTGGTGTCCTTCACTACCTAGTTAGTAGTCCACTTACAGCTAGGATGGACGTTTCAAAGTTAACATGTAAAAAAGTCCTGCTTTTCCTCTCCTCAAGTCTGCCTACATCCCAGGAAATGGCACCATCTTCCAAATTGTTGCTTAAGCCCTGAAGCTAGAAGTCACACTGGGTTCTTCTCTCCCCTCCCCACCACACATGCC
Organism: Phoca vitulina; assembly: GCF_004348235.1. Classification (NCBI taxonomy): domain Eukaryota; kingdom Metazoa; phylum Chordata; class Mammalia; order Carnivora; family Phocidae; genus Phoca; species Phoca vitulina. The sequence goes on from NW_022589763.1 coordinate 6,445,880, forward strand.
TCCCCCTCTCCCCTTCCCCCCGCTTCCCCCGTGAGTCCTCTAGGTCAGAATGTCTTAGAACCCTGTACACTGTCTGCATTTTGTGCTCGTCTTTCCTGCCGGCACTGTGCGAGTCACCGGTGGTTCTCTATTGAGCAAGAGCTTCTCTGGATTTTGTTCTAAGCATGACAGGAGGCCCCGAAGGCTTTTTTTTTTTTTAATAGCAGGATGATCAGATTTTCTTTTCTCATTAACTCTGGTGCTGGGTGAAGAATAAGGTGTAGTGGGGCCTGTGTAGGATCAAACTCCTTTCCATGAGCTGTGAGGTCCTCTTGGACCCGGGACCTGCTATTACTCACTTCTGGTGCCCAGCACTAGCCTTCCTCCCTCCCTCTTGCCAAGGTCACTCTCACCACAGGACATTTGCACTTGCTGTGTCCGCATTGTGGCCTCTCTCGCCCATATTCAGACACTCCCTCCTCAAAGAGTGCTGCCCCAGGCCCCAGAGTAAGTAAACTCCTTGCCCCCGGTCACTTTCTCTTCCACCACCACCAACCAGAGTCTCAGTAGTTCTGTCGTATGAAGTGATCTCGCTCTGCGTTTGCTTTCTAGTTTATGGTCCCTGCTCTTCCATCACCAGGTTCCCCGCTTTTCCCTGCCGGGATGGGTATGTTCCACAAGCGCAGGCACTGTGTGTCCCTAATACTGGAACAGCACCGAGCGCCGTTTGCGTTTTCCGCAAGACTGAACGAGCCGTTGTCAGTAGAAACTTCATGAGTTGGGTTGAATTTAGAAATACCTGTGTTTAAAAAAAAAAAAAAAGAAAGAAAGAAAAAGAAATAACCTGTGTTTTCACTTAGCATGCTTTAGGAGGGTAGAGGAAAAGTGTGTCTGGTAAGAGCGGAGTGGATTTTTCAGTTATCGACATTCCCTGGTGATAGGATCATAATTGCTTGTGAGATAATGAAACTTTTGACCAGATTTGCGTGCTTTAACTGGGGAATGAAGCCCGGGAGTCAACGATGACCTAGTGATTATTTCGGTTTTGTCATATCCCTAATTCAGATATCTCCTGGCCTGTGGAACGGTTGACGGTGTACTTCAAGATGTTTTCATGGACGCTTTTGCCTTACTTCGGTTATTTTTCATTAACAGGTAACTGAAGATAGAAAACACGCCTTGAAATAAACCCTCGAAGGAAGAAGGGATTTGCCTACATTTGGCTCTGAGTAAGTGAAATTGTAAAAGGATTTCTTATTATGTAATAAATATCCTGTCAACCTCTTCATATTTTCTGTGCTTAAAAATTAAATGTTACTGTATTGGCTCTAAGTACTGGAAATGGTGATTTCTCAAGATTTCTTGTAACAGGTAATTTTGCTAGCAAGAAAATGCTGTGTGTCTGCCTAACACCCTTCTTTTTCGTTGAGCTTCTGGAAGTCAAGAGATTTTAGGAAAGAGAAATGGAGATGATTATTAAAATCTGTATGCTTTGGAGAGAAGTATCATTTGTCCTATTGTTTCCCATATGCATTTGAGGCCCTTCTTTGTCCTTAGAAGGCTGACTCATAACCAGCAAGGGCTTTTGACTTTTTGTCTGGCACACGCTCCGTTCCTCTTGTTTGTTCTTCTTAGTACGTGTGTGGAGAACGACAGGCCACCATGTAACCGCTTGTGGACCAGCCAGGATTTTCCAGAACCACCTTGTTGGGACACCCTCCTGAGGCAGCATGGCCTGGGACAGAGGCCCCTGCAGACACGTTTTCCTTCGTTCTCAGCCCTCCCTGGGCTGTTGATAGAGCAGAGCCAATCCAGAGTCACGTAGAACAGGCCTTCTGGGGCCTGGAGCTCTCCTCTTGTCTGCTGTATTGCACCCAGTTAAGGCCCGATGCCCTCTCAAATCAAGAACATCCTTTTCAGAGCACTTGGTTTGAAAGATCTTCCATCTCTGGCATGACTGGTCGTTCAGTGTGTTATTTCCGGAGCATTGTGGAGTATACGGAGGTGTGTGAAATGTGTCTTGTTTTGGGGGGTGAGGCATTACAGATGCATGAAGTGGGGGGCGTGGCAGAAGGCCATGGTGGGAATGGGTATTCCGTGCATGGTGTAGACACTCCCTGCTGAGGGAATTCTGAACAACGCTCTTTTTTAAAATTTAATTTATTTGGGGTGCCTGGGTGGCTCAGTTGTTAAGGGTCTGCCTTCGGCTCAGGTCATGATCCCAGGGTCCTGGGATCGAGCCCAGCATCGGGCTCCCTGCTCGGCAGGAAGCCTGCTTCTCCTCCCCCACTCCCCCTGCTTGTGTTCCCTCTCTCGCTATCTCTCTCTCTGTCAAATAAATAAATAAAATCTTAAAAAAAAAAAAATTTATTTTATTTTTTTAAAAGATTTTACTTAACATTTGAGAGAGAGAGAGAGAACATGAGCAGGGGGAGGAGCAGAGGGAGAGCAGGGAGCGCAATGTGGGGCTTGATGCGGGACTTGATCTTGGGACCGGGAGATCATGACCTGAGCCGAAGGCAGATGCTTAACCGACTGAGCCACCCAGGCATCCCTGAATTCTGAGCAAGGCTCTTAACAGCATGTGGCAGAGTAGCCTAAGGAGGGAGGGACCTTCCTTTTGGAAGGGAGACTCCAGATGGGTTTGGTGGTGGATGGAGTATCGATATATGTTGAAGAATTATGTTCTAGGTGGGGGACTGACTACAGGCAAAGGTCAGGAGCCAGGAACAACAAAGCTTTTTTTTTTTTTTTTTAAAGATTTTATTTTATTTATTTGACAGAGAGACAGAGCACAAGCAGGGGGGGCGACAAGCAGAGGGAGAAGGAGAAGCAGGCTCCCCGCTGAGCAGGGAGCCCGATGCAGGATTCGATCCCAGGACCCTGGGATCATGACCCGAGCCGAAGGCAGATGCTTAACGACTGAGTCACCCAGGCGTTTCCCCCCCCCTTTTTTGTAATAGGGGAAGTTGATAAAGCAGCCTGGTGGCCTTGAACGGGGTGATGGGGGAGCAGAAAGGGCCTACGGGAAGGGCAAGGACTGTGGACTGGACCGTGTCTGCACCGTGCTCTCAGGAGCCTTTGATTCTTTAGCGTTAGAGCTGCCATCTTTCATCGGCCTGGACGTACCCGAGGACTGCAAGTCCATCAGTGACAGAGGGACAGTCTGTAGACCGAGAGGGCACCAGAGGTGACTCTCACAACCAACCCGCATGGGGCGGAAAGAACAGTAAATGGTGACGAGGTAGCCCTCTTACACGCGCGTGCCAGATGTTGCCGGGTTTTGGTAACGCCTTCCCTGAGCTAGTTCACGGAGGGGACCGTCGCTCACTGGACGTGTGCTGTCGGCGGTCCTCGCTCTGCTCACGGAGCTGTGCTCCCGCCCCCGCCGTGCGAGTCCTTCCGTCAGAGCTCTCCGGGGACCAGTGTCAGAGTCGAGTGGCCCCCTCCCCCGGCCTCCCCCGGTCCCCGACAAGCACCGATCTACTTCCCGTGCCTACAGGGTAGCCCGTTCCCGGGCGTTTCATGGGATCGGCGTCGTGCGGTGTGTGTTCTTTGCGGCTTCTGTTACTCAGCATAACGTTGTCACGGTCCCGTCACGGTCCCTCCTGTGTGGTAGGACGTGTCTGCGTCTCATTCCATTTTCTTGCCAAATACTATTCCGTTGTATGAACAGGCCACATCTTGTGTATCTGTTCGTCAGTCGGTCATTTTGAAAGCTTCTATTCCGAAGTGACGTTGGACTCGCAGAGAGTTGCAGAAACAGTCCTGGGAGTTCCCGAGTACCCCTCCCCGACTTCCCTGTGACGAGAGCGTCTCCCATCACGATCCCGAGCTGCTGTGCTCTCACCAGGGGGACGTGGGCGCTGGCCCCGTGGACTCCGATGCAGACCCTCTGTGGATCTCAGCAGAGTTCACGTGCACTCGTGTGCATGCGTGTGCTTGCCTGCGTGTGTACATGTGTACCACACGTACACGTTCATGCGGTGTGCGCACGCCACGCGGGACGTCGTGTAGGTCACATGTCACGCAGTTTGCAGACGCACACCGTTACGTCACCAGCACGGCTCCTCATGACACTCCTTTAGGTCACCCTGTGCGACTGCTGGCAGCCACTGGGCTCTCCGTCTCTAGAGTTCTGTCATTTCGAGAATGTTACATGAGGGAATCGTACGGCATCTGGCCTTTGGAGGCTGCCTTTCTTCCTCAGCCTGAGGCCCTGGAGATGCATCCAGGTGGTGGGTGTGAGCGGCTCGTGCCTTTTGGATGCCGAGCGGTGTACCGCCGTCCGGCTGTGCCAGAGCTTAGGTGTCCGTTCACGAGTTCGGGGGCCTTCGGGATCTCTGCAGCGGGGGGCGCGTACAAGGAGAGCTGCCGTGCGCAGGTTGTGCTGTGGACCAGATGCGGTTTGAAGTCCCCAGTTTGTGCCTCAGGTAGTCCTGGGAGATCAGTGCCATTGTTGGGGGCCATTGACCCTCAGCGAGGCCGTGGGGCCCCCGGGCTCCGGTGGGGGAGTGGGCGGCTGGAGCGGACTGCAGCTGGCTGAACCCCTCCCGAGCCGCCGCGTTCGGAGGGTACGGCGGTGGTGCTGGGCCCCTCTGGCATCGAGACCCTGCTGACGGAGGGAGGGTGAGACCCCCTGGCCACACGGAACTAGCTGGGCGCTGAACCGTGCCACCGGGGACGATTGCCTCCGTGCACAGACAGCTGCCATGCCAGGAGCAGAGCCCGGTCACCATCGAGCTGCTTTCCCGTTGGGGGACTGCTGTGTGTGGGGACGAGGTGGCTCAAGGAGGCAGCCTCCGGGCGCCTGGGTGGCTCAGTCGTTAAGTGTCTGCCTTCAGCTCAGGTCATGATCCCAGGGTCCTGGGATCGAGCCCCGCATCGGGCTCCCTGCTCCGCGGGGAGCCTGCTTCTCCCTCTCCCACTCCCCCTGCTTGTGTTCCCTCTCTCGCTGTGTCTCTGTCAAATGAATAAAAAAAAAAAAAAACAAAAAAAAAAACAGCCTCCAGTTCCGTCCACAGCGGGGCCAGCAGGAAGCCCTGGGGCTGTTGTTCGCTGGCGGGCGAGTGGGCTCAGACCTGCGGGCTCCATCGGGCACATGCCCCACCGATTGCCGCAGAGAACCACGTGGCTGCGCTCTCCAGAGACCAGCATGCGGCCATGCTGTTTCCAGGAGCTGCCTTCAGAGGGGCCTGCTTGTTTCCCCCCCCCCCCCGGGGGGAGTAGTGAATCGAGACAGTGAAAGGTGCGGTGCCCTTTGCCTCGGCATGGCTCTTCTGTTCCCGTGAGGACAGAGGGAGAGGCATGCGGGGGCCTCGAGGCGGCCAGCTCTGGTCTCACCTCTTGTTTTCATCACCCACGCCCTGTGGGACCTCCAGAAGTTGCTTAGCACCTCTGAGCCTCAGTCTTCTTCTCTGTACAGTGGGAAGTTAATCCCTACTTCTCAGTCCTTTGGTACAAGACACGAAATTGCCAAGCGTTTTGTGGAGTCCGTGTGCATTCCCGCTTCTCCCTTCTACTTCTTTTCTCCTCCTCCCCGTCCACAGCCTGGAAGTGACTCAGAACCCTGAAATGCTCAGTGTTTGCTTTTGGGCTGGATGCTGTTTGCCCAGTGTGGAGGGAGGGACGGAGGGGGTGGGGGGGGAAGGGGGGGAGTGTGTGTGTGTGTGTGTGTGTGTGTGTGTGTGTGGTGTGGCTTATTCTAAACACTTGCAGCCTGCTTTCTCATTCATCTCTGATTGCCGTCCTTCTTGGAGTCTAAGTCACAAGATGGGTGACCAGTTCTCACCAACTCCTCTTTATTCATACAATCCAAGAAGGGCACGAATGATCCAGGTACTTGTGATCAAAGGGAGCCATGGCTCAGAGAAGTGGTGCATTGGAGCCTGAAGGGTTGGTTTAGTGTTAGAGTTGATTAGGACTGGAAATTGTAGTAGGGACAAGACAGGGACTCCGGTGGATCTCAACTGGGCGGTGTGCCCTGTTGCAGACCAACCCCATTTCGGGGGTTTCATACTAACTGGGTAAAGGTGGTGTCCCAGAGGGGTCTTACAGCAGCCTCAGAGTGCGTGGGGTAGAGTGGGGTGTTGCTGATCTGTCTTATCAAAAGCAGTAAAACTTCGCGGGTGACCTTGGAACCATAGCTTCTTGATTTAAAGGTGTCAATTCCGTGTGGATAATCCGATAGCACAATTGCTTTTTGTTGTCTCCAGCTGATGAAAAGTCCTTGATGAGTGCTGTTTGATAACACAGTTCGGCTTTTTGTTCTCCCTTTCAGTTTGCCCTTCACATTTATTCAGTGTTCTTTTCTTTCAAACACCATTTGTCTTCATCCGCTTTCGTGAATGCCCAGAACACACACATGGAGCCCCGCAGATGCTGCCTCCAGGTTATCAGGAAAACAGCTTCCTTGTGAGAAGGTGGCTATTCCTTTTTTCTTGAGCCCAAGCAGATCGGGAAAAGCGCACCCTCTTCCCAACTGTGGATTGAAAGTCTAGTGAGTTTCATGTTGCAATTTGACTCAAATGGACATTAATTAAGTTCTTGATGAATTAAACCAGAGAATGAACTCTTGAAATTGGTTTTAGATTCTGGTTGTAACACGGCTAGGAAGGGGCCTCAAAATGATGGAACAATTCTTTTCGTTTCTGACATTTTTCACTACTTCTGTCTCTTATAATAATTCAAAGTATGTTGTTTTTCCTACTGTTGGCTTTGTAAACGTGGGTGGTCTCTCAGTGTCTCTCAGTTCAGGACGTGGTTGTCAACTGGGGTGTTTTTTCCCCTAGGGGATACTTGGCAAAGTCTGGAGACCTATTTTTCATGATTTGGGGGGTGTGTGTATGTGGGATATGGACATCTAGAGGGTGGAGGCCAGGGATGCTGCTGAACATCCTCCAGGGCACAGGACAGCCTCCCTCCCGCCCTCCCACACGCGAGAGTTACTGGCCCAAATTTCAGTAGTGATGAGGTTGGCTGGTGTGGGGCATGGCCCACAACTTTGCATGTGTAAACTACGGCCTCTTCTTTCATAGTAGTGACATTAGGCTCTGCATGGATATGAAGCACCGCGGTGGGGAGTTTTACACGCGGTGGGCCTCCTCCAGTGACTCCAACGCTCATTGTAACTATAAAGTTGGAAGATACTAAGGCTCTAGGTCTGGATTTCTATTCCTAAATTACGTTTCTCTTTGTATTAAAAAATACAGGTTTGACAACATGATCAGGCGTATAATTCATAGGCATCTAACTGGCTTAACTTCATTTATAATCTATTAAGAAAAATAATTTACTTATTTGGTTTCTTTATGGTCAATAGCGATTCTGAATTTATTACTTAGAATAATTACGGTATTTTTCAAGTTTTCCTACCTTCATAAGACATCTGTATGCAAAATGAGCAAAATTTTTTTTAAAGATTGATTTTAGAGAGAGAGAGTGCGTGCGTGAGCACAGGGAGAGGGATTGAGAGAGAGCGAGTCTGAGGCAGACTCCATGCCCAGCAGAGTCCGACACAGAGCTCGATCTCATGACCCGAGCCAAAGCCCAGAGTAGGACAAAAATAGCAAAATTTTAAAGGAACGCCCGACATGAAAATAGTCTCTTGCAAAAAGACTACAAGGGAAAGATCATGCCTTTACTTAGTACCTATTTAAGAGATTTACAAAGGATTCTTTTTTATTGTGATAGAATACACATAACATATAATTTACTACCTTAACCATTTTTGAGTTTCACCTCAGTATCATTATGTTCACATCTTTGTGCAACTTTTTGTCACCTTTGCAAGCGGAAACTCTGCCGCATTAAACACTGACTCCCGATTCCCGTCCTCCAGCCCCTGGCACCCACCATTCCACTTCTGTCTCTACGGATTTGCCTATTCTAGGTACCCCAAAGTTGGAATCAAACAATATTTGTCTTTTTGCATCTGGTTTATTTCACTCAGTGTAATATCTCCCAAGTTCATCCATGTGGTAGCATGTGTCAGAATCCCCGTCCTTTTTGACCCTGAATAATATTCCATTCTGTGTAGAGACCATGTTTGGTTTATCTGTTCATCCATTGTTGGAGGGTTGAGTGGTTTACAAAGAAATATTTTAAAGTTGGATCCCTTGTGACTGACTCGTCACTACTGTGTAGACAGAGATAGCAAATGATTCTGGATTCTTGTGGTGAAATTGTGTTGTACCCACACAGAAACTGCCAGACCTTTCCTCATGCACATCCTCAAGTGCTATTAACACAACATTTCTCGGGCACCTGGGTGGCTCAGTTGGTTAAGCGTCTGCCTTCGGCTCAGGTCATGATCCTGGAGTCCCTGGATCGAGTCCCGCATCGGGCTCCCTGCTCAGTGGGGAGTCTGCTTCTCCCTCTGACCCTAACCCCTCTCATGTGCTCTCTCTCATTCTCTCTCTCTCAAATAAATAAATAAAATCTTAAAACAAAACAAAACAACACAAAAAACCACAACATTCTATCTTACGAACTACAGTTGACCCTTGAATAACACAGGTTTGAACTGTGCGGGTCCACTGAGATGCAGATTTTTTTTTTGGTAAATATAGTACAGTTCTGCAAATTATTTTCTCTTCCATATGATATTCTCTCTCTCTCTCCTTTTTTAAAAGGTTTATTTTAAACTGGTAAGAACAGATACTACACAGGAGAGAGCAAGAGAGCATGCACAAGCCAGTGTGAGCAGGTTGAGGGGCAGAGGGAAAGAATCTCAAGCAGGCTCCTTGTTAAGCATGGAGCCCAACGCAGGGCTCGATCTCACAACCCTGGGATCACGACCTGAGCTGAAATCAAGAGTCGCACACTTTGCCGACTGAGCCGCCCTTCCATATGATTTTCTTAATGACATTTTCTTTTCTCCAGTCCCCTTTATCATGAGAATACAGTATGTAATACATATCACATACTATGCAAGTGTAAATTGAGTGTCTGTGTTGTCGATCAGGCTCCCAGTTAACAGGCTGTTCATTTTGGGGCATTCGGAGGTTTGAGGCAGATTTTCAGTTGTGTGGGGGGTGGGTGTCCCTACGCCCTGAATTGTCCAAGAATCACCTGTACTCTTCTGCGATGAGCTTTGTACATTTGTTCTACCTGCTTAGTTTCCAAAGCAGGAGCAATGGAAGTATTTAAAGCAGTCACAGAAGCTTCCAGAAAGGCACCCCTACCCTCCCACTTTCCACTCTGCACTCTTGAAATGAGATCTCTTTCCTGCCTCCTTCCCCTTGTTCGTCTCTGGCCACCGCTCTCTATGACCCGAAACCATCCTGCACCTGTCCTTGAATGGGCTTTCATCTTCCCACCTCCTGGGACCTCACTTCTCTGCACAAGAATGTGTGTATGCTCTTTTGAGACATTTTTTGCAGTCAGCACGTTGAGATCTTTACATGAAAAGATTTTCGGTTATTCTGAAATGTGGTGCCTGTCATTGCACACTGCTCAGCATTGGGGTCTGACTGTCCTGGCCTGTTACCTATCCCACTACTTCATCCTAAAGCAACCGCTCTTTCCTTATAGGAGTATCCTTTCAGCTGCACTGAGTTTCTAACTTTATTGACACACAGCAATCAGAATGCATTTCTTTGACATTTTGGTGCAAAGTAGGACAGCAGAACTGATACGGCTTTATCTGTTCATCTGTTCAGCGGATAATGAGTGCTTTCTGAGTGCTGGGTGCTAGGGATGGAGCGGGACATTGTTTGCGAGGCCTGCGACAGCAAAGGTTTGATTTTTGGTTGTGGATGGAAAAGGTGGAGGGCAAGCGCCGAGCTCATTGAAATAGTTAAAATCCTGTTACAGAACCTAGAGCATCAGTAGCAATTTACCTTCCTTCACAAAGTGCTCTCGTGGCATTTTAAGTTCCTCAAAATGCACGCCTGCTTTTTTATTTCAAACTAATGAAATAAGACACTCTCACCCACTTGTCGTTTTGTAAATCTAAAGAAAAGCTTCCTTTGTAAGGCAAGTCCTCCCAGCAGGAGGATTTTTGTGGCTTAGACAGTGGGCTGCATTTAATCTCTATTTTATATTGCTGATTAATTTTAAGTATGATTTAAATTTTAATTTATGGTTTCTTTTTAAAATTAATTACATTATTGGGTGCTTTCATGATTTCATTTAAAAACCTTCCTATTGGAGGCACCGTATTTGACCTTTAATATCTTCTACATCTGCTTTAAAGACGTTTTTCTGTGTGACCACGCACGGTCTGGTTTACAAAAGGTGGATTCCCCTAAACTCCCAAATTTTAGTTGCAGATAGCACGTTTGCCACTGAGTTCTTTTCCCTGTATTTACCTCCATAGAATATTGTCATTTTGTACTCTGTGGCTATTTGTCTTTGTCAGAGGATGCAGGTAGAATATTAATCTTGTATGAAATTCAGATAAGCAGGGAGCAGATGGATTTATGGCTCTTGAAACCTCTAAACTCTGCAGCTGTGGTGAGTTGTTAACCTATGAATAAAGAAATTCTGGACCGTGGCTCGCAAGGGCTGGCGTGACCCGGTGGGCACAGAATCCATCACCCTGTCAGGGAGAGATGTGCCCCGTCTTCTCGGGTTTGGGCTTACTGCTTTGCCATTGTGCTCTGGGCTTCCTCCAAGAATGAGCGCGGAGTCGTGTATTCCACGGGAGTCTCCCGGGCTGCAGGCAGAGCTACTCCTCATCCCCAGGAGGCTGTGGCCGTCCCAGGGGCAAAAACAAGTTCCCGGGTCTGTTTCGTCTCCGGAGGCTGAGGGGAGTGTGCACCCCAAGCGCTGTGTCGGGCAGGGACAGATGCAGGAGATGCCCAGCTCCGGCATCGGGGGGACCCTCCCGGGCATCTTAGTATACGCAGCCCCTCACCTTCAGTATGACTTCAGGAGGAGGAGGAGAGCACACGCAGGTCCTAGTGGGGTGTACTGGGCCAGGTGGGGATTTGGGGAATGGCAGTAAAATGACTGCATTTGGGGATCATTCTTTGGGACTTGAGCTGGTGGCTGGAGTGCACCACAGAATGTGCCGGATGCTTAGACACAAGGAGGTCTGCTTGGTGATTTGCCTCCCAGCACCTTGGCTGGGACACACTTTATGTGGGATTATGGAGGAAGGGGGCTTGCCCCGTATGTCTGAGAGTCACCAGCAAGAAAGAAGTGTCCTGTCTAGAAAGTGCGGAAGCAGTTTTGAAAAGGTTGCCCCTGTGTTGGGCTGTGTTAACCATCGTGAAGAAGGCATTGTGCATTATGAGCGTGTTCATCATTCATACCCTGTGCTAGGTGGGCCGGAGCAGCTTGCGCCAAAGGCATGTTCTTGAATAGCTTCATCGAGACATAATTCACCTACCATCCCATTCATTCATTTAAAGAGCCTGATTTGAAGGTGTTTAGTGTGGGGCGCCTGGGTGGCTCAGACAGTTAAGCGTCTGCCTTCAGCTCAGGTCATGATCCCAGGATCCTGGGATCCAGCCCTGCATCGGGCTCCCTGCTCAGCCGGAAGCCTGCTTCTCCCTCTCCTACTCCCCCTGCTTGTGTTCCCTCTCTCTCTGTCTCTATGTCAAATAAATTTAAAAAAATAAAAAAATAAAAAAAAAATCTTTGAAGGTGTTTAGTGTATTCACAGAGTTATCCAGCCGTCACCACAATCTTAATTTTAGAGTATTTTCAATATGCCAGAAAGAAACGTTGCACTCCTTAATAGCGACTCCCCATGTCCTCCTCCCCAGCCCCTGGCGACTACTAGTCTGCTTTCTGTCCCTGTGGATTTACCAGTTTGGGACATTCAGTTACACGGAAGCAGATACTACGTGGCTTTTTGTGACTTGCTTCTTTTTCTTTGCATCATGTTTTCAAGGCTCATCCATGTTGTAGTGTGTGTCAATGCTGAGTTCCTCTTTATAGCCATATAATGCCACTCCGTCATATGGAATGACCCCATGTTGTCTCTCCATTCCTCAGTTGACAGACACTTGGGTTGTTTCCACTGTTTGACCACGTGAATGATACTACCGTGAACATTCCAGTACTACTTTTTATGGGGATGCCTGCAAATGAAGATCTAGAGGAACCCAATGAACTGTTGGCTATCAAAATAATATAGGAAGATTTTCAAGATGCAGATGTACATTTTAAAAGTTATATTTACGGGGCGCCTGGGTGGTGTAGTCGGTTAAGCACGAACTCTTGGTTTCTGCTCTGGTCGTGATCTCAGGGTCGTGAGATCGAGTCCTGCACTGGGCTCCGCACTCAGTGCGGAGTCTGCTTGAGATCCTCTCTCCCTCTGCCCCTCTCCCCTGCGCTCTCCCCTGCGCGCTCCCTCTCTCTCTCTCAAATAAATAAATAGATCTTAAAAAAAAAAGTAAGTTATTTTTATCATGTAGGTTCTGTGTGAGATTAGTGTACTTTTAAATGTGTTTGGATCTTTTTGCCCCCCACGCCCCTTGGGTTGGTATCTGCTCAGATCTTCATGCATGTGTGTGCTCTGTCCAGGAATCAGGCTGGGGTTGTGTCTCCACATTTGGGCAGATACCAGGAGTACCTGATGATATGGGACTATCATTTAGACAGATCTTGCTTGGATGAGTAACTGAGGTAGCAGTCAGCCATTTTCCTTTTGCGAGCACATTTGCAATTTTAGGCCAATCTCAGTGTTTTTCGGGTTCATAGTTTTTTTATTTATTACATGTAAATTTAGAGTAAATGTCTTCTTGCTTGAATATGGTGTACACCTGAAACTGATGTAACATCCTATGTTAATTATACTTCAGTAAAAAGAAATACGAGTTTAATATTAAGTAAAATTACGAGGTTACGGTCAAGTGGTCAGTTTGTAGAAATGCCAGGTTGTTTTTGTTTTTTGTTTTTTTTAACTCTGAATAGCATGAAAGTTTTTCCCATTTTCCCAAGCGTAGAACCTCAGATGTGTCTGGTGTTAGTTTGAATGTGCCCACCAGTTAGTTATTCTTAGGCTAAGGACTTCGAGAAGCATGTGCATGTGTTAGAACAGTGAAGAACTTGGATAACCTAGAGTCTCCTCCGGTAGAACTTTCTGTATAGAGAGGGAGCTGTTCGTATCCGTGTTGCTAGTGAGATAGCCGTGAGCCCCATGGGGCTCTTGATCACTTGACATGAGCCTCCTGTGCCCGAGGAACTGAATTACAGGTTTTCTTTAATTTTAATTCATTTAAGATTACATAGCTCGATACCTGGAAACCAGCGTGGGACTCGTTTAACCTGTTTAGCACAGGGCTTCTCCAAGTGGATGATTTTGCACTTGCCGCTCCCTCCCCTTCCCTGGACATCGAGCAATGTCTGGAGGCATTTTGCATTGTCGTATCTCAGAGGACGGTGCCCGTGGCATCTAGTGAGTGGAGACCAGGGATGCTGCTCAGTGCCCAGGACAGTTAACGAGGGATGATTTGGACCCAGGTGTTAAAAGTGCCATGGTGGAGAAACCCTGCTTTAGATTCACAAGGCTGGCATCGTCCTTGGTGATGCTAGAGACAACTGCAGACCCGTCTCATAAGTACAGAGATGGGGCTTGCTCATGGGGTCAGGCCTCAGGCAGGCGTGCAGCCCGCTGGTGCCAGGGTGAGGACAGGAAGCCAGGCATCCGCCTCCGCGTGGCTTGGACATCCAGTGTAGGAACAGAAAGTCGATGTTGGTTAGGAGGCAGAACGGTGACACAGCCGCGGTCGGATGTGCTTTAGTGAGCTGGCTTTGTGTTGTTAAATGAGAGGGGAAGCAAAGCTCTCTGCTCTGGGCTGTGTTCTCTCAAATCCAGTTTAGGGGAACCTGACCCTTAGCTCTGCACACCCCTGTTCCCCAGCATCGTGGGAGGGGGCTGCGGTGCCCAAAGACGCCCTCCTTACGTCCAGGTTCACTTACTCACCTCTCCAAGATACCTAGAAAGCGTTTGGAAAGGTCCTCTTTTGCAAACCAGTCTTGGCAGTATTTGGCAAAGGCAGATTCATTGGATAATCGCAAGGCAACCGTAACTTCCCGTTCAGTGCCGTGCTAAGATTTGTAGGAGCGCTCCCCAATAAACCTGCCCCGGGCACACACACCGGTTGGAGGTGGTCCCCCACTCCCCGGGTCCTCAAGGCCCTGCCCCCCAAACCAAAGTGCTGTGGCTAGAGGTTCCCCCGACGCGGAGAAACCCGAATCGTCGGTATCGTAATTAGTAACATATACGTGTTTAAGCGTCGCAATTGAAAATTCGTCGTTGCCGAGCTGGGGCAGGCAGGAGGGAAGCCCCAGAGATGGAGGGCTGAAACGGGGCTCTGTTGGCGGGGCGACGTGGGCCGACATGCTGCAGTTCACACAAGTGCCGTCCTGTGCCCGAGTACAAATGGGTCGCCTGTGATGGGATGCAGGGGGCGGCTTTGGCAGGGAGACCGCGCCCGGCATAATGGGACTTGAATTGGCCGTTTCTTTTCGGGATCCTGCAAATGATTGCAGCATCTATCATCCTGAGGAAGCTCGGATGGCTTGCCAAACAGAAAATATTGATGATTAAAAAAAAAAAGTGAATCCATGATGCTTCTATTTTCTGAAAATGATTTTTATCCTATTTGCAAAAACCAGAGATGTGTCAGCAACTTCTGAAGACCGTTATCCAAGGAATTAAATGGAAATCATTCAGAGAAATAAGCTCTCTGGCAAACCCGAAGCCCCACGGGGATTTTGGATCTTATTTAATGTAAAATTCCTTGAAGCAAAGACTCGCAGGCATTATGTTATGGTTCCAGGCAGTTTATTGTGGGTTTTTTTTTTTTTTTCCCCTAAGTATTTGTGAACGTGTAAATTACTCTGTGTGCTAACCATGGAAGTAAAACCACACGCAGGGGGAGGGAGTGTCAGATAAAGTCCTTTTCAGCAGAGAATTGAAGCGTCTTCTTGTAACAGGATCCATCTCGACAACAACGTGGTGCAAGAGGCTGTAACGGATCTGAATTGGGCCACCTACGTGCCCACCCTCAGTGCTCTGGGAAACCCGCTCGAAGGCGTCCTCGCCAGCACTGACCTTCAGTTTGGTTACCATGGGAACTTTTTGCCCCTGACTGGGGTGGGGGTGGTGCGGGGAGAAGCACTGCTTCCAGGATGTTTACTGTACCTCTCTGACGGACCGGCCTTCCCATTTCGTGCATGAACGCTTCCTGATGGAATTGGCATTGGGGGCGAGAATAACTAGATTGGCTCTCTGCTCGCATGTGTGAGCTGAGACAGGCTTCGGAAGCCTGCCCTCCTGCAAGGCCCTGGGAGGGACTGACGGGGGAAGCGGACCACTGGAGGTGGTTGTCCCATTACACAGCCCATGGTGTCCTCAACGTGTGGGGATTCTGGATCCGGCGGGTTGGATGTGGGGATCCCCGCGTGGCCATCGTGGGGGAGATTCTTGGTTCCCAGCGAGCCCCGTGGGAGACGGAAGTGTGCATTGACGTGGATGAGGAGTGGGCGGCTTGGGGATGGAGGCCCGGCTACAACTGGGCGTTCCCCCTGCACGTGCGCCTGTCCGTTGCAGCGTGGTGCCCCGCTCTGTTCTTCCCCCCGAAGGAGAGCCGAGCAGGAGCAGGGGGGCGTCTGCGAGAAAGTCAGGTGCCGAACACGCAAAGACAGACGTAGCTCAGGGCATCTTTACCTGGGTTCGAGAAGATAGAGCGAGCCAGGCTGGGAGCTGGTTCTGATGTACGTTAGAATCCGATCCGTCCTCAAACCACTGTCGTTTTTGGTGGTGGTACGGTTCTCCTTGCTGCTGGAAAAATGATTGCACCATCCATCTTGAGTGCCTAGAAATTGCAACACAGTCGAGTTAAAATTTTAAAGACCTCTTTCCTGTGAGGCCCGACATGGTAATTATTCAAAAGAATTTTTTTTCTTTACCTTCCGGAAGGCCATCTGAGGGAGTCTGATTCAACTTACATATCCACAGTTCTTTTCTCTTGGTCTCTTTGGTGATGATGATTGGTTCTGCCATTTCTTGACCACCAGGTTAAATCGAAAGGAGGCAGAGTTCACGCTTTGCCCCAGAACATGTCAGGGATTGGGCTCTCCAGTAAGGCGCTTTCTAGGACTCTGGTTTTCGTGGAAAGGGGATTTTGCCGCCGCCCCCCCCCCCCCCACCTGGACAACACTTGGCATTGTCCAAAGATATTTTTGATTGTCCAAATTGGGAGCTGCTGCTGGCATCTAGTGGGTGCAGACCAAGGAGGCTGCTCGGCACCCTGCTGTGCCCAAGACGCCCCACCACAGAGTGGAACCCCACCCTGCATGTCAGTGGTGCTGGGCGGAGAAGCCGTGCTCTGTGGTGCTTTTCATTTGCTCAGCACTGCAGGATGGATTCTCCGCCAAAAGATTGTCTTGTTGGAGAGGGCCAAGTCCCTGCCCCGTCCAGATGTGCAGGTCTCCGAATTCTGAAAGGAAATGGAAACGTGAGGGTCACGTCCAAGGAAACCTTCTGCATGCGGAGTGAATCAGAGGGGCCGGATTGCTGGTGGAGGCGGACCTCCCAGCCCAGCTGAGTCCTGTTTCTCATTCCCTTGTCCATTTAGATCCTGCCGAGGTTTCTCCTGAAGGCTGCGGACTCAAAGCTGCCCCTCTGATTTCCTTTCTTTCCAGGGCAGTTTAGGTGAAGCTGGAGCAGAATGTTCCCTGAGGAGGGATTAGGAGAATCAGGCCCGGCCTTTGCCGAATCAATGTATCCGGAACGTTCAGCATCTTTACAGGAATGCAGCTAACCGTTTCCCGCAGCATCCTTGGGGTTGGAGGCCGTGCAGCAAATGGCCGCAGCTTCCCTGGGACAGATGCAGTGTGGCAAAGCTGACCGCCCGTGCAGACACGGCCTTCATTACTGCTTTAGAACCACCCAGTCCGCGACTGAAGACTGTGCTCATGGTAGCTTTCAGCGGGATCGCCCATGTTACGGTCCTGTCGTGGGCCTTGGCCTACGTTACGTTAATGAGACCTGTAAGCCCGTCGCTTTCTTGCAGGCAGCCTGCTGATGCATCCCATCGGGAGCCGCCTTCCTGAAGTGGTCACCTTAGCAAAGGGTGGTATCTTCAGCTTGTGGATCCCCTCCTTTCCGTTCAAGTGCTGTCGGCGCACTGCATGTACGAGTCCCTTATTTTCATACCGATGTGGGTGTATGTTCTTCACCCTAGTGGGGGGTCTTCATCTGAACAAGCCTGGAGGGAGGGCAGCTTTGTGAAAATAAGATTTATTTCAAGAAACAGCTGGATGGTTGCTCGCCAGCTTCAGTGAATGGGGTTCCTGTGCTTTTGTTGTTTCTCTTCCAAAGAGGGTAGTGAATAAAATTAGATATTAGAGTTGATTGCGTTGCTTAAAGATTGGGACAAATGCTGCGTATGTAGTTTACATACTTGCCTGCTAGTCCCCGACGGATACACTCTTGGCTTGTTGATGTGGAAACTGTCAAACGTACTCGAAGCGTATAGAACATTTCATATATTCCCATGTACCTGTCACTCGTGTTTCAGCCACTGTCAACATCTGTCCCTCAGGATTTTGTTATTGTTAGTAGGGTAACTTAAATCTCAGACACCACATCATTGTCACCCATCAATATATCAGGATATGCCTCTGATATGGAAGGATTTTTACACACGTATATGTAATATATATGTATTATATGGTGTGTATATACGATATATGTGTATAATATGTAATATGTGTGTGTGCGCACATACTATGTAATATATGGTTTAACATATATACCATGTAAATACATACATTTACACACACACCATGATACCATTATTATCCTGTATGAGTTTCCTCTGGCCACTGTAACAAATAACCACAAACTGAATGGCTTAGAACAATGGAATTTATTCTCTCACAGCTCAGGAGGTCAGAAGTCCAAAATCAAGTGTTGGAAAAGTTGGTTCCTTCTGGAGGCTCTGAGGAGGAATCTCTTCCGTGCCCCTCTCCCCACTTTCGGTGGCTTCAGGTGTTCTTGGCTAATGGCCACATCATCCAGGCTCTGCTTCTGGCCTCCTGTGGCCTTCTTCCATGCATCTGTCTCCAAATCTCTTCTTTCTTTGCAGAGACGGTAGTCGTTGGATTTAGGGCCCACCCTGATCCAGGATGACCTCACCTTATTTTGATTCCATCTGCAAAAGACCCCGATTTCCATCTGTGGTCACATTTGCAAGTCCTGGGGGTTAAAACCTCCATCAGAGTTTTCAGGGGACACGGTTCAGCCCACTGCAGTGAATGTGTTTGCTCCCCTGATCCACCGGCACTGAGTTGTTCCTCGTTGACATCAGCTCCCAGAAATCTCTGCTGGGGCATGGTAGCTTTGTCATACAAATGGTTCCCTTCGAGAGGTGCTTTTACCCGCCACCCCATGCCTGCGAGGGAAGTGAGTGTATTTTCTCAAGGTCATACCTCTTGGGAGCAACGGGGCCGGGTTGGCTCCAAATCCAAGGAAACTGGTCATGGTTTACAGCGCAGGTTCATAAAATGTTTGCTTGAATTTTTAAAACATAAACTACGAACTAGGTGATTTTGTGTTTTAGTAAGGCTGGATAGCCACTCCTTTATATTTACTTAAAAAAGTTGTTGCTGGGGGCGCCTGGGTGGATCAGTCGTTAAGCGTCTGCCTTCGGCTCAGGTCATGATCCCAGGGTCCTGGGATACAGCCCCGCATCGGGCTCCCTGCTCCTCAGGGAGCCTGCTTCTCCCTCTCCCACTCCCCCTGCTTGTGTTCCCTCTCTCACTGTGTCTCTGTCAAATAAATAAATAAAATCTTAAAAAAAAAAGTTGTTGCTGCTTAAAAAATAGAGCAGCCTTCCCCCCACCTCCCACCCCAATCCGCGATTTTGCTTTCCACTTACCCGTGGTCGACTGTGGTCTGGAAGCAGATGGTCTGACAGTAAGTCGGAAGGTCAGTAGTAGGCTGGTGTTGTGTCATCCACCTCAGCTCGTGTCACCACGGGCATTTTGTCACCTCTCACCATGACGAGAAGGAGGAGTGTAATACAATAAAGTATTTTGAGAGAGGGAGAGAGAGCCTCTTCCCCTAAGTTTTATTGCAGTATATTCTTATAATTGTTCTTTATAAATTATTGTTGTGAACCTCTTACTCTGCCTGATTTATACATACAGCACAAACCATGTTGTATCTACAGGGCTTAGGACTCTCTGCAGTTTCAGGCACCCACCGGGGGTCTTGCAGTGTATTCCTTGCAGATAAGGGGGAACTACTGTACTATTTTTAAATGAGGGTTTTACGTATATTTTAAGACTTCACCTAAGTATGTCTTTAGTGCATTTCTTGGTTTAAATATGCTAACCTCAGCCATTCTTCTCATTTATACACCGCCCAGCAAGAACATGAGACGGGGGCTTTCTGTGGCTTGATACTTAACTTTTCTCCCATCGTGATTGCTAACTGATGATTGCAGATAAATGAATCTGCTGGGTTAGTGCTCCTAGGTCTTAATGATGGATCTAGAATGTGTTTGTTCATAACTTCAGGTCGTGGATTTTTTCCTCTACTTTTCATTATAACTTTTTTTTTTTAATAATACACTTTATTTTTTTAAAAGCAGTTTTAGGTTTACAAGAAATCATTTTTTTTTAATGGTCATGTTTATTGGCAGTGAATTTAGCCATCAACTTAGTTATATTTATAGTATCATTTTGAAATAGAACTTTTGTTACGGTCAGGATAAAAATGACCCCAAATTAAGCCATGATGAGGCACATCCTTTGGATCATTGGCAAGTAGACCAAAATGGTCCACTCGGAATGAGTTGTTGGGGTTGTCTTTCTGCCTGGTGAGCTGCCTGGACTTTTGCTCACACACACATCCCTTGACATTTTAAGTATCCTCTATGCTCTTGTTTAACTCCTCATCCATGATTGAACTCAAGAGTTCTTTTTAAAAATGGCATTTAAAAATACTTCTTGGGAGTTTTTCCTTCAGGAAAGGATACAAATGTGCTAGCCATTTGAACTCTACACTGTGAGCCATATGTTAATTTTTGTATCCGTAACATTGAAGAATCACTAGCTAACCTTAGCATGAGCTTAAAGTATCTCTTCTTCCACCTCCTGGGACCTCACTTCTCTGCAAAAGAATAAACTTTGGCTCTGTGTGTATGTTCTTTTGAGACATTTTTTGCAGTCAGCACGTTGAGATCTTTACATGAAAAGATTTTCGGTTATTCTGAAATGCGGTGCCTTTCATTGCATACTGCTCAGCATTGGGGTCTGACTGTCCTGGCCTGTTACCTATCCCACTACTTCATCCTAAAGCAACTGCTCTTTCCTTATAGGAGTATCCTTTCAGCGGCACTGAGTTTCTAACTTTATTGACACACAGCAATCAGAATGCATTTCTTAAAGTATCTCTCCGAAGATACTTACCAGTTACTAAAGGGACAAGGGTGGTGATTGATGGGGAAGAAACCCAGCAGCTTGCAGCCCTGCAGCCACGTTATGGGGCTTAATCTTGCCAGGAACAAGGCACGGGACACCGTGTTGCCCAGAGAAGGGCACACTGTCACTTCTGTGGTCTTCCTGCCCAAAATGCATCTAATCAAGAGAGGAATTGGACAACCCCAAACTGAGGTGCATTCTACAAAATAACTTCTTGCACTTGTCCAAAGTGTCTGGATCTGACAAGGAAAGGAAGGACTCCAGAGCATATTAGGGACAAAATGTCGTTTGCTTCATTGTATCATGTGCATGTTGATCTTCTGGATCATTGCCGTGTTTATGTCGGATATGAACATGACCGGAAGCCGGGGGAAGGGTATATGGGAATGTTGTATTATTTCCCCAACTTTTTGTAAATCTAGACCTATTTCAAAATAAAAGAGTTTTTTGTTTTAAAGAACCATTTTAGACATGTTTTTATATGACTAAAGCTTTGGTTGGTATTGCCGTAACTTTGTGCAGTTCTGTTTCTTGCTAAAGAATGTGCATCAAAATGTTCTCTTCATGTGATGGTAGCAACTGAGACCTTACTTAGTTTAAGCAAAATGCTGTGTCGGTAGGACAAGTTTCGCATTGGGATTCTGAACATTGACTTGTTTTTTAAGAAAAATTTGTTGTATTATGTTTCTCTCCTTGGAAGAAAGGCCACTCATGTTCAAAACACAACATCTTTTAAACACATTTGAGTCTTTTTTTTTTTTTTTTTTTTTTTAAAGATTTTATTTATTTATTTGAGAGAGAGAGAATGAGAGAGACAGCACATGAGAGGGGGGAGGGTCAGAGGGAGAAGCAGACGCCCCGCCGAGCAGGGAGCCCGATGCGGGACTCGATCCCGGGACTCCAGGACCTGAGCCGAAGGCAGTCGCTTAACCAACTGAGCCACCCAGGCGCCCTAAACACATTTGAGTCTTAAAAGATTTTTCTTTTTTTCCTTTTTTTCTTTCTTTTTTTTTTTTGCTTTGCTTTTTATGAGTAGGGCTATTTGAGGGGTATTCTGAATCTAGGTTTTAAATCGCTGCTGTGTACCATTCTGTTTGATCTGTAGTCTTGTCTTCAGCCTCGCTGGAAGGGGCCCCTCTTTCCCATTCTTAGAAATCTGGAAGAATCCAGAGAGAGGATGGAGCTGTTTGAATGTTGGTTGGCATATCCCGCAGGAGACAGGGGCTGTGCCTCCCCCAGAGACTCAGCGGCTATCCCTAAGTCGTGAGTGTGTGTGTGTGTGTGTGTGTGTGTGTGTGTGTGTTGGGGGCTTGTGAGGAGGGGAGTGGTGGAAAAGCTGGGTCAGGGCCGGCAGTGACCCAGCACGGAAGACCTGGGACAGATGGTGGAGGCTGGAGTGGGTCCAACCTGGGGTCTGCTGTCCTGGCTGGGACTCTGCTACTGGGGACTCCTTGCTCCATGTGCCCTTGAGCAGAAGCTCCATCCAAGTTTTAAGCCTCATTTTTGTGCTCTGTCAAAGAATTCTCTCTCTTTCCCCTAATATTGGCATTAAATGCAGATCTCCGTGGAAAGCGCTCAGCGCAGTACCTGCCCCCCATGCTGCAAACACTGGGCCGATTGGTGACGCTATCTTGTGTCATCATTTTATAATGCAGAAGGCGTCGTTGAATTGCTCGGTCTGCTGTCTGTCTGTTTTTCCTCAGATGCGATGCTCTATGTCCCAATTGACTGCTTTCCCTCTTCCCAGCTGATTTAAGCTGTCTCTTAGTGTTGACATATTTAAATACTTTAAAAATAAATCTTTGTTATTCTGAAAAGGAGTCGTTCAAGGATGATTTACTCACCGCTTACTTTGTGCCGGTTGCAGTTAAGTGGGGGCGAGGGGGCAGTCAGTGCCCAGAGCAGCTGATCATCAAACGGCTTAGGGAGTGTAGAGTGCCCGGGTCGGAAGCCAGGCTGCCCCTTCTGCTGTGCAGGAAGGACCCCTGCTTGAGCATCCTCCTGCACGGTGAGGATGGGTCTGTGGGGCTGCACCTGCCTGCCGGAGGTCAGGGGGGACAGCGGAGTGAGGCCGTGACTGATGAGGAGGATGTTTCTGGAGTCCAGAGGAAGCCATCTTCCATGAAGAGGACAGCGTGACCTCCCGGGGCATATCTGGGAAATGGGTCCTTCGATGTAGGTGGGACACGGGAAAGTGCCCCGGGGTCAGGCGCTGGGAATCTGCCTGCTCGTTTATTAATGACTAAAACAAAGCCACTTGCTCACCAGAAGAACAGCTTTGATGTTATTTTGGAAATCTAAACTATTTTCTATAGGAATAGAAAATAAATTTTTCATGAGACAAGTGTGTTTTTTAACTGTTTATTCCCTTAAATGTCTTTAAAGTTTGTCTGTTGATGCAGTTTTTTTCCTTATTGCGGACTCCAGTTTCTTTTATTTCTTCTTTTGACTTAATAATCTTGGACTTCTTGATGTTTATTATTACCGCCTGCTCTCGACCCTCCTCCTTCCTTCATTTATTTCCTTGTGCCCACTTGGTTTACTGCCTGAGTTGTTGAGCTCTTTTTGCCCAGCACTTTACTAAATGGCATTTAAAGAAGCAATGTCCTGTCACAACTCCTTGTGGCATAACGGGGACTTTCTGTAGCTGGGACTTCTCACCTCTTTTGGGTTGCTAATAGAGAAATCTTAACCTGTGGGCCATTCATTCTATAGCAGATCGAAGAAGCGACTAAATAATGATAAAAACCTTCATGTCAGTCATGTATTCTATATGCAGTAAAATATACGTAATGTCATTTTATTTTTTTAAAGATTTTATTTATTTGAGAGAGAGCGAGAGAGAGCACAAGTGGGGTGAAGGGCAGAGGGAGAAGCAGACTCCCTGCTGAGCAGGGAGCCCGATGTGGGACTCGATCCCAGGACCCCGGGATCATGACCTGAGCTGAAGGCAGACGCTTAACCAACTGAGCCACCCAGGCGCCCGTAATGTCATTTTAATTATCCATAAACGTGTAGTTCGGTGGCATTCAACTCCATTCATTTTCTTGTGCAATCAGCTATTTCTACCTAAAACTGTTCCATCATCCTCCCTAGGAAACTGTACCCATTGTGCAGTAGGTCACTCTTACAGTGTCTCCCTCTCCACAGCCCGCGTAACCTCTATCTTCTGTCTCCATGAACTTGCCTATTCGAGGTCCCTCATCTAAGTGAAATCCTGCAATATTTGTCCTTCTGGTCTTGTCTGGTGTGTCTCCCAGAGCATAACGTTTTCGAGGTCTGTCTGCGTTACAGCTCAAATCAAAATTCTACTCATTGATGTGGCTAAGATGCCGCCCTATGGCCACATAGCATTTAGAAGAACGGTTGGTACACTGCCCCCACGTTGGGGTCTGGGGGTGGGGGGCGGACACAGTGCTCAAGGGTCTGTCCAGTTTACGTGTTGTCTTGTGCTTCACGGGAAAGACGTTTCCTAAGTTTCTGCGTAGGTTGCTTGTTTGCACGCCTGACCTCTGAACAGGTTGGTGGGGGGATGTGGTACATCATCTCTTTGAAATTCTGGTAATGGGGGTGCGCCTGGGTGGGTCAGTCGGTTGAGCGTCTGCCTCGATTTAGGCTCAGGTCATGATCTCAGGTCCTGGAATCGAGCCCCATGTCTTTAGGCTCTGTGCTCAGTGTGGACTCTGCTTGAGATTCTCTCTCTCTCCCTCTGACACCCTCACCCCCTGCCCCCCGCACACCCACATAGACAGTCTCTCTCTGAAATCAAAGTATGAAGTTTTGGTAATGGAATTGCTCCTGTCTGGCTGAGTCAGACCAGGTAGAGGCATTCATTCATTCATTCAGCCAGCATCCACTGAACTTGCACTACAAGCCAGGCATGGTGGTGGGCCCCGGATACGGGCTAGCTGACTCTCCTGGAGCTGGCTCCTGATGTGAGTTTGTTAGCTTCAGCGGGTACTTAGCTCAATGACGTCCTCCTCCCTGTATCTGTCATTACCTTTTCTTCTCAAGGAATTAGTACTTCTTAATTTCAGGAAAAAGGGATTCATACTGTCTCTGTATATCTTATCCAACGCCTTTTAAACCCATGTTGCTCTTTTGCATGAGAACTCCCCCGCCATGAAAAAAGATGAATTTAAGAGTGATTCATTGCCACCGTTTGTAACTGATTTCCAAGGACGATTTTTCTGGTTCTCTGGAAATTGTCATGCAATCAACATAAATCTGTCCTTGAGGGGAAAATCAATGCATGAGTCTGTGGTGAGAGGTGGATGGGCATCTTTTTGGTTTAGGAGATCTGTAGCCGCCCCATCTTCGTGTTTATATATTGCTAGAAAATTAGGGTGCATGGGCATGAGGTGAGGAAAGAGGAGGCTATGATTTTTCTGTGCTCTGTGTTGTAGACAAATGGGGCACATTTTCACACTTTACATGGTGACGAAATAGGACTCACAGGGACAAATGGAGGTTTACTACAGACCTAAGGAGAGCCAGTCCCTCTCCCTGTCTTGGCACAGTCCTCAGTCTTGCTTACTAACTGACACCCAAGTGACAAACCTCTGTGAGGCCCGGGGATCTCTCCGTGGGCTGGGGAGTGTGCACTCACGGCTTAGCATGATGGCCTCCGCTAGATGCATCGAAAACCGTCTCCAGCACCAAGTGTTGTGTGCACATGAGCTGTGCTGATTAAAATATCCAGTCCGTCGGAAGAAGGGACGGAATGGGTATTGGCTACTCACACCCTCCTTCTGGAACTGAAGAAGACCACCCCAGATAAGCTTGACCTGCCACTGAGATTGAGAGATCTGGTGGGGAGAGGTCTAAGACTCTGCAGGGGACCATAGGAAAGGCTCGCCCTAATCTGCTCTGGGGGTGAGTCCTGGGTATCCAGGCTTAGAGGCTTGGCTTCCTTTCTCCCCTCACCTGTCCTTCCCTGCCGGCACCCATTCCCCACCTCACACTCGCCTCCCTCCCCCTCCTTCATCCAGTACCCAGCCCCTTCCCCAAGCCCACTCTCTCCCGGGCCCATCTTCTGCCCTACCCCCATCTCCCTCCCCTCCCTCATCTCCCAGCTACCCCCTTCCCATCATTGTTTCCCCTTCTCCCATGCCCACACCCCACCTGGAGCTCATATCTGGAGCACCCCCCCACCCAGCCCCCATACACACTGCCCTTCCACACTCTGAGGAGGATGTAGGCTGGTGGCATGGAGCTCTTCCATCACCTTGGCTTCCTTCCAGGAATTTCCCACCAACCCCTGGGCCGGCCTTGCCCCCACAGAGCAGAAACTGCTCCCAAACTGCTCCCAAGTTGGGATGTTACTGGGCTGGGATCAGGGGGAAATGGTGTTTGTTTTTGTTTTTGTTTTTTTTTTTTGAAGATTTTATTTATTTATTTGACAGAGAGACAGCGAGAGAGGGAACACAAGCAGGGGGAGTGGGAGGGGGAGAAGCAGGCTTCCCGAGGAGCAGGGAGCCCGATGCGGGGCTCGATCCCAGGACCCTGGGCTCATGACCTGAGCCGAAGGCAGACGCTTAACAACTGAGCCACACAGGCGGTCCACCCAGACGCCCCGGCGGGGAGTGGTCTTTAAAACAGGATGCAGAACGGGACGCCTGGGTGGCTCAGATGGTTAAGCGTCTGCCTTCGACTCAGGTCATGATCCCAGGGTACTGGGATCGAGCCCTACATCGGGCTCCTGGCTCAGCGAGGAGTCTGCTTCTCCCTCTCCCTCTGCCTCTCTCCCTGCTCATGCTTTCTCTCTCTCTCTCTCTCTATCTCTGTGTCTCAAATGAATAAATAATAAAAAAAAATCTTTAAAACAGGATGCAGAAGGTGGGGGGCGCTTGGTATGAGCTCAGTCGGTTGAGCTTCCTGCTCTTGGTTTGGCTCAGGGCCGTGAGATCTTGCCCCACTGGGGGCTCTGCGCTGAGCGTGGAGTCTGTCTGGGATCCTCTCTCTCCCTCTCCCTCTGCTCCCTCCTCCCCCCTCACATGTGTGCATGCTCTCTCTCTAAAAAACAAACAAAACAGCCCATAATAGGATTTGAGGGGCCATTGTGTACAGTTATTCAAGAAGTGTATTTCTTAGGATATGGCTTTCCAAGAGGTGCTCTTTCTGTGCATCCCAGATTAGGGGCATGCAAGCAGCAGAGTGAATTAGATGATGTTTGTGAAACAGGGCGCTCTCCCAGCAGGAACCTGTTTGAGATTCCAAGGAAACACCTTCCAACAATTTTTTACATCGGTGCATGAGATGGGGTAATAACCAGCTCTAGGTATCTTTGTTTTAAAAGGAACATAGTGGTATGTGGACACATTTTTAGGCAGAGAATAGTGCATTTTAGTTTCCAGGATTCCTAAGAGGATAAAAGGGCAGTGATTTGATAGTGTTGTACTCATAGTACTTATTCTTAGGGAAATTTCTCTATGAAAATATTCCCTATTGAAGCTGCTCTGTCTGTTCTAATTTACTCTTTCTGGGATTTAGAGGAATTCATCCGTAGCCATCTCTGTGGTGGGTGTGTAGATAGGGGCAGATCTTTTTGGAAGCTAATGTCTTAAGAATCCAGGAGAAATAGATTTCCGCCTTGAGGGATCCTTGCACCGGTCTTCTGTGAATGAAGAGCTTCCAGCAGAATGCATTGTTTTGGAGCCTAAGGAAGATAGGATGCTGGTATATTGAATTGTTGTTTTAAGCATTTTCATCAGCCCGCATCCTGATTTAGGACAGAAAAGATCTTTCCTCAGAATCACTAACTTGTGCTTGCTGGGCTGATTTTATTTTCCTGTGTCCAATTATTAGCATCTACCGGCCTCCTGCCAGGCTTTCCCCCATCCCTTCAAATGCCCTCATTTTGCATTTAGTCCGTCTGAGAGCTGACCCTTTAAGTAGTAATCCAAGAGGCTTCAAAACTTTCACTTTTTTCTGACCACAGTGTCAGCTACCAGAATGGCAGGGTCCTGGCCTCAAAGGTTTCCAGAGCAAAGTTACCATCCAATCAAGTCCGTCTGCTGATTGTAAGCTATGTATACACATCAAAACCAAACAGAACCAAGGGTCGGGTGAATTCCCTCCCTTTGCTCCGTCTCTCACCTCTGAGTTGTTTCCTCTTCTCACCTTTGTATTTGCAGAAGGAGGCTGTAGAAATTATGCTTTGGAGCAAGACTCAGAATCACTTTGGGAGCCCCCTGAACAGTGAGGGGGCTTCGCGCACCTGCCGTTGGCCAGGTCTCCTGACTGTGAGCCGGGCTCTCCCCTCCGCCCCGTGACCTACAGCTGATTCTCAGCCCGGCCTGACTCGGTCGCACATGCGGCTCGCCCAAGGCCCTGTCGGGCTGGGAGGTGACCCAGTAGCTCCAGTGGTAACGGTTTGTTCTGCCAATAATAAGGTGAAGTCAGCGTGTTTACGTGCGGATTCCATTTGGTGACAGCGTGGTGCTTAACAACCGTGCTGATAACGGAACTCATCATTTCACGTTTGAAATGTAAATACCTTCTTGCCCAAATGTTCATCTTGTTTCAGTTTTTCAATTTAGAGGGTTCACATAATAAATAATTCCCTTAATAGAGTCCCTGATTGCATCGCTCCTCATGACGACGTTAGGTGTCCTGGTCACGATCTTGCTGGCTTTTAGGAAAAGGGAGTTGGAGGTGAAAGAGAATTCTTAATCATGACTTGAATCCCGAGGGCGTTTTAAGAATTGAAAGCCCTCGGTGCAAACGAGCACAGCTTACAAATTGAGGTTACTTTTCCTTGTATGGGCAGTGGCCCCCCAGTGGGTCGCTCACCAGCATGCGTTTCCAGTGGCACCAGATTTTCACAGCCGAGATTCGGCAGCAGTGGCCCAGGCGTGCCAATGGCCGGCACGCAACTGAGGACGTCCTGCGCCGCGTTTGAAAGAATACACCAGCAAATCACGCAGTCCGTGTTGGAGATGTGGTCCCTGAAGTTTGAAGTAATCTCGTTTTAATTTTTAAATTGTTTACATGGAGCCATTCTCTTAAACTTGAGGAGAGCTAAAAATCAAATATGCAGAAACCCTGCATGTGTGGGTTTTTTTCCTGTCTAGATTTTGTGACCTTTCACCATTCACCTGCACTGGATGAAGTCAATTATTTTGTAAACAGAATCCCAGACTCTGTAGCCCATGGAAGGGAGCAAACTGTTGCATTAGTTAATGTGGGAGAATATTGCAGGCAATTGTGTGGCTTCATCACTGAACAATATAGATATGAAGTCTTAAAAAAATACTTTTTTAAAAAAAGATTTTTATTTATTTATTTGGCAGAGCGAGATAGTGAGCAGCACAGGGAGAAGGAGAAGCAGACTTCCCGCTGAGCAGGGAGCCCGATGCAGGACTCGATCCCGGGACCCTCGGGATCATGACCTGAGCCGAAGGCAGACGCTTCACCGACTGAGCCACCCAGGCGCCTCCCCACCCAAAATACTTTAAAACACTGAACTAGACATGGCCTCTGTGGCTCCTTCTCTCAAGTTGTTTGTGACTAGTAGGGAAGACAAATTTTTATAATTGTTATACAAGCTGACCCTCTAAATCTGAGTATCCGTAGAAAACAGGGGTCATGGGGTTCTTGGGTGGCACAGTCAGTTGAGCATCTGACTCTTGATTTTTGGCTCAGGTCATGATCTTGGGGTCGTGAGATCAAGCCCTGCGTCGGGCTCTGTGCTGAATGTGGAGTCTGCCCCTTTCCCTCCCTCTCTTTCTGCTTCTCCCCCACTACACTCTCACTCTCTCTCTCAAATAAATAAATCTTTAAAAACAAACGGGGTCAAGGAAATCAGCCATTCGCCTAGACTGAGTTCTCAACCAGGGTGGATTTAGCCCTCTAGGGCATGTTTGGCAGTCTCTGAAGAGATTTTTGATTGTTAGAAGTGGACCAGGGAGGATGCTTCTGGCATCTAGTGGGTAGAGCCCAGGGATGCTGCTCAACACTCTGCAGTGGACAGGACGGCCCCATCACAGATAATTATTCCCCCAGTATAGGCCAGGGGCACCTATCCCCCTCTACTGTGACAACCCAAAATGTTTGCAGACCGTGCCGAACGTCCTCTGGCTGCATAACCGCCCTGGTGGGGAACCACTGTGGTAAACTCTGAGGCTCTGAGATCACCTGTTGAATGCCCTTCCCTCTCGTCCTGGCCTCTGGAGTTCAGGGATGTGTAGGTGGCTCCTAGAAAGTGGCAGGGCAGGGGGGCAGAAGTCGAACCCTGAGGTTCTCCATCCTGGCTCACCCAGAGCACCACCCGCTGACACAGCCCCGGGGTTCAGTCGTGCTCTCTGGAGATGCACACGTTCGCATCGAGGAGTCCTCTGGCTGGGGTAGAGTTTCTGTTATTTTAGATGTTGCTTTCAAGTCGTTCATGGAGGCTGGTGGATATGTGAACTATGTGTGCACGAGACGTGCGGAAGAATGAGAAGGCATTGAAAAACTTTTCCCAGCGCAGAACTTGCCTGCTGTAAGTCCAGGTACGGATAGGTGGTTCTCTCCGAGGCATGTGTCATATTCTGTGCCGTGTCCCAAGTGGTCCCGTGGCCATCTTCGCTCTCACGTAAAGCAACATGTGCAGACGTCCACGCAGGTAGAGAGAGCCGATGTAATGATCGCATGTCCTCATGCAATCCCTACCCTCCCAACCCCTTTGGGGAAGATTTAGCAGTAAGCCG
This sequence comes from Phoca vitulina, assembly GCF_004348235.1. Taxonomy (NCBI): domain Eukaryota; kingdom Metazoa; phylum Chordata; class Mammalia; order Carnivora; family Phocidae; genus Phoca; species Phoca vitulina. The sequence goes on from NW_022589763.1 coordinate 6,475,948, forward strand.
CAGGACTGTGAAGCCCCATGGCCCAGCGGTTTCCTGTAACCGTAATCGGGGCCAAAGTACCTCATTATAAATAATTGGGTGGAGGCTATAAATTTTTGACATTGGTTCTCAAATATTCATAAGGAAAAAGTCATACGAGACTAATTGTTATGGAGGAGAGCTGAGACCTAAGTGGATAGGAGATTCAGGGAAAAACAAGCTAAGACTCAGTGTTTGTAGGAAGGGAAGGCACATCCTTTCGAAGACTTGGACTTTAGGCATTATTTTAGAATGTGAGTTCAATTATCTTTTCAGAGGACCAAGGGCCTCCACCACTGACGTTGCTAATGGCCCCATGGAATTCTTTGCCTTTCATTTTCTTTATGAAATTCTGTGAGCATTTTTCCTCCCAAAGATATTAATTGGTAACAACGGGGAATGCCCACTCTCACGGTCTTCCAGCCCACACACATACTCAGCTGCCCACTGGCCACAATGTATTCTAAATGCCAAAGCCGCAGACACGGACAGAATGCGGTTTTTAAAAGAAAGAAATGCATGATATGCCCAACATTTATGGAAAATGTTTCGATCGAGCAGTCCTCGAGTCAAATGTGTCCTTCGGGACTTGTGTGGCGGGGATAGCCCTTAGCATAGCCTGGTTCCCAGAGGTGCAAGCTCAGAGGTTTTTCTGAAGAGCAAGCCCGGGGAAGGAATTCTAAGGCAGCCCTAATCCTGTCTCTAAACAGTGTTCTCCTTCTCTGTGTATGTTATTAATAATCGCCACTAATAGGGCTTTATAAATCAAATAGTCTGTGTCTCTGTTTGGTATGGACTGAACTGTGTCTCCCCCCGCACCCCAAAAATACGTTGGAGTCCCAACTGCCAGCACCTCAGAATGTCACCTTGTTTGGAGATAGGGTCTTACAGAAGGAATCAAGTTAGTGAGGTCATTGGCGTGGGTCCTGATCCAATATGACCGGTCTTTATAAAAAGAGGACCTTTGGACCCAGGTGCACGTGAGCACGGAGACAGCCATCCACGGGTGAAGAAAGCCTGCAGCAGATTCTCCCTCCCTCGCCCTCCGAGGGCGCCCACCCTGCCGACAGCTTGGTCTCCGACTTGCGGACTCCAGAATGTGACGGGATACATTTCTGTTAGGCGTCCCAGCTTGTGTCCCTTTGTTATGGTCGCCCTGTGAAACTAAGACGCTGGTTCTAGCCTTTCCATGTCTTTTAGTCCATGAAGGGTACCCAGGATTTGTGTGGCAGCTCCTCAGTTGATGGCAGTGGAGAGGAAAAGGAATATCGCTCTTTACTTACCTTGATTCCTTCTGCAAAGACCGCATGTCCGGATCAGGTGACGTTGTGAGGTCCTGGGGGTTCGGTTTTCCACATACCTTTTTGGGGGCACGTAATTCAACCATAACACCGTGCATTCTATTTCCTTCTCTGGTTCGGCACAACTGCCTGGCTGGAGTTGGTGGCTGAGGGTCTTTCTGAGCGCCCTGGGGTCACCGCAGTGAGCAGGCAGAAGAAGGTTCCAGACGCAGGAGAGCAGGTGGATTCCCATGTCCGAGGTTGTGAGCCATGGATCTTTGAGTTTCTATGGGGACTTTGCTCGATTTTCACAAGTGTTCTCTCAGAAGTCTCTGCTCTTGGCTTTCGCCTCTCCTCACTTCCTTGTGTGGCTCTGACCATATTACCACTCCCGGTGCAATGGATTGAGTGACTTGTTTGTAATTCGGAATTTATTTTTGGTTGTAAGTCTCCCCAAAACTCAAGCCTGCCCATGAATATGTTACAGATTTTGCTCACAGATAAGAATATGGGATCGAGGGACGCCTGGGTGGCTCAGTCGGTTGAGCGTCCGACTCCTGGTTTTGGCTCAGGTTAGGATCTCAGGGTCATAAGATCGAGCCTCGGGGTGGAGTCTGCTTGAGATTGCCTCCTCCCCTCCCCTGCCCTCAAAAACAAAGAAAATTTTTTAAGAGAAAAATATGTGGTTGACCAGCAAGATCTTGATTAGAAAATAAAACATGTTGTATATTGGAACATGAGGAAATGAGGTTTTTAGTTCTCTTCGTCGTCATCCTTTGAGACCTAGCAGCAGCACAAGCTGGGTGCTGTGCACGCACCCCCAGACGTTAGAGGTGGAAGAGATTGGACGCTGTGGACAAATAACCTGGGGTTTTATGGGGCCAGAGCTGGATGTGAGTCTCCAGGAGGAGTGCGCTTTACTGCCAGGCGGTCTTCCTCTAGAAAACGTGAATGAGCCTTGGCACGGACCTCGTTCCTATTTCCTTTTCCCACTGGGGCTACCTGCTGGGCGAGGGAGAGGCATCAACCCTCTTGGGTTCACAGGAAAGCAGTAGCTGTTACTAAAAAATCGAGCGTGTGCTTTCGTACCGTCCTCTAGTTGCTAAGAGCTGATTTTGTGTTAACGCGGCAGAAGAACTAGCACAGAGGACCAGTTGTCCTACACCTGCTCCTTGGAGAACAGCGCAAGACAACCAGCGTCCCTTTGGAACTGGAGTGTGCAAGCAGCTACGGGAAGCGGTCTCTTTTATGTAAAGATCACGAGCCCTGGCCTTCTCGGGGTATTACTGAAACTTCCTTTGTGGGGGAATCCATAAAATGAAGAGGCGCTCATCTCTCCGGGACTGGTGATCATACATGTACCCCACAGAAGCGCAGGGGAGAGGGAGATACCCCAGTTCAATCTGAAACTCTCTGCTGTCGATGGACGCGTGAAACCGCCATCCGTGATGGGAAATCCGTGTCGGGCCCTGCTGTCTCTCGGAGTTGGAGCAGCAAAGCTCACTAGGATTTCATTTGCTTTTAACTACCTATGGTGATCTAGCAGCTTAGAAAAAGTACCACAGAGAATGGTATCATTCCTTTGTAACAGAAGGATACTCTCCTCTGCACCTAGGTAATGTTGATGACCATTTCTCACCCCGGTTGGAAATGTTTGTTGACAAGTACTTAATTGACTCGTAAAACCCAAGAGGCCCATAAGCCTGTCCGTGTTGGGCTTAGATCCATGGAAAGCCATGTTTTTCCCTATAGCATTAACATAATACTATATCTGATTTTAATTCCGTGCAGCCAACACTTGGTGAGTGTCTCCTGTGTATCATGCACGGAAGGTGATACCAGTAAATGGAACTTAATTTTTTGTGGGATTGGATTGGATAGGACAGGCCTGAACACGGCCAGAGCCCTGACTGTTGTGCGAGCAGAGCGAAGGGTCTGATTCTGCTCGAGAGGGTGACAGAAGCTTCAGGACAGCATTGACGTTTCCACCGGACCTTTCCAGAATGGAATTTTATCCAGAGGAGAAAGCAAAGGTTCTTCTTGGCGGAGGGAACAAACCCGTCAGGACATGTGGACTTAATTCCATGTGTGTGGGGGATCGCTGGAGGTTTTGCTCAGTAGAGGATGATGTCATAAATCAGTGTTTGGGGCGTTACTTCTGGTTAGAGTCTGAGTCTCTGGGGGAGCCCCATTAGTGATAGGCTGTAGCAGAAATGCAGGGTGGGGGGGTGTTCAGGGCCTGGAGGGCGATACCCATGCACCCCACATTTGCATTCAGCTAATGCCCGTGCTCACGGTTGGGCCAGTGTGGACATTTGGGTCCAACAGGGCCAGGATTCGTGGCCACCTGGGGTTCTGTGGAGCTGTTCAGGAAGGGGGTAGTGAGTGAGGGTTGGCAGGAATGTCCTCCCCAGGCAGGGTACACATGAGAGTGTTCCCCCTTAATTCCGTGAATTGTGAAAGGTGAGAGAATAGCTGTCCAGCTTTGGGCAGCCTCTGTGGGGACAGAACTTGTTTCTGGAAGCAAGTGGTCAAGGCAGACCTAGCCACTGCTCCCAGAAGTGTAGCTGGGGGATGACACTCTAACAGGCACGTAAGGCAGAGTGGTATCTTCCGTCCTGGCCCGCTCTTCACGTTTCTGTCGCTGTGCTCTTCCCCAGCCGCTGTGCTTCGGGCCCCTCTCCCACCTCTGTGACCACAGCCGGCGAGGATGTGCCAGGTCTCCGGAGGACGGAAAGGAACCGCAGGGAACAAGGCACTGGAGTTGTAGCCTGGCCTACAAGTGTGTGCTTGTGTTAGATGGAAATATGGAATGTGTGTACGGGAGGTCAAAGGCATAACGACCATGTGATTTCCTTCTTTTCCTTCTATTATTTCACACGTTATCTTTTTGAGGGAGAATATAATAAATAAGCACAGTAGTATTCTGTGCTGTGTAGGGTTCCCATATATAGAACTTTCTAGAATGCCTCATACCAGTGCTGAAGCTAAGTTAGGTGACTTCAAGGCTGTGAAGAATATTCATAACCACGAAGTACAAATTCTGGATACATCTTCGAGTTTCTCTTCTTCTTTTATTCTACTGCGGGGGCGTTTGAATATCCCCTTGTCTTGCCGCTAGTTCTCTGAGCAAGCTGAGTGATTTTGACCAGTGTGTTGTCTCTCTCGCACAAGCCCTTCCTCTTGATCTGAGAATTCCCGGGTCACAGAGCTTTGTGGTGAAGTAGAATCAGGAGTAGTGACTGGTCCTGGATGCGGGGCTCATGTCCTTTGAATTTATCGCTCTGAAGTTGAATGTCAGTATATTTTTAAATGGTAGCTGATGAACTAGATAGTCAAAAGGTGACTTCTTTCACATTAAATGGATGCCAAGTATTGGGTAGAGTTGACTGCAATTTCTATTTTTCTCGTATACAAACTCATTTCCATTCTTATAAGGTATCTGCTATTTAATGATAATAGGTCACATTTTTTCCTTTTACAGATGTGAGGATTTTAAGTGATTTAAGTCTCTTACATTTTTTTTTTCTTAAACGTTTTATTTTTAAGTAATGTCTGTACCCAATGTGGGGCTTGAACTCACAACCCCGAGATCAAGAGTCACATGCTCCACCTACGGAGCCAGCCAGGCGCCCCTCCTCTCTTACAGTTTCTTTTTTTTTTTTTTTTTTTTAAAGGTTTTATTTATTTGACAGAGAGAAAGACAGCCAGAGAGGGAACACAAGCAGGGGGAGTGGGAGAGGGAGAAGCAGGCTTCCCGCGGAGCAGGGAGCCTGATGTGGGGCTCGATCCCAGGACTCTGGGATCATGACCTGAGCCGAAGGCAGACGCTTAACGACTGAGCCACCCAGGCACCCCTCTCTTACAGTTTCTAATAATCGGTCCCGGTTGGCTGCGTGTGGGACTGTAGAACTAGAGGTTCTAAAGGCAAACCTAGTTCTTGATTAGATACCGGAACGTTTGTCATTATGCGCGTTGACATGCCTACCAGTCGCTGTAAACGAGGAGGCTCGCTGCGTGAGTTGTTGAGTGATACACTGGAGAGATCTCCAAGTAAATGAAGATTCCTTTGCTTTTCAGCCATCCTGAACGGTGAGAATAAAAGCAGGTGAATAAGTGTGTATACAGATTTGCACTTCTGACTGTTCTTCTGGACAAACCAATCTTTCTCCTTTAAGGGAAGCCATTTCAGAATTTCTAATTAATTCTTCAAGCGGACTCATTACTGGGACTGGAGAAAGAGCTCATTATAGTAATGGTTTCTCATCCGTTCTGTGGTTTGATGTCGCAGACCCTGGGGCCAGGCTAAGCTGTAGTTCTGGTGTCTCTTACTGATCTGAAACCCACAGCACCACCTTTGTTTTTAGAATAATTATCTAGTGGTTTTTATAAATGTAATAAAAATCGCACTGCTTTACAAAAGCTAAAAATGCATATATGGACACATATTTGGATCCCAGTAACATAAAACACACCTATACGTGTACATTTGTGGACAACATTTTGTAACCCCTAAAATACCAAATCTGTAGTTTGAAATCTGCTATGTCCTCTCTCTCCAGTCCTACCTGAACCCCAGGTGTGTCTCCAGACACGAAGGGAAAGGTGGAGGCACATGTCAGTGCTGTTGAGCTGGGGCATCTTTCTGAGTGGGGAACAGCCGAGGTCAAACGTAGGACCAAAGCCAATCAGAGGCACTTTGCCTCCCAGCAGATTTGGCGAGAGAGTAAGAGCCAAGCTCACGGTTAGTGGTTGTGTTCGTTTCCCAGGACTACCTTAACAAAGTGTATCACACATTGCGTGACTTAGAACAGCAGAGATTTAGGGACGCCTGGGTGGCTCAGTTGTTAAGCGTCTGCCTTCGGCTCAGGTCATGATCCCAGGGGTCCTGGGATCGAGCCCCACATCGGGCTCCCTGCTCTGCGGGAAGCCTGCTTCTCTCTCTCCCACTCCCCCTGCTTGTGTTCCCTCTCTCGCTGTGTCTCTCTCTGTCAAATAAATAAATAAAATCTTTAAAAAAAAAAAAAGAACAGCAGAGATTTATTCTCTCGCTTCTGGAGACCCGAAGTCTGACGTCAAGGTATCGCCAGGACCACCCACCCTCTGAATGAGGGCTGTAGGGGAGAGGATCCTTCCTTTTCTTTCCTGGCTTCCCGTGTGGCTGCCAGGAACCCTGGGCATTCCTGGACTTGTAGAACCATCCCTCCATCCTCTGCCTTCTCCGTGTGTGTCTGTTTTCACAGCAGTGGTATGGATCAGGGGCACACCCCACTCCGTCTGACCTCATCTTGATGAATTCCATCTGCCATGACCGCATTTCTAAATAAGATCTCATTCTGCAGGGGGCTGGGACTTGCAGACTCTCTTTTGGAGAAGACACAGTTCAACCCAGAGTAGTGGTCATTCCCCACACCTTCTCATCCCACCGTGCCTTTCCTCTCCCAGGAACCCCCCCCCCCCCCCCCCCCCCCCCCGCCCCGCTACTCCCAGGTGGCCACCCAGCCATGCATGACGCGTGCCCGCGGCCATTAGACGTTTTTACAGGCCAAGCGAAGAAGTCCAGTTAAAAATTCTTTGTCTTTAATAAAATGAGCATGTAAATACAACAGCGCTCCATGTGCAGTGTTCCGTGAAAGGTCAAGGCCGCTGCAGTCTTGGTATGTAGGAGCATATTCAAGCGATGAGGTCAAAAGCCAGGCAGAGGCTAGAACTGACTTGGTGGACTTTCTCTTTCATGTTTCTCTGCCAGGGGTCTGCAGATTCCAACAGTCTGCCCGCCAGGAGGGGGGTTTTGGATAATCCCAGTTCACAGAGGTGCACGGTGGCGTTTCTGGTATGTACGCTTCACGGCTTTGTGCACTGACTCAGACTTCCCGCTTGGGAACCTGCTCTCTCTCACGCTGCCTGACGAGGCTTCTTCACACGACTGAGCAGGAGGAATGAGCCCGGGTCCTGGTGACAATGTCATCTGTGGGCCCGCTCGCCTTGTCCCCTGGAGTACTCTGTGATCCAGCCACACAGCAAGGACTCTTCAAGGCCCCTGGCCGCCGGGGGGCGGGGGGTGGGGTGAGCGGGCCGAGCCTGGCGGTTCTGAGCGCAGCCCCCCGTCCTGTTCTAACCATGGGGGGGCGCAGGAAGAGGAACAGTTGTGCCCGTGGGGTCTTGGCGCCTGGAATCCGAAGGCGCGTCCATGGGGTCTTGTCCAGTTTTCTGTGAAAGAGATTATACCGCGAGTGAGTCTTTGATGCGGAGTTAGACATCTTCCAGGACTCTCTGGCTCTTTGGAGGGAGACGTGTTAAATAACACATCTGCTCAAAAATGCTCTGTATTTGCAAGTCTCTGAGCATGGAAGGTGAAACCTGGACCTTGGAATTTCCTCTCTCTCTGCATTGTTGGTGGTTTCAGGTAGTAAACAGGAGGTAACCGGGTGTTCTGTCCCCGAATTCACCCCTTGGAGACAGACTGGGGGCCTGGGAGGATCAGCTGACAGTAGCAGTTTTGACAACAGGGAATATGATTTCGCATCATAATTACACTCCCCAAACAAGATCCAGCTTCATAATTAGAGTCCCAATTAGAGCGTGTATGCATCCATCAGTTCTGTCCATTCTGGCCATTAATGTCAGACTCACGAGAAAGGCAACCAAACAAACTAGAATTCTGCTTTGGAGGTAAAAAATCTAAATTCTGTTGACATGAGGTAACATAAGTAGCTTAAAGCCACAAAGGGACTCTTTCAGGCAAATCTGCTGTTCTGTGGTGATGCAAAATACAGCCCAGCTTCTTGAGTTTTTATGTCAAGAATTTGCTAAAATAAATCAGACAAGTTTAGGGTTTACCTCATAGGAAAGCAAGAACTTGAAGCAGGAACTTGTCTTCTCATCTAATGAAAAATATTGCTTGTACCATTTGGACGTGGAAATGCTTAGCTGAGGGGAGCAAGGTATTTGCTGGGGATTTAGGGGGAAAAAATATCAGTGTGGTTTCTAAGGCTGCATGAATCTGGGAGGTAAATGACTTACCCAATAGACACAGATTTTACTCTTAAAAGAGAGCTATTTGAGGAGTGCCTGAGTGGCTCCGTGGGTTAAGCGTCTGAGTATCGGTTTTGGCTCAGGTCATGAGATGGAGCCCCATGTTGGGCTCTGCACTCGGTGTGGAGCCTGCTTGAGATTCTCTTTCTCCCTCTCCTTCTGTATCATACCCCCCCACACACACCGCTCCCTGATGTCTCTCTGTCTCAAAAAAAAGAGAGAGAGAGGTAGAGAACTATTTGATGGTGGCAAGATAGATCCATTTACTTTGGGTCTTTGTATGCTTGCGCGAAGGCAAACAAATGGAATTAAATAGTAATTATTGGCTTGGAGGTGGTGGGCGGGGAGTGGATGGATAGGGTTAGTTTCTAGGCCAGATTCCTTCGTTTCTCCTAGTATACTCCAGTTTTAGCCCCTGTATTATTTATCCATTGATGTGTAACAAATAATCCCAACATCAACAGCTGAAAGTTACAAACATTTAGTATTTCTTACTGGTTCTGAGAGGAATCCAAGTGCAGATGAGCTGGATGGTCTGGTCCAGGGTGTCTCATGAGTTGTAGTCCTGTTGTTGGCCCTGGCTGCAATCTTTGAAAATTGTCCCAGCTGGAGGACCTGTTGCAAGCTCATTCATGTGTGAGCAAGTTGGCGGGAAGCTTCAGTTCCTCACCTTGTGGGCCTCTCTTCAGGGCTGCTCATGACCTGGCTCCCCCCCCGAGTGAGTGATCCATATGAGAAAAATGAATGTAGAGGGGAAGAGGGAGTGGGAGAGAAGGAGATAGAGAAAGAAAGTGCTGGAAACCATAGTAGTTTCGTACCTATTTGCAGAAGTGACATACCGTCAATTCCGCCATGTTCTGTTGGTCACACGGACCGATCTTGGTAAATGTGGGTTGGGCTAGGTCAGGGTTTGAATACCAGGAGGTGGACTCATTGGTGCCATCTAAGAGGGTGCCTTATTCTTCTACACCCAAACATTTACATCTTGGTTAGAGAATTTCTCCTTTGAGTACATTACAGATTATCAAAAAATGCTGGAAGGGGTACCTGGGTGGCTCAGTCGGTTAAGCGTCAGACTCTTGATTTTAGCTCAGGTCATGGTCTCTCAGGATTGTGAGAGCCCGTTGGGCTCCGTGCTCAGTGGGGAGTCTGCTTGAGATTCTCTTTCTCTCTCTCTCTGCCTGCCCCCCTCTCAAATAAATAAATAAATCTTTTAAAAAAATGCTGGAGAAATTCTTTGTTTATTTAGCCATGCCCATGGCATAACCTTTGGAACCATTAGAACCTACCTATAAAACTCTCACTTTACTACATAGCAGTTAGTTAAAGAACAATGATTATGTGCTTATTTTGTGCTCTTAATTTTATTCTTGGACAGAAAAATCGTTTTCTCGTTTCCGTTTTGTACAGACATACTGTACAAAATCGTTTTCCCTCCAATCAAATGGAAGCATTTGTTGAGTCCCTAATAGATGAGCCTTGTCAGTGCCCATCTTCACTGTGTATCCCTGTTAATCTTCCAGTTACTGTCAGGATTGCTGCCCATCCAAACACTCCTGCTGCCCCAAGACATTTAGGAAATGTTGACCTTTCCCTTTCAAGATAATGAAATTGAATTACCTTCTTTACTGTCTTCTCTGCAGAGTTAACAAAAGAAAGATCCATGAGATTTCCCCACCCAAATGTTCCCAAAGTTTACAGAATTTTATCTCTTTTGAAAATTTTTCAAAATTTTTATTGCTAATTCAAGCGTGGTTGACTTACTAGTTTCAGGTATACACCATAGTGATTCAACAGTTACACACATTATGAAATACTGTGATCAGTGTAGTTACCGTCTGTCCCCATACAAAGTTATTGCAGTATTATTGGCTGTATTCCCTATGCTGTACTGTTCATCCCTGTGACTTATTTATTCTGTAATTTGGAAGTTTGTACCTCTTAATCCCCTTTACCTATTTCGTCTATCCCCCCAACCACCTGCCCTCTGGCCAATCACTAGTTTAGTTTGTTCTCTGTATTTGTGAGCCTGTCTCTTTTATTTTTATTTATTTATTTTTATTGCTGTTGTTTGTTCATTTTGTTTTTTAGATTCCACATGGAAGTGAAATCACGTGGTATTTGTCTTTCTCTGGCTGATTTCACTTAACCTAGTACACTCTAGATCCAGCCATGTTGTCATGAATGGCAAGATTTTCACTCTTTTATATGGCTAAGTAGTATTCCATCGTGGGTATATAGCCCATCTTCTTTATCTGTTGGTAGACACTTGGGTTGCTTGCATATCTTGGCTATTGGAAATAATGCTGCAGTAAACATAGGGGTGCCTGTATCTTTTCAAATTAGTGTTTTTGTATTCTTCAGGTAAATACCCAGAGTAGAATTATTGGACCATGTGGCACTTCTATTTTTAGCTTTTTGAGGAACCTCCATACTGTTTCAGCAGTGGTCACGCCAATTTACATTCCCACCAAGAGTGCACAAGGGTTTCTTTTTCTCCATATCCTTGCCAGCACTTGTTGTTTCTTGTCTTTTTCATTCTAGCCATTCCAACTTGGGTGAGGCGATAGCTCTTTGTGGTTTTGATTTGTATTTCCTTGATCGGTGATTTTGAGCATCTTTCCATGTGTCTGTTGGCCATCGATGTCCTCTTTGGAGAAATGTCTGTTTATGTCTTCTGCCCATTTTTAATTGGATTATTTGTTTTTTGGGTTTTGTGTGTTTTTACGTATTTTGGATTAACCCCGCTTTGGATATATCACTTGCAAATATTTTCTCCCTTTCAGTAGGTTTTGTTTTGCCTTCTCGTTTTGTTGATGGTTTTCTTTGCTCTGTAAAAGCTTTTTAGTTTGATGTAGTCTCAATTGTTTATTTTTGCTTTTATCTCCCTTGCCTGGGGAGACATATTCCGAAAAATATTGCTAAGGCCACTGTCCAAGAGATTACTGCCTATGTTTTCTTTTAAGAGTTTTATGGTTTCAGTTCTCACATTTAGGTCTTTAATCCACTTAGAGTTTGTTTTTGTGTATGTTTAAGAAAGTGGTCCAGTTTCATTCTTTTGCATGTAGCGCTCCAGTTTTCCCAACACCATTTCTTGAAGAGACTCTTTTTTTCCCACTGCATATTCTTGCCTCCTTTGTTACAGAGGATTTGACCATAGATAATTGTGGGCTCATTTCTGGGCTTTCCATTCTGTTCCGTTTGATCTGTGTGTCTATTTTTGTGCCAGTACCATACTGTACAAAATTTTCTCTTACTCATGATTTCAAAGATAAAGCATCTCTATGCTCTTTGCTCATGCAGCGCTAAACTCATTCCTTCCTTCCTTCGGCAGATACTGAGAACTTGTGTGCACCAGGTGTTGGGCGATGCCCTGGAGACGTGGCTGTAAGGGGCGGGTTAGAGTAATAAAGGCAGACATTTTTGAACAGTAATTTAAGGCACATCAGATGTAGAGAAATGAACCTGGTGAGGAGGAGTTCCGTTTTACGAAGTCAGGACACTCAGGATGACTTCATGAACATTTCATAGGATCCTGATTTTCGAGTTGAGAAGGAATCTTTAAGATTCTCGTCTAGCTCTCGTGTTTTCTGGGCAAGGCAGCTGCCGTCCAGAGAGGGGAGTGCCTTTCCTGAGTGGAGAGCCCCGGACCGAGAGCTCGGAGCCCCAGGACATCATAAGCAGGAGCCAGGTCACATGGTGTCTGTCAGCATCTGGAAGGTCAGAAGCTTCTAGGTGATGTATTCACCTGCACTTCTGAGTTCTGGTGCCAGATGGGAAGGCCTTATCTTGCCCTAAATGTGGCCGGTTGCTCTGGCCTGAAGCTTGGGGGTACCAGACTTTACTGTGAGTGGCCCTGACCCAGTTCTTGAAGGGCGTTTCCCCCTTTTTGCTCTAAGCTTTTCCCTGAAGGATTTTCATCCCTGTTATTCAAGTCTGGCTAAGAGGAATAATCCAAAGGGTTAAGGCAGGGGGAGGAAGCTGAAAATAAAAATGGAATAATAAAGAGAAGAGCATTTTGAATGGTGGAAATGGGAAACCTATATAAAAGTTACAACTTGGTAAGAGTAGGTAGGTGTTTCCTCTGGGAAAGGCTAACGATCTTCATGTGTTGAGGATTTGCAGTGAGGCGGACTCATTACTACGAACGCGTTCTTGGTGGCAGCCTGCAGGAACAGCTGTTGACCCAGATTGGGTTGGTTGGTCCATGTACGTGCGCAGGTTCTCTCCCCGCATGGCTCACAGGGGCCCCTGCTTCTGTGATGGATTCTCTCAGGCACCGGCCAGCCGTCTGACCCGCAGGATGGGGACCCAGGGCTGGTCGGTATCAGAGAGCATCGGGTAAACGGGGGAATCACAAGAAATGATACTCCTATACATTATTATAAAACTTTTTTATTCATCGTATTTCAGACTGTTTTTTTCAGGTTCCACCCGTTTTTTCATTCATGTCCTTTTTCTGTGCCAGGATCCCACTCCGGGCACCATATTGAATTTAGTTGTGCTGTCTCCTTATGTGTTCTGGGCTGTGACAGTTTTCACACTTTACTTTTTTTTTTTTTTTAACGACCCTGATCATTTTGAGGAACGCTGCGCATGCGTTTTGTAGAATGTTCTTCAGTTTGGGTTTGGCTGATGTTTTTCACTTGATCAGATTGGGATTAGGAGTTGTAGGGACAAAACCCACAAAGGTCAAGAGCCCTGTGCTCACATCCTATCAAGGGTATGTGCCATGCACATGCCATGTGTCTAATGTGCTAAACCTGGTCACTTGCTGGTGGTGGATGCCGGGGGTCTCTGATTATGCAGTTACTGTTTTTCCCTTTCTCTGTGCAGTTCTTTCAGAGCCCACACTCAGGGCAAACGTGAAGCTTCATCTCCTGGGGATTGTTTGTGTTTTAGGTTAAAGTACACCAAGTGCAGGTTTATTCACCAGCCTCTCGATAGAAAGGGATAGAGCTTTTTCTTGTACTGCGGATCCGGGTCAACTCTTGTCATAAACTGAACCCATGATGCTTCCTCTGTCATTTCCAGTGTCGGCTTCTTTAAAGCAGAGTGGGAGCCGGGAGGGATTTGTGGAAGCATCTCTGTGCAGAATGCACCCACGAATTTATTGCCTTTTCCCACGAGTGTTCCCCTTTGTCCGCCCTGCGGCCATTTCGACGACGCATTTGTGTTTGGGGGTCTGTCTCGGGTTGGTCTCCTTGTAACAGAGCATCGCAAGTGGATTTGGGAGGAAAGAAAGTTTTGCACGCCCAGTTCATAGGTTGGTACAATATCAAATTACTTTCCACAGATGCATGTAGCAGGTCCGGCTGGCACGAGCGAGTCTGGTGGCCAGGGGACACGGGGTCTTCATGAAGCACGCAGGTGTGCGCTCCGGCGGGGAGGCCCCGGGCCTGCGGGGAAGGAAGGGGGCCCCAGTGCGGTGAGCTCCGGGCCCGTGGGCAGCTGTCGGCACGTCTGTGGAGTGCACAGTCCCGGTTAATTCAGCGAGAAAATCAAATTGGAGGCCTCGTTAAGAGACCTTCTCCTCTATGTATTTTTAGAAGCAGCAAATATCAATCATAAATATTTAACGTAGTGTTTATAGACCTGAGCATCATAAAACTTCAAAAAGGTGACTCAGAGGAGGTCGGTGTGTATACCTAGGGGAAGAAAAGAATTTCCCCAACACATTACACGATAGAAGGAAAAGCATCATTGATGTTTTTAGAAAAGAAATAAATAGTAAATAGCTATCTTACCTATCTTCTTAATATTCACCAGATGTGGAACCTAGTAATTGTTCTTTGCTTGCCAGGGTTTTCGTAAGTCTTTTCTGATTTTAAAAATGATGTGCTGTGAGCAATTTGAAAAAATAAAATAGCGTGGAAAGAAACTAGACACCTCTAAACCCACCCATGGAAGTTCCCCATCAGCGTTCTGGTGTATTTTTTCCTAAATGTTTATAAATGTGTGGGTGTACCAAACTCTATATTCAGCTTTCTCATGCTTATCTGCCACTTAACCTTACAGAGTAAGCATTTGGTCATCTACCAACATTTAATGAAAATATTTTTATGCATCTCTCCTGTCAAGTTCATGTACTGTAATTTATTTAACACATGTAGTTGGAGATTTAGATTGCTTCCAATTTTTGCTTTAGGATAGCTTGCTTGAAATAGAATTGTAGGGCTCTTGAGACCGATTACCAAATTGCTTTCCTGAAAGGTTGTTCCAATTGTATAGTATTGGGAGCTCGGGGGGGGGGGGGGGGGGGGGTGGGCTTTGTAGGGGTTTTGTGGGGGGGGGGGGGGGGGGGGGGGGGGGGGTTGGATAGACCTCTCAAGCGGTTCCCATGATGGTGGTCAGCTGAGCTGGGAATGCATGGCATCTTTTTATATATATATTTGCATTTCTTTGATTACTAATGAGGTGGACTATTTTATCTTGTTTGTCAGCCATTTGCATTTTTTTTTTTTTCCTGTGAATTGGACAAAAGCCCTTTTAAAAGGCACACCTCAGGTTCTTTCTTTGAACATGACACTTTCTGGATTTTCCTTGAATGCCAATTGTTTCAAGGATTTGCAATGTCAGAGTTTGAGCTAAATGGGTCATTTCTGCTCTTTGCTGGCACATTAGTCCCCTGACTTGAGCCTGTGAATTTACATACTAGGGCTGCATTTTTAAACAGGATCTATGTCCACAAAGCAGGAAGGAAGTTAGCAGATTAATTTACTAAGGTTATTCCTCCACATGTGTTTCTAATGTCATTGGCGCGACCCGCTTTCCTTCAAGGAGTCCCTGTGTACCAGAGGTAAGACCACCGGTTATCATGTGAGTTGATGTGTGCAAATGTTACAAAGACACGTGGATTCCGCTCATCTTCTCTTTCCTAGTATGCTTATCAAAAGTCAGTATTTTTATAGAATGACAGCTGTAGGAAAAGCACAGATTCTTATGTTAGCCAATAAAAGATTTTAAAAATATAATTATAAATTGGCAAACTTGCCAATTTGTTTCTACTCATCATTAGCCAAAGTTCAGTGTTTCCAAAGGATGTGTGTATACGCATGACTGTGTGTATATGTGTGACATATGTCTTCTTATGCAAATGAGTTAATCGAGTATCTACTTTGTGACAAGCTCTGTGCTGTGTGTGAAGCACTGAGCCATTTTATCATATGCTCGGCACGCGTAATTTTCTAAAGCGCTCTGAAGTCCTTATTCAAAGAAATGCTATGATAATACTGGGGTGGGATACCTGTCCTTTTACAACATTACAGATGTAGCGTCTTAGTGGGGTCTGTGTATTTTTGCTCAAAAGTACGTTGACTAGGGAAGAGGCTGCTAGCCAGGGCTTGAATGAGTCATTTCCTGCCAGGTTTCAGTAGATGAGATGATCCATGGGGAAATGGCCATATTTCTCCAATATGGGGCATTTCCTTAGGACTCGAGATTCCATTTCCTCTCTGTGTTTTCCTACCCTAGACCGGGAGTTTTCTTTGCTCTGTGGTATGCAATAGGCACAGAAGTCGAGAACGGGGAACAGGAGCCTTCTCTCACGTTCCTCTCCGAAACGTGCTCAAGGTCGGTGACTTTGAATTTGAACTCCATTTCATAAGGCATATGGGTGTGCTCGCACAGTGCCCTCCTCGGTGCCGCTCCATCATATGGGCGGCGTTTTATTGGTTCCACATGGAACTGAAGGCGGCAGTACTATTCCTGTTACTAAAACAAAGACCGTTGAGCGCACGGTTTGCATCACTGAGCGGATGCACGCCGTTGCCGGCCCCCCCTCCAGCTCAAGGCTCGAGACCTGTCCGCGTTGATTCTGCAGTGCATGTCATGGCTGGGGCTTCATTCAGTCTTGAAGTGATCCCTGAAAGTTAGGGACAGAGGAGGTCATACCTGCAAGGAGATTTACTATAACGGTAATAACAAGAGTACCTACCGGTAGTCCTGGCGAAGATGTTTTGTTCCCCCAGTCTTCGTTGCCTTTGTGTTCCCGTGGCCACGCGCGAGGAAGCGGGACACAGGTATCGTGACATCACCCCCGTTTTAGAGATGAGGGAGCTTCAGCCAACCTGGGTCCTTACCTGGAAATGAGACTTGTGCCACCTGCTGGGCCAGGGAGCTCCAAAATCAAAACCTGGGTCCTTACCTGGAAATGAGACCTGTGCCACCTGCTGGGCCAGGGAGCTCCAAAATCAAAATGTATAACGTGCACAGACGTAAGCCTTGGGCTGTTTGCTCACCCCGTGGGTGACCTGCCGACGACCTCGGCATTCTGAGGCTTACAGGCTTTCACCTATGCTTTGCTCAGGTGTCTGATGGAACTTCTAGTAATTCACAATATTAAAAGTAACTTCAAACAAAAAATTGCCTTTTCTTTTTTTTTTTTTTTTAGAGATTTTATTTATTCATTTGAGACAGAGAATGAGAGGGAGAGAGAGCACATGAGAGGGGGGACGGTCAGAGGGAGAAGCAGGCTCCCTGCCGAGCAGGGAGCCCGACGCGGAACTCGATCCAGGGACTCCAGGATCATGACCTGAGCCGAAGGCAGTCGCTTAAC
The DNA here is from genome assembly GCF_004348235.1 of Phoca vitulina. Taxonomy (NCBI): domain Eukaryota; kingdom Metazoa; phylum Chordata; class Mammalia; order Carnivora; family Phocidae; genus Phoca; species Phoca vitulina. Next base: position 6,492,838 of record NW_022589763.1, read on the forward strand.
CAACTGAGCCACCCAGGCGCCTGAAAATTGCTTTTTTTTTTTTCCAATAGAAAGCTAGTCTTCAACTAGAACGGTTTGTGATTATTAATGTGTTTCGAATTGGTCAAGAAATAAAGATGTTATGGCATATAATTTAAAACATTGGCAGTGGTCACAGTTAAAACAAGAATCATGTGACCTAAACAACTCTCTGCTTTCATCTTGGTGACTACCATCAGCATGTTGGAGCCTAAGGGCACTGTAGAGCAATCTCCATGGGTGCTGTGCAGTAGAAATAGAATGGGAGCCCCAAATGTAATTTTCTAGTAGCCACAATACAGAGGAAAAAGAAACCAGTGAAATTAATATTGCAACATATCTTAACATATATCAGGTTAATATTGCAATACATAATTTAATATGTAGTAATGTAATAATATATTCTATTTGACTCTCACTCCATTTCAACAAGTGATCCCTATGAAAAATTATCCACGAGATACTTTTTCTTTTTTTCTACGATCTCATCTGTGAAATTCAGTGTGTAATTTGCATTTGCAGTCCATGCTGTAAATGTGGACTCGTGAGTCGGTCCAGTCTGAGACTCTGAGCTCCAGTATCTGTCTAAAATTGTGAAAATTAGCTCATGATATGAAAAGTAATTTTCAAGAAGAAACATAATACTATTTTTAGGAGGAGATAGTTTTAAACTTTGATAATTTATTAATATGAGGAATTGGTCCAGAAAAAAAAATGTGGGCATATAATTTAAAAATCTGCATGTGGACCAATTACAGAGGAATCATCTGGCCTAGAAAGTCCCCATATCCCTCTATCCTGCAGACCCACAATCAAAGGATTTTTCTTAGTAGCCATGCTGACCTGCTGTGTCCAGTAAGGTGGCTACTAGCCACGTGGAGCTATGGAGTACCCGAAATTTGGCTAGTGTCACTGAAGAGCAGACTTTAAAATTGTATTTCCTTTTTTTTTATTTCATTTTAGTATGTTATGTTAATCACCATACATTACATCATTAGTTTTTGATGTAGTGTTCCATGATTTGTTGTTTGCGTATAACACCCAGTGCTCCATGCAGAACGTGCCCTCTTTAATACCCATCACCAGGCTAACCCATCCCCCCACCCCCCTCCCCTCTAAAACCCTCAGTTTATTACTCAGAGTCCATAGTCTCTCATGGTTCGTCTCCCCCTCTGATTCATTGATTTAAGTTTAAACATCAACACTTAGTTATCGGAAAACGTTTAAGTATGTTGGGAATCACGGAGATAATGTGATCTGGGTTTTCCCCTGTACATTTTCTGAACTGTAATAGCAGTCATGTATTTCCAGTGAAAATTTAGTTTCCTCATCGAGATGTGCCATAAGTAAAAAATACATAGACGTTGGGGATTTTGGAGATTGAGTTGGAAAAAGGAATGTAGAAGATCTCAGTAATTTTCGATATGGAGTACATGTTAATGCTATTTTGCATATATGTTAGGTTAAATTTAAATGTATTAGGAAAAAAAAACTTTACAGGTCTCTCTTAACATTTTTAAAATTTAAAGCTATATAGAAGCTGACCTATTTCTGTTGGACAGTGCCGGTCTCCATCAGAGTTCTCCTATAACAAACAAAGGAAGTGATGCTCCAAATTACAGGCTCGGTTAATGATCAAATCCCAGACCCCGCTTTCACTCTCCCCTTTGGAAAAGCATTCGGTACACTCCAGTGAGTTAACTTGATGATTTGTTCGGCTCAGTGTTGGGCCATTTTCAAGCCTGGCCACCTCACCTTACCTCCACCAAGCTCCCCGGTATCGAGAGTTGGCCATGAGAAGGCAAGGCTCATCTCACTTGAATGAAAGGGAGCGCTCTGTCCACACTGTTTTTCTTACCTCCACAGCATCCTTGTGAGATAAAGAAGGTGAATCCCATTGTACACTCAAGAGGAAGGGTGTCAAACAGGTTAAATCATTGGCCCTGACAAAGGAAACTTACAAGTTCAGAGTCAGGGATTGAGCCTAGGGATGCTTCCTCTGATGAAGGCCCCCTTTTCAAGGTTTGTTTAGGTGGTACCACACCCCAGGGCTCTAACGAAATAAAATTTGGTGCCAAATCCAGAAAAATAAGTCACCAAATGGAGCAGCAGGTGATACTTGTTTATTGCAGCACTGTAATTTTAAGAAGGCAGCCATGAAGCTTCATATTTGACTTCTCATAGTCATTGGCCGGAACTGGGTCGCGTGGAAAATGGGTCCTTTGGGGAGCGTGTGGCCATGGGCCCACATGAAGTCCAGCTGTCCTGTTGTCCAAGGATGAAGGGGGAAATGGGTGAGGAGAGACTCGCTGACTCGGCTCTGGTCCCTGCTGCCTCTCTGGTGAAGGTGGCTTTTTACTAAAACACCACATGTTAGATGCAGAATTCTAGACTATGGGAGCCATATGTGGTGTGGCAGGAGCTTCGACAAAGGACATCTCTGTCCCATCTGCTGAAGCTCAGCTGTGAGCATTTTCTGTCTCTTGCCCCCACTACTTACTCTTGAGTTTCTGCCAGGTGACCAGAGACCTCTTTCTTTGTCCACAAAACGGAGTAGGATCTCCCCTGTGTTCTAAGGGCAGAGTGGAGTAACCAAGATGAAAGGGAGAGTTTCTCTTGTCTTTCCTATCCTAGGTCAGACGTAATCTCATGCGGTGCTGGGAGATGACATGAGTGCATGTTGTCTATATCGTGAGCTTCCTGCACAGGAAGGGACTTTATCTTCTGTCTTTGTGATCTTCCCCTCACACCCTCCACCCGGCATGTTGCATAATGTTTGTACCCATTAAGCTCTCGATGAACACTTCTGTTCTTCAGTTATTTGCATTCACTTCATCTCTCAGCGTAAAACATTCAGCCACTTAGCATGTATTTATTGAGCACCTACTTGTGTGTACATCAGGAACTATTTTAGATGCAGGGAATATAGAAGTGAACAAAGCGGACAAAAATCTTTCATTCTGGTGGGCTGAAAAATATGTGCTCTGTGTGACACATTAGCTGTGCTAAAAATGAGAGCCTATGAAATCACTTTGCTATCATTTAGATTGCATTTTATAGATTTCAGGGGTCGGCAGTATTTATCAAAGAGCAGATACTAACAATCATACACGCCTCCGCCTCTGCCACCAAAGAAGAATACAGTAAAAGGTTTGAAGTATTGGTTACTTTTATTTTTTTTTATTTTTTAAAGATTTTATTTATTTATTTGAGAGAGAGAGAGAATGAGAGAGAGTGAACACATAAGAGGGGGGAGGGTCAGAGGGAGAAGCAGACTCCCTGCCGAGCAGGGAGCCCGATGCGGGACTCGATCCAGGGACTCCAGGATCATGACCTGAGCCGAAGGCAGTCGCTTAACCAACTGAGCCACCCAGGCGCCCCTGGTTACTTTTAGTGATTCTGGTATATTTGAATTATTTTTTTGTGATTTTTCAGCTGTGTAATTAGAAACTCAAGTTTTTTAAATTCTCGTTTGTTTTCGAGAAAGGGGTAAAATACCATTTTCTGTTATATAATATTACTTGGTTGAAAAAAAAAACACACACTTTTTAATGTACCTTTGCCAATTAGAAAAATTGTAAGTGAAATTGATTTCTCTTGGGGTTTGTGTAGAAATTAGCAAACATAATGCTTTTCCCTGAGCGTGATCTCGTTTAAACTACCGAGAGGTTTGTAATCATGGCAGGTTGAATGAGGTGAGCTGATTAATAAGAAGCCCCTGATTTTGTTTTAATAGCATGTTCTGACCCAATAAGGAGAATTCAGGCTGTGTTTTCTTACAGTGCTGATGCTGTTAAAACGTATGCAAATGGAGCACTTTTATTAAGATTACCAAGGCTTTGGTAGTATTTTGCTTTCTGAGGAGCTTTGTAAATCATCCTCACGTTTGCCCAGTATATTAGTTCTTTTTTTTTTTTTTTTTTTTTTTAAGATTTTATTTATTTATTTGACAGAGAGAGACATAGCGAGAGAGGGAACACAAGCAGGGGGAGTAGGAGAGGGAGAAGCAGGCTTCCCCGCGGTGCAGGGAGCCCGATCTGGGGCTCGATCCCAGGACCCTGGGATCATGACCTGAGCCGAAGGCAGACGCTTGACGACTGAGCCACCCAGGCGCCCCCAGTGTATTGGTTCTAAGTGCCCCTCCTGACCTGCCGTGCTGAACTTCCATGCGGTGAGAATAGTCTCGTTAAGTGCAGGTTTATGCCCCATAGACAGTGAGAAGGGATTAATGCAGTTAGACCCAACCGTTTGAGGCTCCGGTGTGTGATGGATTGCTTCCTCACGTTTATGGCGACCTGGACACCCCTGATGTCCATGTGGCAGCAGACGAGGGGCAACAAGTACTTAAATGTGGGCTTCATCCGTGTGACACTGTTTCAGTAACTGAGCCATTCAGATCCACTAGGAGCGGTGTAACGGGGAGACGGGGTACAGCGCCTGGGTTTTTAATTTAATTTTAATTCAGCCATTCGTTTTTGGCTAAATTGGCTAGTCTTTTGGTGTCTGGCAGGTACTGCCTTTTGAGACAGCATTATGAGGAACTAGTGTTCATAATGATTCGTCTTCTGCATTTTAAATAGATGCCCTGGAAATCCTGAGCCTGTTTGTGTGTATCCGATCGTTCGGTGTTCTTTTCGCCGCCTCCCCTCCATCTGCACTGAGCCTGCTCTGATGGTGGACACCGTTGTCTTGTAGCCGCACGCTGCAGGCCGCGTACAGACTGCCTTCTGGGCCGCCGGGCTGGCTCGGCCGCGGGAGCGTGCAACTCTTGACCGCGGGGTTGTGAGTTCAAGCCCCGCATGGTGGGTAGAGATGGCTTAAATCACTAGATAAAAATTGCAAAGTGCCTTCTAGGTAGTTAGAAGTTGAGGTTCGTTGAGATCTCTGTGACTCAGACCATCCTTGGGGATTTTTTCTTTTGTGCGTGTGTGGTTTTGTTTTGTTTTCATCTTGATGAAGAAGATGCTCTCTATATAAATATTCTGTGGTAATTACCCTACGTTGATAGTGGTGTTATCTGATCACTAATTAATACAACTGAGTGGCGTATGCTGTTAAATTTAGGCAGAATATATTTGTTTCGAACAAATATATTGAACCGTTATTTTTTAAGGGCAGTAGCTTTAGAAGATAGAAACATTAAAACTCTGTGGATTGCCGGCCTCCCTGCAGTGATGCCCAGAACCATGTGGAGAGTCTTTGAATGCTGGAAAAATACAAGCGAGATTGAGTTCCTACCAAAAGAGTGAAGGAAGTATCTTGCAGACAACATAGGAGCAAGAAAAAAAGGTTAAACTTGTAGAGAACATGAACACTGGCTGCAGGAAAAACAGATAAATTCCATAAGGGGACATAATGGGCTTCTGAGCCTGGGCATTTTTGACATTTGGGGCTGGCTAGTTCTTGGGCTGGTGGGGCCGTCCTCTGTATTGTGGGATCTTGAGCAGCATCCCTGGTCTTCATCCACCAGGTACCAGTAACTCTCCTGCGACAACCAAAACTGTCTCCAGAGATAGCCCAGTGTCCCCTGGGGGGACACTGTCACCCCCCAGTGGGGAACCACTGGAATAGATAGGTAAATGCAGACAGGGATACATAACAGGTCTTAGGTCTGGCATTTGGTGGAGACATGAGAAATGTAAAGAACCCATCCCAGCACATGGAAGTTGGTCCTTTCACGCGCTACATATAGCATATACCTTGGGAGCCCAAGGAGGCAATGAGCAAACCATTCCTCTTGGGGTCAAGAAGGCTAGACCTCACCAACGTTTGGAGGAAAAGAGTTTTAAGCCACTCTGTGAAGGTGGAGGTAAAGAGAGTCGTTGAGGGACTCGGTCAAAGATCAGCATTTTGTCTCCTTTTTAAAACTGATTGTATCTCACAGGTATATATTTCCCTTTGCAGAGAGCTGCATTTAGGACCAAAGGTTCATGAAAGGAGTTTTTTTAAGCTAACATATTTAACAAGGTGGAAAACTTACTTATTTCAATTTGAATCTGCTTATTTCGAATTAACATCCTTTTCTAATACTAAGAAACCAGTGTTAGTGAAAATAATCTTAATTTATGTTCTATTTTAGGCACTTAGACACTTCATTTTGTAAAGGAGCTTCAGAGGATTTGCGTGGGGGTTGCTTTCTGGAATAGTATAGCGATTTTACTGCATCAGTTTGCGTTGTGAAGCTATAGCCCTGTAACCTCGGGCCTCCTCTGGACTCCAAAACGTGTGAGCAGTCACTGTCAGCTATCTAGAATTTCAGGGTGTAAGCACAAACGACTTCTTGATTTATGCACATTATAAATGCGTATTCATCACCCAGAGAGAACGTAGGGAGTTAGCTCCCTCCCCCAGAATCTGGCCTGAGCACGGTCATGTTAATTGAAAAAGTCAGGAAAAGCTGGGAATCCTAAAAAAGGAGGCATACACATCTTGCGTGTTTTGTTGTTTTACCCTAAAGCACGTGACTACCCAGTCATCCTCCAGTACTCGGAGGGCGGGCTTCCCCTTTCCTCCAAGGAGTCCCAGCCAGAACTTTCCCCCAAGAGAGTCCACCCATAGTGCCTAGCACGTTTTGCTGGGTTTTTAGCTTCTAGTTCTTCCACGTGAAAACTGCGCAGAAATCTCTTCTCTGCATCTCCCCAGATTTCCACCGTTCCCCCGGTCTTCTTGGTTGTCTTGCCCGCGATGAATCCCATGACATTTGTGAAGAGGACTCATACTTGTCCCGTCTAGCGTTCAGCTTCGTTTCCGTGATAAGCTAGTAACAGGCTCTGTGTGCACTCATACTTCATCTGGGTGATGTCTCCATACTCTGTAGTTGACAGGAGCGAGGACAGCTGAGCTCAGGTGAGCAGCCTTGGACAGATTTTGGGACACAACGTATCCGAAGAATATCCCGGCTGCTGGGAATAGCAGAGTTCTTTATGAGAACTGGTTACTATTTGTCTTTTAATTGTTAGACCTCACGGTGAAGAGTGAAGTCTAGTCGTTACGTATATGTTGGACTAACTTGGTTGTAAGGTTTATGTGATGATATTAAACTCTTATGTGTAGGTAACACGGGGATGCACCGCGTCTGCTCAGAACTGTATAAATTCTGACGGCTCTGGTATCACACAGCTTCTACTTCTGCCCCTACTATATGATTATCATTAACGCTTATTATAAAGCCCTGTAAGACCTGAAGATGGTGCATGAGTCATCAAGAAGGAAAATGCAATATTCAGTGGAGTTTCGCTGTTAAGTACATCTTAGTGTATTCTGAAGTTGTTTTTTTTTCTTTGTCATATGTACTTAGCTACGTATGAATTTTCGTTCTTGTATGAAGCACAAAGCTCAGCTTTGCGGATACAGGTGTTGAGTTCAACACCCTTTGAGCTCAGGGTTGTGGATGCAGGGGCCCCTGCTCTGCTGGAGCTAGAGAGGCAGTAGACAGAGAAACAGACACGATACTTTGGTAACGACACATTCCGTGAAGGACAGGAGCAGGATCACGTGACCAAGTGACTTGGGTGGAAGGGGTTCCATGGTTCCTAAGGAGGAGACAGTTGAGTTGAAGTCTGGAGGATGCAGCTGGGGAGAAACAGCAGAGAGTTCGGGAACAGCACGTGCAAAGGCCGGGCCGTGGGACGGAGCTTCAGGAACTTGAGAGGTGAAAAGCAGACGGGGCAGGCATGATGTGATGGGAGCAAGCGTCTGACAAGGGCGCGGGATCAGAGCTGTGTGCAGTTCCTTGCAAGACATAATAATAATAAGGGTGATGAGTTCGGACGTGAAACCCTCCAGTGCCTTGTCACCGCACCAGCAGGTGGCTGGCTGCGGGGTGGGGGAGGGACTGTGGTGGCTCCAGGCGGTTCCCAGGCAGAGGACAGTCTCACTGTCCGTTCGCGGAGCTCCGTGGGGCCAGGAGGGAAAGCCCAGATTTGGGATACTTCAGCAGAAATTGCCAGCAGATGTCCCGGCTGGAGGAGGCGGGGTCTGGGGTCGTTCACCGAGAGGGGGGGAGGTGTCATTCACTGGGACAGCAGGAGGGAGGAGGGGCGCGTTGGTGTGGGAGGGTAGGTGCAGGGCTCCATTTTGGACCACGTGTGGGATGCTGGTTGGACTTCCAAGTGGACAGGTCATGTGGGATGAGTGTGGAGCTGGGAGGGCCAGGGCCAGAAATGCATTTGGGGGCTCAAGCCAGGGACAGGATGAGTTCTCTGGGGGGAAGTGAGCGGCCTTGCAGGCCTGCCCTGAGGCAGTCAGTGGGAGGGGCCCAGAGCTCAGAAAGATGCCTTTCAGAAACTTAAGGTGCCACAGTCATTTGATAACCCCTTGTATTTTCGTAAACATGGACACAGGCTTGGAGAAGATCAGAGTAGCGTGAACCTGCCATCTGGAAACTTTTTGAGAGAAATTTGTTAATGTCATCATCTTATTAACTCCTTTCTTGTTTCAAAGTAAGGGGAACAGCTTCCACTAAGAATTATGCCAAAATTTCCTTTTTTTCCCTGAAGCTTTCATCTGAGTAGGGAGAAATGATTTGGCTGAGATTAATTAAATCTGAATACTTGTTATTTTTCTTAGGCTTCTAGAGTTTTTGCCAACAACCACAAGGACGGTGCTGAACATCATTTAACGGCATAGTGTGTTAAATATTTTTTGAATGGCTTTTATGATCTTGACTGAGCAAGAACTTCCGTCCCATTTCCCAGCCACAAAGATTAATATGAATTTAATTAACCAAAATGTGTCATTCTCCTACCATGTAGCTAAATTCTCCAAGGACAGAAACTGGCTTAAGAATTTCTGGGTTGACTAACGTTCAGATATTTCAGAAAGTACCAAGATTCTGAGATGGTTTCTAGAGAATGGCTCTGTTCCACCAGGAAGTATCTCAAAGTGTCACCTATGAATTTGAAGATAACTGAGCCCATTTTGTATTTCATGGTTAAGGGTTTGAAACTGGCTCAATAAAAGAAAGTGGTCATTTATTCTGGAGGCTCACTTCAAAGTAAGATGACTGATGTGCAATTTAACTCTCATCGCCGTTTTGATCTAAGTTTCTTTGTAACCAACAAGTAGGGTCTTTGGAAGAAATGCATTTGCACTGAAGGTTCATTTTCTTTGAGATTTTTTTTTTATATTATAGTATAAATATATATAATAGAAATTTCCCATTTCAGGGCATCTGGGTGGCTTAGCCAGTTGAGCTCTTGATTTCAAGATTTCAGCCGGCTCAACTCTTGATTTCAGCTCAGGTCATGATCTTGGGATCCTGGGATTGAGCCTGGTGTCGGACACCGACCATGCCGAGTGTGGAGTCTGCTGGGGATTTCTCGCTCCCTCTCTCTTCGCCCCTCCCCCACCCGTGCTCGCTCTCACTCTCAAATAAATAAATCTTTAAAAAAATAAAATAAACATGGTCAAAATGGTAAATTTTAAGTATATAGTATAGTGGCCTTGAGTAGATTGACTATCCATCCCCAGAACTTTTTCATCTTCCCACATTAGAACACCGTACCTGTTACGGCAATAACTCCCTTTCCTTCTGCCCACCTCCCAGCTCCCGGCAGCCCCCATTACACTTTCTGTCTCTATTTATAGCTACTCTAGCTACTTCACACGAGTGGGGTCATACACTCTTTGCCCTTTGGTTTCCGGCTTATTTCCCTTAACATAATGTCCTCCGCGTTCACCCAGTGTAGCGTGTGTCAGAATTTTACTCTTTTCAAAGGCTGACTAGTACCCCTCATGTCTATATGCGTGTGTTTATAATATATACAAGCTTTGTGGATTCATTTGTCCATTGGTGGACATGCAGGTTGTTTTCATCTTTTGGCTGTTGGGGATACTGTTGCTGTTATATGAACACCAGGGTCCAAATATTTCTTCAGCTTTCTCCTTTCAGTTCTTTCGGTTCTATACCTAGAAGTGGAATTGCTGGATCATATGGTAATTCTGTATTTAATGTTTTGGGGAACCATCATACTGTTTTCCTGAGGGTTCATTTTGAAGTAATCTTGGTGAGATGTGATGGAAATGGCATCCAACCATGACTCATGTTATCTAACAGAAGAGCTAGCGAACGCCCACAGGCCAGAATTAGCCCAGTGCCTACTTTCGTACCGTCAACAAGCTAAGGATGGCTTTTACATTTTTAAATATCAAAAGAAGAATGTCATGATACATGAACATGCTGTGAAATTCAGATTTTATTGTACATCATTAAAGTTTCATTGGAACGCAGCTACACCCATTGGTTTGCGTGTTGTGCATGACTGTGTCTCCCTACAAAGGTAGAGTGGAGTGATTGTAACAGGGAGAGAACATATGGGCCCTGAAGCTGAAACTCATTACTCTCGGACCCTTTATGAACAAGTTTGCCAACTCTGGTCTAACAGGTTAGAATTGTAAGAAGTTAGACAAGCATATTTACAGCTGTTGACCACTGCGCATGTGGAACACGGGCTTTTCCAAGGGTCTTTGCAGGTACATCACGCTATCCACCTCATTCATCACACTGTTCGAAACCTCATTCCTGTCCCTTTTTCACACGGAAGCCTCCAGTGCTCATTGCTGAAGCCCTGCGGAGGTGTAGAGTTTAAAACCCCAACCAAGTTGTTTTTTGTTTTTTTTTTTAAGATTTTATTTTTAAATAATCTCTACACCCACTGTGGGGCTCAACCTCACAACCCCGAGATCAAGAGTGTTGCATTCTCTACCTACTGAGTCAGCCAGGCGCCCTAACCCCAACTGAGTTTCAAGGCTTGCCCATTTCAGATACATTTCCTTTTTCATTCCCAGTTCCAAAATTTGTCTATCTGTCCTGTCTTTTAAGGAATTCTCTTTCCGGCGAATAAGAGAGAAATCTCTGACTAATGAAGGAACCAAGTTTGAGGAGGATTTCTCAAAATTCACTTTTTTTCCTCCACTTTTTTGGACAAGGTCTGTACCCTACTAAAAGGCAGTCTTCTATTTTTAATCTGTGATATTTCAATAAAACCATGTAAATGTCATACTTGGAACTGTAGGGTGTTTTCAACATTTTTTTTTTTTTTTTTTGCAAAGAGCTTTTCTCTGCAGTGAGGGCCGTGTACAGGTTGTAAAAAGTTCTATTCATACAACCAGAAATCTGAAATAGCATCCATTTCCGCCATTTAACATCTTCCTTCATTTTAACGAAATCTTCAGAGTATCATTTTAGGGTAACACTTTGTTCAGAGTTTAATTTGTGGTTAGACACGTCCCCTCCAGAGCTTCTTAATGGACACAGCCTGGTACTATGGGTACCTATATATTTAGGCGTTGAAGGTATTTGCCCCCTTTTGCCCCCCCCCCCCCCCCGCTGGAAGCCATCAGTTTGTTCTTTGTTTCTGTATCTGTGAAATCATATGGTGTTTGTCTTTCTCTGACTTCACTTAGCATAACGCCCTGTAGGTCCATCCCCATAGGATTTTCTGTACCTCATGAACATGATCTTAGGACCTGACAGAAATGTGAACAGGCTCAAAGGAAATCACGCTAAGCTTAAACTAGGAAATACACTGATATTCTACTTTTCCTATGTTTCGTTTTTAAAGGAAATGGAGCATTGGCATTTTCTCTTTTTGAGATTGTGTTTGAAATTCTGTCTGCATGAAGAAAAGTCTTGCCCGCTAGACTGGTAAGATGTATTGATAAAAGCGAGAAGGTAGGCAGGTGAAATCGTTTGGTGAGCAGAGCTGACGTAGTATTTACTACGCTGTTCAGGAATGTTAGTATCCACAGTTAGTCTGATCCGATTTGTTTTCTCATCTGACTGTGCTTACTTCCTTTCTCAGACACACTTGCTCATTGAAAAATTCAGTTGTTCGAGTACCAAGTAGTATGTTTCCATTTAAGGAAACCACAGGCAAATGGGATTATGTTCCAGTTGAAAGGAAAACTCGATTCCCTCACACGTTTACTTGTGTGACTGTTTTAGTCCCTTTAAAGAAACATCTTGAAACGTATTCCTCTCAAGCAGTGAGTGGCGTAAATGTTTTTAGGTTCATCTTGGCTTTTTGTTTTTTATTTATTTAAAACATTTTTAATGGTGGTAAAATACAAATAAGTTTCATCTTGTTTTATTTTTTTAGGCTCACGGTTTTTCCCCCACCTTTAAAAACGTGAGAGAATGATGACTAGAACAAAAGGAACATAGCATTCTAGTGGCCAGGGTTTTACGGCTCTGGCTATTCTGTGTGGTTATAGTCATAACTTTGTCTGTCACAAGCCCACGTGTCTGGCTTTACGTATATTTGAATACATGCATCTGTGCGGTGTAATTGTAGACCGCCGTGCTCTGTGGCACAGAGAGGTTATGTTACTCATCAGGAGACACACAGCTTCCAATGGGGGATTCTGGGGTTTAGCCACGCCGGCCTCACTCCAGGGCCGTGATGCTTCTTCGAGACTCTGCCAGATTGCCTTGTAAAGGATCATGACCCTTTCCCAGCACTGAGTGTAATTTCTGGGAAACAAGACCACACTGCAATCCAGGGAGGAGGAAGCCAACAAAGACTGGGTATAAGTACAGCGTGACGGACAAGGGCAAGCACAATTGAGGTCAGAGTTTGACCATCAGGGGAAATGCAGACACTAGAAGGACAATTGGGCTTTCTAGCTTTTATTTTTAAGAGTCCCTTAAAAGTGCACCCTGGAGACAGACATTGTGGGGGCGGGGACGAGGGCGATGGCGTTTAGGGCCAGCTGGCCTGGGATTGCCTCCAGGTTCACACCTTCCTGGCAGCGCACGTGCAGAGTCTCTGAGCTGCTTGGGGGGGGTGGGTGCCAGTGTGGGGGACAGCAGCACACTGAACTCGGCGTTCCTGCAGCCTCGAAGCTTTGCACAAATGCCGGTGTTTCTCTTTGCACCACACACGGACATTTTGGCCTGTGTATTTCTGATTGGGCAAGATGAGATGCCTCTGCTTAGGGTGACGTCAGCATCCCAGCTCAGACTCGGAAGCCAATGGGACCGTCAGAAGCCCTTGGAGACCTGGGGATTCTGATGACCTGTCCGCTGAGCTCTTTGACTCACAGAAAGTTTAAAAGTTTTCTGTTTTTTGTTTTGTTTTAAAAGATTTTATTTATTTATTTATTTATTTGACAGACAATGAGAGAGGGAATACAAGCAGGGGGAGTGGGAGAGGGAGAAGCAGGACCCTGGGATCATGACCTGAGCTGAAGGCAGAAGCTTAACGACTGAGCCACCCAGGTGCCCCGAGTTTAAAAGTTTTTAAATCATGTGTTCTTTTCTCTGTCACAAGATTCAATCGCCCTTGTATTTTTTGGTATTTTATTTATTTTTATTTTTTTAAAGGTTTTATTTTTAAGCAATCTCTGCACCCAACGTGGGGCTCAAACCCTTAACCCCCTGAGATCAAGAGTTGCATGCTCTACTGACAGAATAAATTGTAGGAAAACACAAGTCAACGTCGTCGTCGTCGTCGTCATCTTCTTCTTCTTTTTTCTGGTTTTTGTTGTTGTTGTTGTAGTTTTTAAGTAATCTCTGTGCCCAATGTGGGTCGCAGACTCATGACCCCAAGATCAAGAGTTCCATGCTCTACCAAATGAGCCAGCCAGCCAGGCGCCCCAGAAAACATGAGTCTTGCTGACCGATGTCATGCTAGCCCCTCCTCTGGGCACAAGGTATGTTCTCTTTCCGTGTCCTGTGTCCTTATTTACAGAGGACGGCAGTGCCTGCCTGCCTCCCACGTTTTACGTCACAGTGCGTTTTAATGAGATGGTAGAATTCTTGGTCATGCTTCAAGCAAACTGCCTCAACTGTTTGTTTCCCCAAAGACTGAATACTACACACTGCCATTTGCAACCGTCACAAAAGGGACGAAGCTGGTGTCACTGCGATTCAGCCCCATTACATCCAAGAAGAAGAAGACGTAACTGTTTGGTCCTCGGGCCCAAGAGAGCCAAACTGTGTGTCCTTTCGAGTCTTCAGGGCTGACTGAGTGGCATCACCCCTCCAGTAGGTTCAAAGGAGCCACGTCAGAGCGTTAAGAAAGGTCTGAAAGTAGATGGAGGAGTTGCAGTTCTTACGGGGGTAGTGACGTTCATCTTACGCGTAAAATGGGAAAACGCTCGCATGCGGGAGCTACAGACACGTGAAATCGGGCCTGATGTGAATGCACACTTCTGAGGTACGTCGTACATGTTTCACTTGAGCTTACAATCCTTTACTCTAATAATTACTGCCGCTCGTGACCTCGCAAGTATCCGGGACCAGTGATGGAGTAAGGGCAGCGCTACATCTTAAAGACCGATCGAGCAGCAGAGGGGGTGTGTAGAAATGGCATGGCGCTTACTGCTAAGGATCGGAATTCCGTGGATCAAAAAGGAAACTTGTTTTCCACAGTTTGACTTCCTCAACTGACCGCACACTCTGCTGCTTTCTTGGTGGGAGCAATGATCTCTTGCCTGTGAATGAGTGATCTCCATAAATAAGATATTCGGTGTTGGTCGAAGACTCCAATCAGTCTGGATTTTGCATAACGAGAGAGAGAGTGAGCAAAATGCAGAGCCCACGATGGCTCACTCTCGTTCCAGCTCCCGGGGTCTAGATACCTGACAGCGTCAGACTTTCCCTGGCTGGGAAAGCCTGATGCGAGTCGGTCGGGAAAAATAACGTATCACAGAAAATCCAAAAATGAATTGAACGCAGTAGCTTGTTGGTACAGTGTAAATGGCTAAATCCATTTCAGATCAACTCAGAGTATAAAAGATGAGCCAAATGAATCGCACGTAACGCGTTGCATATATGAAATCAATTATTCAGAGTGTTGGAAGACTTCCCTTCAATAAATTCTGTTACCAGCTGCAAATTCCTATTTATTTCCGTTGTGCAGAATAAATTCTTACCTTCCTTCCATCCAAATTACTGTAAATTATGAATTCGTATGATATGAAATGACATGAGCACTCAGATCAAAGCCAGAACTTTGGGGTTAAAATCCTACCACGTATAAGCTGTGAAACTAGTCTAGATTCACTTAAACTCTCTAGAACTCAGTCTTTTTACCTACAAAATGGGAATAATGAAGAGGGCGGCTGTGTCACATCATGGACGTGAAGGGCCTTTATAGAAGATCCACTTCCTCCTCACGTGGGGGCGGGGCGGGGCTTGAGGGCATAGTTAGCCTTGCTGCTCAAGAATTTTTATGATAGAAACAGCTGATGTGTGCCTCTCATTACTGAATTAAGAGATTATACTTTGTAGACTGTATTTGTGTTAAAAATCAGAAGCTTACTGTAGAGGCTGTCCCTCCACACTGAGAGCCAGCAACCTGAGTGACTTGGAAGACTTGTGACATTTTACCGTCGTATCAGGATTGCCCAGTCTCGGCTCTGTTGACATTTGTGACCGGTTAATCCTTCTCGCAGGGGAGACGTCTTCTGTGCTGTAGGGTGTTGAGCAGTTAGTTACCTTGGCCTCTACCCATTAGATGCACCCCCCTCCCGCCCCCCCCTCGCCTTGTGACAACCACAAGTCTCTCCAGGTGTTTTTGCCCTGGGGGCAGATGACCTTCAGGGGTCAAAACTGCCTGCATATGTTTGTATAAATTAAGAATTTTTTTATGATTCTACTTTTAATTTATTAGCTATACCTCTTTGTTTTAATGTTTAGTGTTTTTTTTTTTAAGATTTTGTTTATTTGAGAGAGTGAGCACACCCATGACTGGGGGGTGGGGAGGCACAGAGGGAGAGGAAGAAGCAGGTTCCCCACTGAGCAGGGAGCCTGACCCAGGGCTCCATCCCAGGACCCTGGGATCGTGACCTGAGCTGAAATCAAGAGTCGGACGCTCAACCGACTGAGCCACCCAGGCGCCCCAATTTTTAGTGTTTTTCTAATGCTGGCAATAACGGTCTTTAGCTTGTCACAGTCTGCGTTGTTTTCTCTTACCACATCATGTGTAAGGACCTAACAGTGTAGGTCTGTTCTTCCATTCCTACTTCTTGGTACTACTGTTGTTATACGTTTTACTTTCATGTGTTTAAGAAACCACAATACCGTTACTAATTTTGCATTAAGCAGTCAATTATATGTAAAAGAAATTTTAAAATGAGAAGAAAATGTTTTTATATTTACCCCCCTGTTTACCCTTTCTGCTGCTCCTCATTCCTTTGCAGAAATCCAGAGGTCCATCTGAGCTCATTATTCTTCCCCTTAAGGAACTTCAGTTAATTTTTCTTGTAGGACAGGCGTATTGGCATTGAATTCTTTCTGCATTTGTCTTAAAGAGTCTTTATTTTGTCTTCATTTTTGAAAGCTATTCTGAGAGTAGAATTTTATTTTATTTTTAATTTTATTTATTCCTTTGAGGCATAGAGATAGAGAGAGCATGAGCAGTGGGAGGGGCAGAGGGAGAGGGAGAAGCAGACTCCCCGCTAAGCCAGGAGCCTGATGCGGGGCTCGATCTCAGGACCCCGGGACCACGACCTGAGCTGAAGGCAGACGCTTAACCATCTGAGCCACCCAGGCACCCCTGAGAGTAGAATTTTAAGTTGACATATTCTTTGAGCTCTCTCAAATTTCATTCCATTGTCTTCTGGCTTAATCGTTTTTGACAAGAAGTTTGTGAGTTTTGTTACCTTCCCCTCTGGGTGTAATTTGTGCTTTTTCTCTGGCTGCTTTTATGAGTTTCTTTTTACTGCTGATTTTCAGGAAATTGATTGTGTCTTATTAGGGTTTTCTCTGGTGTTTATCCTGCTTGGGGTTTGTTCAGCTTTATGGATCTGTTTTACCTTTTTTAACGTAGAATTTCCCGAACTTACTCAATCTTGGAAGCTTTGCTCTAAGTAATACATGTTATCGTATCTAAGGACTGGCGTTTCATGAACAAAGAGTAAAATGAACCCTGCCCCATGTTTGGGCACCATGAAAATCAGTGTTTATTAGTTTTGCATGGTTTGTAACTCCCTGCTGTCTGCTTGGACCATAGAGAATGGTGTGGTACAGGAAGCTCTTGGGCATGGGCCTGGTCGTGTGCAGAGTGTACACACAAGATGACTTGTGAAGGGGTGTCAGCCGTAACTGCGTGTGACTGCCAGCCTAGTGGGCACACTCCACTAGGAGCCATTTTTCCAAACTTTCTCACGTTGGCACAGTAATGACCCGTTGCCTAGTTCGTGTGCCCTAAAGGAGACTCCATGGCACACCCAGGCTTACCGTCTACAGCTAACAATACTGCAGGGTTAATTCCAAAAACATTCGGACTAAATGTTTTCCGTAGACATCGGACAACATATATTGTCATTTGACCGTGCAGACTCTTTTTTATTCATCTGAGAGAGAGAGAAAGAACAAGAATGAGTGGGGGGAGCGGCAGAGGGAGAAGGAGAAGCAGACTCCCCGCTGAGCAGGGAGCCCGATGCAGGGCTCGGTCCCAGGACCCTGGGATCATGACCTGAGCTGAAGGCAGACACTTAACTGACTGAACCACCCAGGTGCCCTCACCATGCAGACTGATTTTAAAAGAAAAATGTTTTAAGATGTTCCTTGTTTTTTAATTTCTGTGTTTATGACATATAAGCTTATTTATTTTTTTTTTATTATTTTTTTTTAGATTTTATTCATTTGACAGAGAGAGAGCACAAGTAGGCAGAGTGGTAGGCAGAGGGAGAGGGAGAAGCAGGCTCTCCGCTGAGCAGGGAGCCGGACATGGGGCTCGATCCCAGGACCCCAGGATCATGACCTGAGCCGAAGGCAGCTGCTTAACCGACTGAGCCACCCAGGCGCCCTGACATATAAGCTTATTTAAAGAACATCAAAGGTTAGGCCCTTGGAATTTGCGTACCAAATTAGGATCTTTTATCACTAACAATACAAAAACATTTTTCCTGGGTCATAAGCGGAACTTTAAAAAGGAAGGGGTCCCTTCGGTGTTGTCTCTTTGGTCTTACATATAAACAGACAAAGGCAAACATTTACTACAGTGGCAAGAATTAATCCACCTAAATTAAGGGTATTCCAAAAGTGAGTTTTTTTTTTCTTTAAAAGAGGTAAGATATGAGGAAATAATTCATGCATTGTGAGTTTTCACTTTGCAGTACCCATTTTCCTAGTTCAGTGAGTAGAAAGAGAAATGAGGATGATGGCCTGATTAATTCCCAACGGATAAAGGCTTATCTAGAACTGCCCTATTTCTTGATACAATTATAATATTAAAAGTAACATTTATTTTTATAAGTCATTACCATCTTGGCACACTGTGTTCACTTTAGTCAAGTACTGTCATCTTTATATTTCAAGCTTCCAAATTCTAAAAAGTGTGTTTTTATATTTCTCTTGGAGAACCCACAGTCTTCCAACAGCAAAACCTCAATTAATTG
This sequence comes from Phoca vitulina, assembly GCF_004348235.1. Taxonomy (NCBI): domain Eukaryota; kingdom Metazoa; phylum Chordata; class Mammalia; order Carnivora; family Phocidae; genus Phoca; species Phoca vitulina. The sequence continues at coordinate 6,511,207 of NW_022589763.1, forward strand.
GAATGTCTAGTGACTGATATGTCCAGAGTCAATCAGAAAATTGTCTTTTAAATTTCAACATATTGTTGGAAAGCCTTTCAGAGAGGACTTTGGGAGCGTTGGGCAAACCACGGCATATTGACCGTGAGGAGTCCTCACCCATGGGATGCCTGCATACATGGAGGAGCCCGCTAGAAGTAAAGCTCGGTGAAGAAGGTGCTTCGCAGAATTCCTGCTGCCTACGGCTCGGAGCCGTGAGCGAATCCTGAGAGCAGAATGATGATGTATCGTGTGTGATCACCTGGTGTGATGAGGCTGGTGGTGGGGCCTGGGGTACAGCAGTGAAAACGCAACATGAGGGTCTGGTAGGCAGGCTTTTTCCATTATTTAATAAAGGATGACATGAGTTTAAAGCACGTGGAACAGAGCCGGACAAACAATAGGTGCAGTTTCGTGTTAACCACTATTGTTTTTTTATACTATTATTGCTTTTTAATGACTTTACGAAACCCATCGTTTCCAGTTTTCTTGGATGGTGGAACCATTTTTCAGGTGATGCAGACCAAATGCACTCCAACCACCTAGAAAACCTTGTTCTGAGGAACACGCTTTGGCAAACTTCGGGCTGCTTGGCTTCCCAGTTCATTTGGTTCTCGGTTTTCCTGACAGCAGTTCTGCACATGATTGTCCCCAGCCTGTGGATAGTAATGCAGAGGCACTTGCTGAAGGGACCCTGCCCCCACACATCTTGCCCACCTGCCCTTCCCTATGTATTGGATTGCTGGTGTGACTTGGCTGGGTGGTTCTGTCTGGAGCCTCTCTGAAATTGCAGCGAAGAGGGCAGCGGGGGCTGCAGTCATCCGACGGTTTGACTGGGGCTGGATGATCTGCTTCCACGCTGGCTTCCTCCCCTGGCTGGCAGGTGGTGTTGGCTGGCCGTAGTAGACCTCAGTCCTGCGCCATGCTGGCGTCTCCATAGGCAATTAAAAAAAAAAAAAAAAAAAGACTTTATGGTGCAAATTGGATTCTAGTCTATCAAGAAATAGAATTAATAGAATATTTCTATGTTAAGCATTTAATTTATGATTAGTCAAAACATGTGTCTGTCCCTTTGACTTAGTGATCCATGTGGGCGATTTGTTTTGAAAATTTGGGCAATGACGAAGGAAGCATTATGGCAATCTGTGGAAGCACCCCCTAGACGCTTCCTTCTGAATCTAAGACCTGCGTGAAAGTGTTACTTCACCTTCCGATATTTCATAGTAAAAATCAGAAGTCATGAAGAGAAGAATTTAGTCTAAAATCTGTTCTGTTAAAATAAAGTTTCTCAAACTTAGCATTATTGACATTTTGGGGCGGATCAGTCTTTCTTGCGGGGAGGCTGTCCTGTGAGGTGTAGGATGTCCAGCGGCCTCCCTGGTCTCTTTTCACTAGTTGCCATTGGACCCCCTCCTCCAGGTGTGACAACCAAAAATGTCTCCAGACTGTGCCTACTATATCCTGGGGTGGAAGGCACCGTCGGCCCTGGTTGAAACCACTGTGTTAAAATGTGGACACACTATGATAATTCCATGCTTTTATTAGGTATCACATGCATGGATCAATATTAAAATTCAGTATTACATTTGAGAAGGTACCTGGACAACCATTGTCAAGCTCAAGTGTCTCTGATAAATCTAAGCGGAATTGTGAGCAACCCCAAACTCAGAGCTTTGGTGCTAAACCTGGGGGGAGGTGGGGAGGTGGGCAAGGGCAAAACAAAACCAGTCCAGTTTCTCTGGTTGCCTGGTAGACTTGGAGGCGCTCCTGAGTGGGAGAGTAATTCGCTTTGCTCCAAGTAGAGAGAGAGCATTCTGCTGCTTCTTGGTGCTTCCTGTGCAGAGCTCTGGCTGCCCGCCGTTTGCCAGGTGGCGCCTTAGGCTGGCGGGTTCCCTGGCTCCCTCCTGTACGTCCGTGCCCCGTGCAGACCTCTCTGCCTGTCCCGTTTGCATCTGTCAGTCCTGGAGAGGATGAGGCTTCCACAAGGGAGGATCAAGGCAAGCTGATGCAGGGCAGTTCCCCTCCAAGAGTGTACGCCCCAAGGAATGGAAAACCGGGGCTCAAACACATATTTGTACATGAATGTTCATAGCAGCAGTAATCACAATGGGCAGAAGGTGGACGCAAGCCATGATGCCCAGCATCTGATGGAGGGACGAACAAAGTGTAGTTCATCCCCACAGTAGAATAGTATTCAGCCACAAAAAGGAATGAGGTGCTGATACACACTTCATCGTGGCTGAACCTTGGAAGCATTTTGCTTAGTGAAAGGAGCCAGACACGTTTCCACTGGTGTGACATGTTCAGAATAGGCAAATCCAGAGAGACAGGAAGTAGACCGGTAGTTGCCAGGGAATGAGCAGCAACTGCTTAATTGGGTACATGGTTTCCTTTTGGAGTGATGGAAATGTTTTGGGACTTGACAGTGGATGTTTGCACAACATGGCGAGTGTTCTCAGGGTTCTGTACCTCCACGTGGAAGGACTGCTGGGATAGGTCTACACCGTGCCTTGCCTAGAGCTGAGGAGCAACCAGGAAATTGTGAAGTCCTTTTTATATTCATTATTACCTTTGAGAATAAAGAATATATTGCATTTGTTAAAATCGTTGCCATTTCACACCAATACTTTGCAGTACATGAACCTTTTTGCCAGTACTGCTCATTGGTGGTCATTCTGTCTGGGTACTGATCATGGGAAAATCAGTTACGATTAGGTATTGGAAGATCGGATTTATCATTTTTAATTTGTTTCCATCAATAAACTAATTTTGACATGTTGCATAAGCAGAAGAACGTTGCTGCCCAGTCATATTTACCCATTTTTGTGTGTTTATAACACACAGATGATGTTAATTACACTTACTGAGTTTAACAACATATATAAAAGATAATCTTCAATTCCAAGACTCTCATTTGTGAGTTACCATCTGTTTTGGACCAAAGAATAAGAATTTGATTCTAAAGATTTTTCTGAACAGCTTGTAATAAGAGCTGTTTATGTATTAATTACTTATTGAATTATTATGGGTTTTAGTGTTTTAATTTCCAAGCAATTTGGGGCTTATTGTGGCGACATCTGCTCATATTTTCGTACTTTATGGTATTTAGCGATTTCATCATAAGGCTATTTTTTTTCCCCCTCTGGTAATTTACAACTCAATCCTAAAAATAGTAATTTGCTTTCTGCTTCAGGTACTGTAAGGACTATTGTCCTATTTTATCTCTACTACAGAAATTTTTTCATTATGGAATGTATTTTTATTTTATGAGCAAAATCAATATTCCTTTATGCCTGCTTTGCTCTGGTGAATAATTTTATTCAAAGAGTTGTAGGGAAATTTTGTTTAAATCTCATTTTTCTTCAGTGGTAGCTTTTTAAAAAGTGCCCTGGTTATTACTTTTATCTTACATATCCTTATGGTGTTTTTTTTAAAAATGTACTGTAACGAAACTTAAGGGCCTATGAACCTACCTACCTGTAAAATCTTTTTAACCTCCTTTCTTTGAGCAGCGTAGCTATAAACAATGACTCATTGGGAATAATTTACTTGAATTTCCTTAAAACATTTCATGAGGTTCTGCATTTACTAATAAGAAACACCTTTGCTCATAAGCTTCACTGGTGAATTTGAATTATATTAACCCTGGCACCTTTTTATCACTTATGATTGAACAAGAATTTAGAGAAAATGGCAGGCAGTTAATTGCCTTAGATTTTGAGCTGATAGACAATAGTAGATAATTTAAATGTAGGAGGCTGGATTCATTCATAACCAAGGAAATTTTATGAGGAAGAAGGTAAATACTGTTAAGTCAATGCGGGTTGATTGCATTGTGTTTATACTGACCAAAAAGTAGAAACATGTTTTCGATATGAAGGTTAGCTTAGGACCTTACAAACCTGGCTTCTTCAGAAGTGCAAATGGCGGAACCCTCGTGAAATTGAAATGTATGACAATAACGGATAAATTGAGCCATAGTGAGTCAATGCCTTTCTTTTGCTTTATTTTAGGGAAGCCAAAAGGGGAAAAAAAAGATTCTAATGTTGTTTCTTTGTGTTATGAGGGTGTATATACACATGGACATGCACGTAAGGCTGTTATAAGCATTAGCCCAAGTGAGGTCTATAAAGTTTCTTTAAAGCATGTTTTCTTCTTTTAGAGGCGTGTACAGTTGAGTTTCTTGGTTGCATAGGACACAGCCCCGAAGACAAAAGCATTTCAGATTTGAAAAAGAAAAAAACCATGAAATGGGAGAGGCCACAGGTGAATACTTCCCAAGGAATTTTTAAGTTTTTTCTTCCTATCTCCTCATTTCTCACCAGGCAAGCTCCTGGCAGACACTTTGAAGTTTATATGATCGGATGCTGGGGAGCTCACTGGTTCAAAGGTCTACACATGAAGTCACCATAAAGGTAAGCAACCCACTTGCTGTTCCATCTTTGTCCTTGAGCTGATATCCCTTGGAGAAGTGGAAGTGCATTTTGCCCAAACTGAACATCTTCTGTTTTAAAATGACTTTTTTCAAGTTGCAGGTCTTTCTCCTTGCTGAAATTGAAGGTAATAGATAGAGCACTGGGAAATCATTATGGGCTATATATAGTTAACTCTAAATGATGAATTCACGTTTTATTGCTTTCCACCAATTTGGGTACTGAACCAGCTATTACAAACTTTTCTGGGTCTTACCAGGAGAGGATGACACCTTCTAAAACCAAATCTTCTTGTCAACATTGTGAATTAAAATTAAGCCAGAAAAGTAATTATGATTAGGCACATGAGTATAGATTTTATCTCCTGTAACTTAATTCTGTACTTTATTAGTTTATTTTTTTTAAGTTTTTTTTTTTTTTTTTTTTTT